>NC_141614.1:54869774-55229774 GCF_047967505.1 Dipteris shenzhenensis
GTCATGGGGCCGGAGAAGACGGAGGCAAAAAATTGAACCTCCAAAAAGACTTCTTTTACCAGTCTATGGGGACCGCGGCTCTTACTAGTGTTGAGAGTGGACAAGACAGCTACCGTTGGTGTGATATGGGAATCTCCCAATCTGCAATTTTAGCACCAATTTTGGGATGTAAACTACATAGTCAGGTCCAAAAAAGTTGTGTCAATTATTGCATTAAATGTAGGGTGATGAATATATCCTATTTCATCAGGGGGCCTGCAGAAGACGGAGGGAAAAAATTGAACCTCCAAAAAGACTTCTTTTACCAGTCTATGGGGCCTAGCTCTTACTAGCATTGAGAGTGGAAAAGATAGCTACCACTGGTGTGATGTGGGAATCTCCAAGTCTCAAGTTTTGGGGTACATGAAATTAGATCATGCTAACGGTAACTCTAAGAGGTTCCAAAGGCAGGCAACATTCTTCATCATAGCTTTCATAAAAATCCTAAGTCATGAAATTAATACATTACAAGTTCAAGCATAAATAATAGTTGTGAAGTTAATGCATTAAATATTCAAGCCTAAAGAAGAATTAATCAAGACCTAATGCACCGTACCAGAGACTTTGGCCTTACCCTCATTCCATAGACTTGCCAATGTAAGGCCAAAATTTTCATTCTTAAGAATATGTGGAAAGACCTTACATTTGGCCCACTTTTGGCAAAAAAATTTCATTCTAAAGAATAGGTGGAGTGAAATTGTGTTTGATAAATACAAATCAATGCTCAAGTTTGGACATTATTAAAGAAAGGTATCCTTTTGAAGATATTGGAACACATGAGAGAAATAATATTGAATATACATGAATTTTTAGACATACTATTAAAGACAAATGAACATATAATGGATGAAATCCTATTGATGATACATGAATTTTCAATAGAACTGTTATTCAAAAGATTTGATGGATTGAATGTAGCTTTAATACATTATCCCTTTTACAAGAGTGTTTGAGTTTAAGGCTTGAAACATAAGAATGAATTTGTGTTGAAGCCTAGTGGTTTGTTAAGGATATGTGAAACTTGAAGTAAAAGTACTTACAATGGAAGGGATCATATCAAGATCCTATTAAGGACATGTGAACATATAGTAGAATAATTCTACATAAAATCAGTGGATCAAACTTAATGGCTCAAAAGCAAAAAGGGATGATGGTGCAACCTAGGGGCTACTCTACGGCACTATGGCAGCAATCTTTGTAGTTACTATCAAAGGTAGTGTAACTTTTTTGTCAAGGAAAGAGACGCGAACCACTCCACATGACCTAGATCTGTATGACCTAGGTTGCACCGACTTGTTTCTTTCATGGATAAAAAGTGACCCTTAGGTGATGCTATAGCACTCCCTTTTTGGGTCCATTATTATAGCACAATTGGGGCCTTTTGACCTAATACTAGCTACCCATCAAATATTTGTTGTAGATGTTAGGGGTAATTACCAAACTACTAGTGGTAGTTTTATCACCACCATTAGTAATTTTATTTGAGTGTTCCTTAATGGTAGTTCTCCTACTACTACATACAATATTACCAATAGTAGTCCTAATCCCAATGATAGTACACATAATATTATTATACCGTCCAACTTTAATCATCATTATATCTATGAATGCATATATATAGGTCTATCTATATCTATACCTATTTATTCGTCATCCAGTACGTTTGCATTTATTTTTGGTGCTTTGCTTACTTTGAAACTAAAGATAATGTGATTTCATTATTGTTTGCATTCTTGTCAAACATGAGGAGCTGGAATGCATAAGAGTTGGGAGGCACATTATAATTTCTGTGTAAATTTGAGCCATTGAATAGCCTATTGATTCTGATTGTTTTCTTTCTTATTAAATCCTTAATTTGGTTATTTCACACCGAACATCGCCATATCAATTCTTTTTTTTTTTGTTCTAGTAATGTCCTATCGCAACATAGTCTAGGGTTGATCAAACAAGATAAATGGGTGCTCACATTAATATATTTTTGAGAGTCAGAGGATAGTGGCTGTAGACTACAAAATCATCACTTTGAATAAATTTGGCAAGATTCTTCTGATAGAAGGAATAATTTCTATTGCACTAAAGATGAAAGAAAATTATCAAAAGGCTGATACAAGGCTCAAAATCACACTGGTGCTACTAGGCTTAATAGTCGTAGACTAGTAGTAGTACTAGTGTATTTACTAAGTAGTGTGCATGCCTCTCCTCATTAAAATTCATAGTCTTCAAAAATATATAATACATAAGTCAAAATATTCTAATTAGTTTTATCATCCTAATGTTTAAACTGACTTAAATTCATAGTCTTCAAAAAGGTATAATACATAAGTCAAAATATTCCAATTAGTTTTATTGTCCTCATGTCGAAACTGACTTTCTCTTCCTTCGTCTCCTATGAGCTTCAAACCTTTAATCCATTAATCTCTCAAATAGTAAGAATGGTCTTGTATTAAGAGACGATGATATCTAAAGTGATCTACAAATACTAAGAATGGTCTTATATTAAGAGGTGATGATATCTCAAGTGTTATACAAACCGTAAGAATGGTTTTGTATCAAAAGGTGATGATATCTCAAGTGTTCTACAAATAGTAAGAATGGTTCAAGTGTTCTACAAAATTATTAGGTACCTCTTAGTGGCTGAAGGGAAGGAGTGATGATATCTCAAGTGTTCTACAAATAGTAAGAATGGTCTTGTATTAAGAGGTGATGATATCTCAAGTGTTCTACAAATAGTAATAATGGTTTTGTATTAGGAGGTGATGATATCTCAAGTGCTCTATAAAACTATTAGATACCTCTTAGTGGTTGAAGGGAAGGGGTTGGAAGTATGGGCAAAATCTCTAGGAACTACAGGATGGTTGCAAGAACAATTTTGAATGTCATAAATGACACTTGGGTTTTTCAACATATGGGTGAACTATTTTTAAACATTTTCTTTCATGGTTGATAACACTTTTAATAAGAAGAACCATTTTGAATGTCATAAGTGTTGATGCAATCCCATGCTATGAAGTCTACAGAAAGTTTTTTTTCCCCACATATGGGTGAAGTGATGTTTATGTTACTAAGTTCAACATATCAAGCAACGCATTTGTTTTGATTATTGAAGGAGTTTGATAATAAGACCCATTTCAAATGCAAAAGAATTGTTGTATTAGTAATGGAATCCGCTTTGGAGTGGAAATTCGGTTTCTTTCAAACCACATACTATTGTTGCATAATGTGAGTATGGATCCAATTGGAAGTTAAGGTAGACTATAATTCGCAATATTGGTATAGTTACACATAGTGACATAAGTTTTATTTTCGACAATTTTCCCAAATAGTGGTTTCCACAAAGCTATGTTGAATACCTCGATAAGGAAATTGTGGAAAAGCTCGCTCGCTTTTTTGGGCCCGCTCGCTTTTCCTCGCTCGCTCTATCGACTGCCTCTTGCTTTTGCTGCCCTTTCCCTTTGGGCCTGAACTTTGAAAGCATGGCATGCTCGCTAGCCCATGTGGCCATGTTCTTTCTTGTTTGCTCTTCCTGGAACAAGAATCCTACCAACTCGTGAAAAGAAAGAGGATTTCAGTGAGGTATAAAAACCGAGAGAATTCAGAGTGGTGGTAATCATCTCTGAATCAGGAATGATCTCATCTATATTCAGCAATTGTTCCCTCAAATCTTGAAGCTTGGAGAGGTAAGCATTCATGGAATCACCCTCATCCATATGTCTATAGCTCTCTCTTCAAGAATGAGACTCGGGCATCATTTCTGGCTGCAAACATGATCTCTAAAATATTCCAAGCTGCTGCCTTCGAGGTCTTGCATGACCAAATGTGAGGAATGCTAAACCTTTTGACAGAAAGGGAAATGACTGAAAGAGCTTGTGCATCACGTGAATCCCACCTTTTCTATTCCAGTGTGGGAGCCACCAAAGCAGCAGTTGCTGCTCCTACCACTTGTCCTGCACTTTGACCTCTACCCCTGCCTCCACCTGTAGGAGTGACGTGTGTAGTCACAATTTCTGGCCTTCTCTCATCTCCGTTGACATAATCCCATAGATGTCTGCCAACTAAGATGTTGCGCACCATAAAGCTCCACAAGGAGTAGTTGGTGCCAGCCAACTTATCCTCCTCTATGAGGACACCGAAGACCTTATTGGGATTGTTCTGAGCCTGTCTACCAAACAACTCAAAAAATGCAGCAAACCAGACAAGTGAAATCTCTTCCTGGGATGAAAGATGCACAACCAAAGTCTGCAAGAAATCTGCCCAAAATGACAGTTCGCTGTCACAGCCTATCAAAGGCTTTAAATGCACCAGAATGCTCTACAAATGCTTAAAAGTTGCCCAAATAACACTGCAAAAATTGCCAATGTCTGCAATGTAACTCAAAATCAGTCCAAAACTGCCTATAACAGTCCCAAATTGCTAGTACACTGCCAAATTGCATGTGAATGCCAAAAGCCCCATTTCTTCAAGGAAATTGCATCCAAAAGAGGGCAAAGTACCTAAAAGTCCCAATTCTGCAAGAAATTGCAGTGTAGAAACAAAAGCCCCAAATTTTGGGGAGAAATTGAGCTGAAATTGGGGCTAATTCACAAGAAGCCCCAAATTTTTCTTGACTTGTCCTGCAAAGCAAATATCTGCCCCAAAATTGCTTGATTCCTTAGCTGAAATCCCGAATGCAGTTGCACAAAGAGATCGTACGGACAGGTACGGATGTATGGACAAGCAAAGTGCTATCGCAGGTACGGTCTACGCTGTACGGCATGTATGGCGTAGGTGTACGAAGAATGAACGGAGAGTAGCAGATCTGTTGTACGGGCTGTGTACGGCAACATACCAACAGATTACCAGCACTGTACAAACGGCTCTGACTAATCTGTACGGGCACTGTATAGTGTACGGCGCAAACTTGGAATGGTGACTGTACCAACGAAGTACACTGCCTACAGACATGTACGAGTGTTGAGTGTACGTTGTACGGACGGGTAACTCCTACTGTACAGAAGGAATGTGGCGCTTGTTGTATGGACGAGTGGCGCAAGACCTGTACGTTATGTACAGCGGCAAATAGTACGACTGTCCGTACAGTTGTACGGATGAGCAAGTCGAGGCTTTGTACAGATTCCCGTGTGGATCAGGCAATGAACAGAAGTCCAAGGGCAAAGGTAGGAGTTTGACGATGGGCTCTAGGTCCGGAAGCGAAGGCAGGCTCTGATACCAAATGATGAAAGTGGGAGCAAGAAGCAAGCAAGAGAGCAGAGAGCAAAACGTTGAACTGGAATAGATAAGATTAGTAGACTACAAGTGAGGAGGTTGTTTTGTCCAAGTGACAAAACCACACTAGCCCACTAACTGTGGTTAGGAAGAAAAACCTCTAGTAAGGGAAAAGTGCCCCTAACTCACTTATGGATTACATTGGTCACTGCCTAGAATATGCCAATAATTCTAACACTCCCATGTATTTTTCCCATATGATGGTTGGTCTCCCATGCACCAAATTTTCCTTTCAGTCAATTAACACTTCAATACCTGTATCATGTAATTGTTTGGTCCTTCATCATTTCACCATTTGAATATCTCATTGTAACATATTCAATGCAAAGGAATAATCAGTTTATAGCTTTTGCAATGCTCATATATGTCACTGTGTACTGGCGCTCCTTGAATGTATTCTTGAACTTTGTGGTAATGCACTTCAATATGTTCAGTACGTGCATGAAAAATTGGATTCTTTGCAATAGTAATTAAGCTTCAATCACATCACATTGAATTATTATAGCATGTACTTGTCCACATTGCACATTACTTGTCCACATTGCACATATGCCAAAATACACCCTAGCCACATTACTTCACAAACTCAACTTTAGTGCCTTACATATCATGATAGCTTGGGGGATAATAGTCTGGCTCCTAGAGGGTAGGCATGCATTTTGTTTAGAAATCATTTCTCTTCCTTTGCACATGCTGAGATAGTTATATGCCAAGAGATAAAAAGATGCACCCCCCCCCACCCCCTCTTTCCAAGCAACGACCACAACCGGTGAAATTGGTCCCCCATACGTCATACATAGGTTCCATCACTCAAATGGTCAGTTGACTGACTAGCCCACTGACGGGGATCTGTTATGCTCTAGCCGAGATAGCATGACCTCGGAAAGATCGGTGGGCATTTTCTCTTAGATGACCAACTTTTGTAATAGTTAATGTGCGTAATTGAAATGGTCAAGAGAAGTAACTGCCAAGGTCCTAGGTGAGGGTGAAATGGCATTGACTAGGTAGTTCTGAGTGCTAAGGCCTAGGTGCACCTAAATGTGCAATAATGCCAAGGAGCAAGTGGTTTTAAATGTGCCCAAGAGAGGGAAAAAAAAAGGTGCACCAAGTGGAGAGGCTAAAATGATGACATTTGGCAAGGAGAACTATCTAGGGAAATGAGGGTCTCATGGATAAGCACGAAAAAAAAAACAAAAGGAACAAATGAATTAGAATATCTGTGATCCATGAGAGTTAGGCTGGGTGGAACAAAAGAAATGCCATTGCCCGTGATCTGTATCAACTTAGGAATAGAGTTTCTTACAGTAGAGATAGAGTCCTTATAAGTTCGTATCAGAGCCGAGGCTATGACAGAGAGGGAAGCGGGGTAGTCGAATGACCTCAGCGCCAAATTGACGAACTGACAGGGGTGCAACGTGGGGACGATGGATAATTGGCCTTCGACGAATTTGGACGTTAGCTACGATGCACGGGGATTTTGCTTCGTGGCTGGAAGTGTCATTTCTACATTCATCCCGCTCGTGGCTATCTGCTCTGCTGCCTTCGTCTCATATGCTGTCGAGATTCGAGACTTGAACGCGTTACATTCGCTATCTACTGCCCAACACGGTTTGCGAGCCCACCTACAACTAGCATGCGCTGAGCTCGTTGCTGGAGCCTAGCTGCACCTAAGAGCCGAGCTGAGCCGCACCTACGAATAGCTGGAGCATAAGCGCTTCCTGGAGCCTGGAGTCGAGCCGCCCCTAAGAGCCTACAAGCTTTGGCAGATAGAAACTTCCAAGGCAGAACTTCCAAGGCTTGAGATGTTGTGCGACTGAATTGGAGTCTGCAGTAGCCGAGCTTAGGGGATCGACGAACTAGCAACAAGGACTGTCGCCAGCACTTGGACTGGGAATTCTAAAGGGATTCAGTCTGTGAACATTGCAAATCGTATATATAATAGGGCAGAGTCATTTTGCGAGTTTCGAGGATATCCAGGGGGCATCCCTTTCCCTTTATTATATATATTTCAAGTTTTCAGTTTGCAGTAGTTGTTCCTGCACAGCAAAAGGGGATTTGAAGTGTTATATACCTTCGGAGTTTTTGTGTGAGGAAAAAAAAAAAAAAAACATTTTCCATTGTGAAACTATGGAAGTAGAAGGGCAGAATTCTAGGGTGAATCCTAGTGAGTCTAGAGTGCAGTCTACACAACAGATGTCACATCATGCTACACCTACTTTGATCGGTAGAATTTCGATATTAGAAGATGCTTTACAGTAGGTTATGAACCAGCAGCTTCAAGTGAATGCTGGTCAGAATGAGATTAGGGAGATGGTACAAGCCTTATCGGCTAGACCATCTAGAATTGATAAGGGCAAAGCTCCAGCAGAGCTAGAGCCCAGTATCCATTCATTAGAGCGCGCAAGGGTCAAAGTGCCTAATATCGCTAATTATAGACCGGAGAAGTACACTGGTCGGATGACCGAGCGCAGCTCTGATGTGATCGAGGTTTGGTTACACAAGTGGAAAGAAGCCTTCGCCATTTGTGAAATTAGATCTGATCTAAAGAAAATCCGTGAGGCCACACACCTGTTTATTGAGGCAGCAGATAGGTGGTGGATAAAGCAACAGAAGGATCAAGTTGCTCCTACCACCTGGGAAGGGTTTAAAGCTGAATTTAAGAAACACTTTCTCCCACCTGATGAAGAGTCCCGAGCTTGGGATGCTTATAGAAATCTTCGTCAGAGGAGTCTGTCAGTGGCAGAGTACACTGACAAATTCAGGGAATGTGTCATGAAAATAACAGACCCTCTCCCTATGTCGGTTCAGTTAAAAGACTATATCTATGGACTGAACGACAAAATCAAAATGGAAGTTCGGGCTAAATATGTGACTACATTAGATGAATCTATTGCAGTAGCCCTGAACTATGAGGATGCCAGAGGCACATCTGGTGGATTTGTGCAGGCAGGGACTCAGTATGAGTACCCAAAAAACGGGGGAGTTCAGAGGAAATGGATTTCAAAGACAAGTGTCTCGCAGCCAAGTGGCCAAACCAAGTAGGTGAAGCCGGTTGAGGGACCAGTAAAAACAAGTACCACGGTTGGGGTGAAAAGGAAAATAACTCCAATGGCAGCCCGGGCTTGGTCAAAGTCCTCGTTGACCCCTGAACAAAAAGAGAAAGCTAGAAAAGAAGGATTGTGCTTCGGCTGCCTTCAGCGACATCAGTGGAAGGATTGTCCACTGAATAAAGATCGTCGCACGGCTAATATGATAATATCTGAATGCGACGTGGAAATGCAGGAGAGTCCCAATGCGGAACATATGCAAATGCAACTGGCGGGACCTTCTCAGAGGTTAGTACCTTGTTTGTTATGTGTATCTGTTGCTAAGTTAGTGACGAGTGCACCTGATAACATCCTATCTAAGCCCGCAGCAACAGGGTATACGGCCTTTAATGATATGGAGTTAATTAAAATGAAAGGGCAAGTGGCCAATCATGATGTCATTGTGTTGTTTGACTCGGCGTCAACTCACAATGTGATTAACTCCAAGCTCGTGAAGAGGTTGAAATTAAAAACAAGCCCATCTGACTACGCGTATACAGTCAGAATGGTAGATGGAAGTTCAACTGAAGTATGGGACCAAAGGGTTACCCAGTTGGAGCTTCGAATTCAGGACTATGCTGAGAAGCTTGATTTTGAAATGACCAAGCTTGCTCATGCAGATATAGCCCTGGGTATGGCATGGCATTCTAGGAAGAATCCAGCCATTGATTGGAAAAAGCACGTATATCAATTCAAGATGAATGATGTGCTTTATGTCTTGCGAGGTGAGAAAGATATACCTCAGGGACCGTTGGTTTCCGTGATGGAAATCAAAAAAGCTCAAGTAGAGTTTTTATTCCTTTGCACAGCATCGGTAGAGCCGGTTGATGATTCTTCAGCTAGCATTGATGTTGCGCAAAGTGGTGAGATGGCCAAGCTGGCTAATCTTATAACAGAGGAGTTCTCTGAATGTTTTACTACCTTATGGGTTACCTCCAGAGCGGAAAGTTCAGCATAAGATTGAGCTGATCCCGGGGGCAGAACCTGAGGTGCGTAGACAACTGGAAGAATACCTCAAGTTGGGGTAGATTCAACCAAGTTTCTCACCTTTTTCTTTGCCAGTGATATTAAAGAAGAAAAAGGATGATACGTTTCGCCTCTGTATAGATTACAGAGCATTGAATAATATCACTGTTAAGCACAGGTATCCGATGGCTCGGATTGATGATTTGCTAGATGCATTACATGGAGCCGTGATTTTTAGTAAGATAGATCTTAAGTGTGGCTACCATCAAATCCGGATTAGAGCCGAGGATGTGCATAAAACCGCTTTTAGGAGCAGGTTTGGTCATTATGAGTTTTTGGTAATGCCCTTCGGACTTACCAATGCTTCAGCGACCTTCGTCATGCTTATGAACGATTTACTACGTCCGTATGTCGGAAAGTTCGTAGTACATTTTATTGACGATATCCTGATATTCAGTAAAAGTATTACTGAGCATCATGAACACTTAAGAATAGTGTTCAGTACTTTGAGGAAAGCCAGTCTTTATGTGAATAAGAAGAAAACTATACTATGTATGGTTAGGCTTGAATATTTAGGGTTCATAATTACTCCACAGGGGGTAGAAATGGATCCGAAGAAAGTGGCTGCGATACTAACTTGGCCAATCCCTCAGAGTCTGACCGCGTTGTTGCGATCATTCTTGGGATTTGTCCAGTTTTATAGAAGGCATATCAAAGGATATTCCGGAATAGTATCGCCATTGACTGATCCGACCTCAGATAAAGTACCGTTTATTTGGGGACAGAATCAACAAGAAAGTTTTAACACCATAAAACAAGCTGTGGTCTCGGGACCGGTGTTAAAAATAGTTGATCCCCAGAAACCGCTATTCCTAGAAACCGATGCAAGTTGCATTACAGTAGGAGCAGTTCTCCTTCAAGAGGGAAGGCCAGTAGCCTTTGAAAGCAAGAAGCTTTCTCCCTCTCAAAGGAATTGGCCAACTCATGAATTGGAGTTGTATGCTGTTATCCATGCTTTGAAAACATGGAGGCATTATTTGTATGGTTCAGAGTTTTATGTGGATGTAGATCATGATACTCTGAAACATTTTGTAAACAGCCTGACTTGAGGGGCCGCCAAGCTAGGTGGGCAGAGCTCATGCAGGAGTTTAATCTAACGATTCGGTACCGAAGAGGAAAAGACAATAAGGTTGCTGATGCGTTGTCTCGCATTATGCACAACCTGAGTTTCATGGTATTAGAGAGTGTTCTAATGACCGAGATCAGAGAAACTCAAAAGGTGGACGAGTTTGTCCAGAGCTTATGGCCTAAAGCTCATGTGTTAAAACCCGGGGAAAGTGAAAAGGATGACCTGGCATCCAGAAAAGGCCAAACTTATGCAAGATATACCATAAGGGATGGTATGCTAGTTAGAAATGGCAAGGTTGTAGTACCTGGTTAGAATGATCTCAAGCAGAGAGTCATTCGACAATGCCATGATAGCCCGTGTGCGGGACATCCAGGAGTCGAGAAGACATATGATCTCGTGAAGCGAGATTTCTTTTGGCCAAAGATGAAAAAAACATATTCATGAATATGTGACACGGTGTTTCTGTGGTATGTGATCGATGTAGGTTAGAAGTCTATTTAGGCGTCCAGAATAGGCAGGGGAGAGGCTATGATCAAAGTGTATGTCGTGGTAGGTGTCGTGCTTCATATGTGGTGTGTGTGGTGTGGCTAAGCGTGAGGTGGCGGCAGTGAAGAATAGGTATGTATGATTAGCTCCTGGAGGGAGTGGTACTACGGTGAAGTCGATGATACGTGAGGTGAAGGTAGGGGATCCCATGATGTAATCTACTACACTAGTGCCCCCCCCATGTGGGAAGCAAGTAAAACCACCTGAGGAGGGCCATAGGTCAAGCCCATTGTAGATGATGAGATCGTGCATCTTGCCCAAGTCAAGGAGCGCGTGTCCATATGGTATAACAGGCCCATGTCGGTCCAATGAGATCCTAGTCATACCTGCTCCATCTAGGTCCATGTCTGGTAGCATGATAGAGTCGTCTCAGAAGTCCAAGAGTGGTGCCTGGCGCGTGCTCGTCCTGGCGTTGAAGTCCCCAACAATAAGAACTTCCCCGCGAGCTGAAAGGTCTAGGATATCATGATGTAAGGGTGCATATGGCGATGTCTCACCCTCCTCTCGCGCAACTCTGGCGAAGTGGGATGTGTCTGGAGGGAAGTAGCATATTGCTATGAAAAGGTCATGAATGGCTGTGCGTCGGATCTATATCCACATGAATCGGGAGTGTGTGTCCTTCCTCTCATTGGAGATGGCTCCAGCGAGGGAAGACCTGTACAATACTGCGACCCCACCTGATCCGCGAACTCCTCTTGTATCCCTCGTCTCATCCCTGAAGGCTAACTCCCATGTGTAGCCACTGACTATCGGTAGTGGACACTCTGGGCTCTAGTGTGTCTCCGTGTAAAATACTATGTCTCGTCCTGTGTAAGATTCCAAGAAGTTCCCTGGGTCTGACCATAAGGTACCATTACAGTTCCAAATGGTGCAGGCTAGGGTCTCGAAAACTTGAGTCTCATAGGCCCCGTCCCCCTAGGGGCACGTGTGGGAGCCCGACGGATGCCTGTCAACAACCTACGATCTCGGACCACGGCCCATTTTCCCTCCTTGCAGGCAACATCCACTGCTGGAGAAGAACTCATCGCTCCTCAATCTGTAGTGGTGTCAAATCCTCATCCATGGACAGGGTGGGATGCTCTCAGAGAGCAGCTCGATGTCAGAGTGTCGCTAGTCCAGCATGTGAATCTTTGAAGTGGATGACTAGGGACTGCTCTCCGTTGGGGTCTCTCCCAACACGCCATGCTCCCTCTATGCCATGGTCAGGGACCCCCATGGTGGTGGTCACAAAGGTGATCGCCTCCTCCATGGGCGTCGTCGTGGTGCTGGTGTTGTCTCGCATGATCCCTCGTATCCGGATGTTGAGGGCCTTCGAAGCCCTCTGCTGCTCTTGTATGGCGGCTGAAACGGTTGCCTTAGCCGGCTCCCGTTTCGCCACGACCACCCATCTAGTTGTCTCTGCTATAGCCGATTGTATCGTGGCTATCCGTGCCTCCGTCTCTATGACCGGGGTCCCTCCAGGCGCTGCTCTCAGGGTCTCGAGCTCCTCTCAAAGCTGTGTGATATAGTGTCTGAGCCCCTGGATAAGGGTGCCCTGCTTGTGTATGTATCGGGCCTGCTCCTGGGTGTATCGGGCCTGCTCTTGAGTGTAATGTGTCAGATCTGCCTGACGGGCCCGGATGGTATGTATCTCAGCCAATAGGGAGTCCCAAGCATCTAGTGGGGGCCTAAGATATCCTGGTCCAGGTGGGAACCAGATCTCGAGAGGGGTTGGAATGAAGGTGGGCTGCTAAGGTTGTACTGAGGATGGGGACAACGTGATCTGGGCGGGGGAGTGGTGTGTAGGAGTAGCGAGGCCAGACGAGGTGATGAAGGGTGGCTGACTGAGAGGTAGAGAGGATACAAGGGAGAAGTACTATGGAGCCGAGGTTGATGGGACTAGTGATGGGGCTACTGGGGAGGAGGCCTGTGATGATGATGCAGGAGAGGGGGAGGGGAGAGGTGGCGTAGATGATGAGGTGAATGCGGATGATGGTGGCGAAATGGTGGTGGTAATCATAGAGGTCGAGGCTGTGGTGAGCGGCATGGGCTTCGGGTGGGCCCCTTTCTTCTGGGCTGCAATGCTGTCCACTATCAAACCGCTCCGGTTGCTGCGTTTGTTTAGTCCTCCAAGTTGAGTTGCTTTTGTGCTTTTCCCTTGTCACCGTTCCCCTTCCCCATCTCCTCGTGTATGTATATTTGGACCGAAGGGTCTCCCCCATGAGTCCCATGTCCTCATCCCCCTTTGTCCTTCATTATGGGGGAGAGAAGGCAGCGGGCAGAGGGGCTGCAAGCGGGGAGGCAGCAGCAGGCGAAGGAGCTGCAGGCAGGGGAGGGGTTGCAGGAGGGCGGAGCTGCAGGCGGGTGGGGGGAGCAGCAAGAGCGGAGGGTCGGAAGAGGCAGCTGGCGGGGGAGGTAGCGGGCAGGAGAGGCAGCTGTAGGGAGGCTAGGTGGGTAGGGAGGGAGCTGTAAGCAGCGAGGCTAGGCGTGTAGGGAGGGAGGCTAGGCAGGTAGGGAGGGAGGAAGCAGGTGAGGGCAGGGCAGCGAGCGGGTGAGGGCAGGGCGGGTGAGGGCGGAGCAAAGCGGGTGAGGGCGGAGCAGGTGAGGGTGGAGCGGAGGGTAGCGCGGGAGGGGCAGAGCGCGGGAGCAGAGCAGCGGGGCAGAGCGAGAGGGGTAAAGAGAGAGAGAGAGAGAGAGAGAGAGAGAGGGGGGGGGGGGGGGGGGAGGGAGAGAGATGGCTTCAAGAATGGGTGAATTTGGCTAGCAAATGTCCCAACAAAGTGCTTGGAGCATAGCCCAAGCTACCAATGGAGGACTACCTCAGGTAGTAATTTTGCAGGAGCCCAGTACCCTCAAGGAACCTTAGGCTCCCACCTATCCAAATGTTTCAAGGTGGATATACCCTTCAATTTACAAGCCTTTGATTACTCCCTTAATGCATAAGTTAGAGCAATGGGCCAAGAAGCTCACTCTCTATTTTCAATCCCAACCATTCACTGAAAAAGAGAAGCTCTATCTTCCATCCATCAAGGTCACTAAAGATGCATTGCATTGCTTTGCTAAGATATGGTCCAAAGTAGGGTCCAAAAAGGACGACCCCACCCCATCAACACACAGGATGAGTTGGTCCAAGCCATGGAGAAACAATTTATTCCTCTTCGGTACAAAGAGAAGATGCTCCACACATGCCAGTTCTTCACACAAAAGCCAGGCCAAACTGTTTCACAATACAGAGGCCTTCCATCAGTTCATGCTGAAGGCCAAAGTAGAGGAAAATGACGACAATATCAACATCGCGTATATTGGGGGACTTCTTCATATCAAACAGAAGGTGGATCTCTTCAGCCCTCAAACATTGATCCAAAATTTCCTTGTTGCTGAGAGAGTTGAGAGAAAGAAATCCCATACATCTCAAGGGTTCAACAAGTCATCTCCACCCAAACCTCCTGACAAGTCCAAGCAAAAAAGTCAGCAACATCAGCATCAGAAGGGAGCTAAGAAGTGGCTTCCATCAGAGAAGTAAAGCAGAAATCTAAGAAGCATTGCAACTACTGTGATAAGCATGGTCAAACAGAGAAAGAAAGCAGAAGAGCCTCATGGTAAGAGCTTTCTCCCCCAAGGTGTTGGCACTCACAACCCTCAAAAGGAATCCTTGTTTAAAAATTTGATCAATGCCAAGCCTGTCAAGAAACTCCAGCTGCCTACTCAAGCTCATCCATATCCATACGCTCTCTTGTGGATGAAGAAAGGTCGGTCTTTGAAAGTTACTAAACAATGTCTTGTGAAGTTTGCTATTGGTGCTCTCCAGGATCAAGTCCTTGGTGATGTAGTACCCATGGATACAAGTTGGTGAAAGATGGGAGGACATTCTCCTTCCAACCCAGCCACAGCAAGCCCCAAAATCTACTCATTTCTGCAAAACAATGTGTTGCATTCATCAAGAAGGCACAGACATTCCATATCTTGCTGCCCTATCAGACATCTACTTCAGCCTCTTCTTCAGAAATGAGTTCTCCCTCAATCTCTCCTGCAAGTATGGCTACAACCTCTGCTGCAATCATGGCTCCAACAAATGTTGCAGCTGCTCCAGCCTCTGTTCTAGCTTTCCAACATCTATTACAGCTGCTTCTCCATCTGAGATACTCCCAGCTAATCTTGTACCTGTTGTAACTTTTGTACCTACAGCTACATCTGCTGCTCTATTTGCTGCTGCTTCTATATATGCTCCTGCAACATCCTCTGCTCCATCTACTGCAGCAACATCCTCTGTTCCCTTTGCTGCTGCTTCTAAATCTGCTGTTACGTCTGTTGCTATTCCATATGCTGCAACCTGTGTTGCTGCTGCTATTCCAGCCCCTGCAACATAAGCTACTGTTCACTTTGCTGCTGCTGCTACTACTACTGATCCACATCGCACACGTGCTCCTGCTGCATCAGCACCCTCTCCCTCAACATCAATTCCAGAAGCAGTCCACATGTTGATGAAGAAATTCCCTTTGATTTGGCAACCTCCAAGTGGCCTCCCTCCGACCAGGTCAGTGGAGCATGTCATTGATTTGGTTCCAGGCTCTTCTGTTCCAAATAAACCTATCCACAAGAGCAGCCAAACTGCAAGAACTCTTGGACCTTGGATATATCAAGCCTTCCTCTTCTCCATGTGCCTCTACAATCATCTTGGTTCCCAAGTCTGATGGTTCTTTTGACTACGGAGCTCTGAACAAGATCACTTTAAAGAGAAGGTATCTTGTCCCAAGGATTGATGATTTATTGGACTAACTACAAGGACAAAGTTTTTAACGGCACCTTTATCATGGCTCCACTCACGGCACTTCCTCTAGGTACTGGCCCTGCTCGCCAGTGGTTACAGCTCCAATTCGCCTTCAAGGGCTTAGGATCCACATCAGACTTCTTTTCTGAGACTTTCCTTTACCGTTGTTGTAGTTCCATCCTTTCGCCTATGAAGCCGCCAAGGCTTCCAATCCTCCGTCCTGTGGAGGGCTCTCAAACCGCTCCTCCTGATCCAGCACCATCGACACCAGCTCCCACTCGTGATCAGAGAGTAGAGCACTTACACTACGAGGAAAAATGGGACAACAAAGGATGGCCATATCCTTTGATTATATCTGCTTCCCATTTTGAAGGACCTCCTACTTAAGAGCTTGCAGCTTAATGATGTACTCCCACATGTTGCAGACTTTGCAGGGTTGGGCACATTCATCTCCACTTTCAAGGAGACGCACTTCATGGGTGATACCCTATTATAGAGAGATACTAACTGCTCCCAAATTCCTTTGGCCAGGGTCATATGCTTCACATGATTGATCACCTAAGGGGTAAAGTTGAGAAAGATGAAGAAAAATACTCCGGCATTGACACAATCCCACAACTGTGCCAAGGTTTCCCGCTCCTTTCGGTCCATGATGCCAAGGTCCTCCTCCCCCGGATCTGACCTGACAACTCCTCCTAATATGAAATCAGCCAAGTCATATGACTGCAATACCAATTCCATCATTACCCTCCATACATCGTAGTTATTTTCGTCCAACTAATAGTGTACCGACAAAGTAGGAAGAATGAGGATCTTCATCGGCTTCTCAGCCATCTGTACAAAGTTGCCATCTCGAGGTGCAGGAAAAAGTTGCCATCTCGAGATGCAATGGCTAGATAGGCCTTTACATAACACGAGTAACCTGGCCCGTCTACGACGGGCTAGTGACCCGCTCCGCCGGGTCTCAAGATGCTAAAATGTCTGAAACCAGCAACATATTCTAACCAAAAAAAATGTCTATGACATAGTACTTCAAAATATTACATCCGAAAGTAAAACCAGAGAACTCATTGATATGTCCAAATACACATCCCCATACAATGTCATAACTAAACATACAAAATCTACAATAGACACACAAACATCCCTAAAGGGAAAAGTCTGCGGCCATGTACTATAGGGAAAAGCTTGCGTCAACCATGTACTTCACATCCACCATTTCCAAAAAAATAATTCTATATAACAGAGTAGTTCAAAATATCACATCCAAAAGTGTAGACAGATGTCTGAACATGCAATAGCTACATCAAAGAACTGATTGATATATCCAAATACACAGCCGCAAATAAAGTCATAACTGAACATACAAAATCTAGTCCACCGCGTCCACCACGGCTACGAACATACAAACGAAGTACCAGCATCACATAGAAAGATAATTGAGGAACTATAATTATTGAGCCATAAAACTTTTATACATGTATGTTGGTAAAACCCAACTCATTCTTTAGAGTACTTACTCAGACACAAAGGGCTGTCAACAATGCTCACATAGGTGTACGTGTAGTCCGCATTTTGCCCTCGATAGAAAAAATCGTGTCTCCTCATGTCGAATGGGAGTTTAAGGTTGGTCGGAATGAATGTTATCCTTCGAATAAACGTTCTATCACCAGCATTGGTACCAGTAATGATTTCAGCTTCTAACACTTTCGTGTGAAACTCTTTCCAAATACATATTCGCAAACAAAGTCATAACTGAACATACAAAATCTACAATAGACACACAAACATCCCTAAAGGGAAAAGTCTGCGGCCATGTACTATAGGGAAAAAGCCTGCGCCGACCATATACTCCACATCTGCCATGTCCAAAAAAAAATTTCTCTATGACAGAGTACTTCAAAAATATCACATCCAAAAGTGCAATCACATGTCTGAACATGCAATAGCTACATCAAACAACTGATTGATATATATCCAAATACACAGCCGCAAATAAAGTCATAACTGAACATACAAAATCTACAACAAACACACAAACATCCCTAAGGGAAAAGTCTGCGGCCATGTACTGTAGGGAAAAGCCTGCGACATTCGCCACATCCACCATGGCTATGAAAATACAACGGGGTACCAACAATTGTATCTAGGCCAGCATCACACAGAAAGATAATTTGGGAACTATAATTATTGAGCCGGCAATCTAGAACAGTGTAATATCCCAAATGGACTCATCCATCCAAACGATTATGGGCGTGGAGTTTCATTAGAAATCTTGAATCACGAACAATCCTAAAAGACAAACAATACCATGTTTTCCCACTCACATATAATCGAAAAAAAACCTTTTATTTTAACAAAAAAATAAAGCAACAAACAATGTACATGATTCTTACCCAAGGTAGCTCTCGAGCTCAAGCAAATCCAACAACAGTTGCATGCTCTCCAGAGATCCCCAGCCCGCAGGATCTGCAATTTTCTAAAAGTGAGTGACTATACCATTAAACATGTCAACATAAAACATGGTTGTCAAGCAACTATGTACCGTGCACCTGCGCTCCTGTCGTCTCCTCATGTCGAATGGAAGTTTAAGGTTGGTCGGAATGAATGTTATCCTTCGAATAAACATTGTATCACCAGCATTGGTACCAATAATGATTTCAGCTTCTAACACTTTCGTGTGAAACTCTTTCGAGTAACCTGACCCGTCTATGACGGGCTAGCGACCCGCTCTGCTGGGTCTTAAGATGCTAAAATGTCTGAATCCAGCAACATATTCTAACAAAAAAAAATATCTATGACATAGTACTTCAAAATATTACATCCAAAAGTGAAACCAGAGAACTCATTGATATGTCCAAATACACATCTGCATACAAAAATCATAGCTGAACATACAAAATCTACAGTAGACACACAAACATCCCTAAAGGGAAAAGTCTGCGGCCATGCACTATAGGGAAAAGCCTGTGCCGGCCATGTACTCCACATCCGCCACATCCAAAATAAACTTCTCTATGACATAGTACTTCAAAAAATATCACATCCAAAAGTGCAGTCACATGTCTGAACATGCAATAGCTACATCAAAGAACTGATTGATATATCCAAATACACAACCGCAAAATAAAGTCATAACTGAACATACAAAATCTACAATACACACACAAACATCCCTAAGGGAAAAGTCTGCGGCCATGTACTGCAGGGAAAAGCCTACGACGGCCACTCATTGTACGTCCACCACGTCCGCCGCGTCCACCGCGGCTACGAACATACAACGGAGTACCAACAATCGTATCTGGACCAGCATCACATAGAAAGATAATTTAGGAACTATAATTATTGAGCCATAAAAGTTTTATATATGTATGTTGGTAAAACCCAACTCATTCTTTAGAGTACTTACTCAGACGCAAAGGGCTGTCAACAACGCTGAGAAAGGTATACGTGTAGTCCCCATTTTGCCCTCGATAGAAAATTCGTGTCCGCACACATTCATAGTATCCCAGCCAGCGAACAGTGATGGTCTGTGGTCCATCACTGCTATGAAGCCGGCAAGCCAGGACAGCGTAATATCCCAAATGGACTCGTCCATCCAAAGGATTGTGGATGTGGAGATTCATTAGAAACCTTGAATCAGGAATACTCCTAAAAGACAAACAATAGCATGTTTTCCCACTCAAATATAATCCAAAAAAACTTTTGTTTTAACAAAAATAAAGCATTAAACAATGTACACAGTTCTTGCCCAAGGTAGCTCTCTAGCTCAAGCAAATCCAACAACAGTTGCGCGCTCTCCAGAGATCCCCAGCCTGCAGGATCTACAATTTTCTAAAAAGTGAGTGACTATACTATTAAATGTGTCAACATAAAACATGGTTGTCAAGCAACTATGTACCTTGCACTTGTGCTCTTGTTTCGGTGACAAACGTGAATTGCCTAGACATCCTATCACATTGCAAAAAAAGAATGAACGTGTCAATCTACATATACTGAAAAAAAAAAAAAGGCTTTGAAGAGAAAATAGCCTCTAGTATATTACAAACCCATAACTCAAATGAAAAATGAAATCCAAACATTATCAAGGACAAAGTCATGAAATATTACGTCTCACTCTATCTTTGTATAAATAGCCAACATTCCCAAAGGCCTATGATAGTTGGAATATTGAAAGAACTTAAAAAAAGCTATACAAAGATTACCGAAATGAAGATTTTCCACCCAAGAAAGTCTGAGGAGGGCTTGAAAGAGCAATGTCATACTCCTAGGCTCTTGCTGTTGCCAATTGCAAAACTTCCTTGTACACAACATTTGTGGTAGAAGTATTATCCATCTCCTCACCCCTGGCATCAGACGCACCCTGCGAAATGAAAACCTTAACAGCGTTTGATGCTCGGATACGTGAAAATGCCACATATAATTGGCCATGACTAAATACCAGTGTCGCCAAGTACAGCCCCAAAACTGACAATGTTTGACCCTGTGACTTATTGATTGTCATGCCAAATGCCAATCGGATAGGAAATTGCCATCTCCTCATGTCGAATGGAAGTTTAAGGTTGGTCGGAATGAATGTTATCCTTGGAATAAACGTTCTATCACCAGCATTGTTACCAGTAATGATTTCAGCTTCTAACACTTTTGTGTGAAACTCTTTGCATATCAACCGTGTCCCATTGCACAAACCCTGGCGAGGATTCAAATTACGCAACAAAATTATAGGAGCATTCCTTTTCAAAACCAACCGATGCGGGGGATATCCACCACCAAGATCAAGACTGTTCAAATACTCGACTGCAAACAAAAAGGAATCTCCCCCTAAGTTGTCCACTGAGTCTGCACTTAGGTACTCCCTTTCCTCACCGGGCATTGCATTCAATGCCATAGCATTAATTGCATCAACCTCGGTGTTTCGAGGTGCAAGAATAGCGCGCTCTCGAAAGTATGTTGCACAGTCCAAAACAGTTGCAAGCCCTCGATACACCCATCCAATGAGGCCTTCCATGGACTTTGTCTCTAAAAGCATATGCGATGGAATCACAACAGTATCTTCTTTTGTACATCTATTTATCCCATTGCCAATGTCCAGAACCCATTGCATGAACTCTTGCTCAACACAATTATCACCATTCTGAAGGACCCGCATATTTTGCATCAACTTCAATATTGTAGTGTGACCCCAAATCCTTGAGTGGCATAAGGTAGCATTGATAATGTCCTCTCGTCCTGCCTTTGGAAGAACTGGCAAGACTTACCTAAAATCCCCCCCCAACAATACCACCTTCCCACCAAAAAGTTGCTCATTGGACATGATATCTCGTAAGTTCTGTCTAGTGCCTCGAAAGCAAACCGGTGAGTCATGGGTGCCTCATCCCATATTATCAGCCTAGCCATCTTCAAAACATCTGCAAGTTGACTATTAACCTTAATATTGCAACTGCTAGTACCATCCAGCTCCAACGGTATCTTGAATCGTGAGTGTGCCGTGCATCCATTGGCTAGTAGCAATGCAGCAATCCCAGAAGATGCACATGCCAAAGCGATGAGCCCCTCCCCACGCAATCGAGAGAGCAAGCAATTGTAGAGAAAGGTCTTTCCAAACCCTCCTATACCATCGAGAAAAAAGACCTCACCACCATCTCCATAGACGCTTGCCAAAATCCGATTGAATGCAGCACGTTGACAGTGATTCAAGGACATTTCCATTTGCTGGGCAGTCTGTGCTTCTTTCACACAATCAAACATTCTTTCTTCTTGCAATAAGCCATTTCTAGCTTCTAACAAAGATGTTCTATCTACAACAGGCATTCCGTCAAACTCAGCCAACCTTCGCCCATGTTGTTGAAGAATGTGCTCCAAGTGCAATACAGCCTTCTTTATTGCTAGTTCACGATGACCAATTAAATTCCCCATACTTGATTCCAATATATTAAAAAAATCATCCGAAAGCTCAAGGGAAAATTTTTCCCACAAAAGTCGAGGAGACGTTGGCTCACAAAAAACCAATATTGTCACAAATAGGTGTCTCAGTTGTGCACTATTTTGATAAAACACAGCCTCTTGCATACACACAAACCATTCATCATCACTCTCCAACAATCCCCGTGCTATGCATGCTGCCTTGAAAGTAGGGTACACTTGGCTGTCAAAAGTACGTAGGTCATCAAAGGACTTGCATCCCGTGCACACATTAAGAAGCATACGCATGAAGTAGAGCTCACCAGCTGAGGGAGAAATATTGTACATCCGACCTATGGTATTCCCCTTTTGTCTTCTAGTCCACCGCTTATTGGTTTTGTTCCAAACCAACTTCTCTGGCAAGTCACCATACAGCAAGTTGCTTGCGTCAGATTGCAATTGATTATAAGTGAACCATTCTGTGAGGGTGGTCTTTTGATTTTGTTCCCTGCCTACAACATTTTGCAAATCATCATCATCTCTAAAGATGACATTATTGCGCATTGGAAGATGAACCTGCAATCTTTGCACATCGGGTTTTTCATCGTGCGTGGCATACTCATAAATCCACCAACATGCTTCTGATGCTGACACGTAACGTGCATCTAAGTAACTACTAATCTCATCAATGCCAACATCAACTATGTTGTGCAAATGCCCTTGCTCTCCTGCATTATTTGCCTGCATCTTGATAATGGCTCTATCATGACCTTTGTACACATATTTATACAAATACTTAACTGCAGTGATTGTGGAGCATATTTCAACATTTATATGTGCCTTGTACTTCATGGAGAGGAAAGGATTAAATGGCACAATCCAACAATTATCAATCACACCCCCTTTCACTTGTATCTCTCTACCATCATCACGATGCATGTAAACTGGATAGCCATCATTGCCAACAGTAGTCGTCTGTGAGAATCCACGTGGATAATGACGAATGCATTTTCCATCAACCATGCAAGCTGCAGATGGATTTAGTGCACCACACGAACCATGGACATTACACTGCACAATAATATCATGCAACTCTGGGAACATAGCCTTATCTAGCAACTCCGCACACACTAATCGGTCATAGTGACCGATCTCCACGGGTTTGAAACCACTTTCTCATATCAACAATATGTGTGAGTGTGGCAGACCTCTCTTTTGAAACTCTATGACACTCACATATCCAGCCACCTTCCCAAACAAATTATGTTTTGTAATTGACTGCATCATGTCCTTATGCTTTTGAAAAAACACATGGGCTGTCAAATCTGGACGGTCTTGTGCAGTTTGCCCCGGCAACAATGCTATAGATATTTCAGGCCATTTGGGATTACAGGTGAATGTTATGAATAAATCAGGTTTGCCCCTTTTTCTGACAATTGCCATAGCATCTTGGTATAGCTGACACATATACCGAGGCCCTCCCGTAAAAGAAGAAGGCCACACCACCCTATGCCCTACAACATTGCCAAGCACAGTACGTGTCCCATCAGCTGTATTCACCATGTCCATCAACCCTTGATAGACTTCAGCGTGTAGGGAAGTTTGGTTGTTTCGTATCCACACCAACCTGGACTCTTCCATGCTACTGTAGGCATCAACCATGTATTGCTGCAACAATCTACCCCCACGCAAAAGACATGCATTTGTATCATATCTCACTTGCAAACGATATGCGTAGTATTGTCTCTGGGTGACACAACTCTGTCCATGTATCTCATGCAATGGTGTGTGATTAGGAACATCACTATATGGGATATATGGATGCCAACCATCTTCCCCCCGAGGGAACAAAAGAACATACATGAGAGGCATGCATGATCGATGCAAATTAGATATTCTACGCACAAACCCATTGCGGCTAAAAATCTGAATGTCCCAATTTCCAATATCGAAGTCATCCCCTTGTCCTGGCATGATTGCAGCAACCTCGCTAGCCATAGGAGCCAAGTACTGCCTTGAGGTGGAGCGGCTCTCACAAATAACCATCCTCAGGTTTTTATGTGGATTTGTTCTTAGCACTTGTCCAATAGCCATCAATGCACTGGCATATGGATTGCACTCGTGCATCATCCTCTGCAACAACTCCAAAATGCCTGGATCCAAACCAGGCATCCCATGTAAAGGGTGTTCTAGTTCATGATCAGTGTCATACACGTACAACTGTGCAAAATGTGGCATCTCTTGCCTAGCCTCATCGGGCAATAAATTTCCAATCCGATGATACACACTACCATGGACCCGAAAGTTTTGTATACCCCCATTCCCATGGAACATTTGATCAATATGAGCTCCCAATGAAACAAATGCCATGGCACTATTATAAGCCCTCATGTTTTTCTTAAATAGTTTGCTTCTAGCATCATGTCCGTGCAATAGAACTCTCAAAATCTCTGGTGGTTCTTCTAACGACAACAATGACACACGACCAACTTTGCAACAATGCTTGCCCACAACTTGATGCATATGCATTCGCGTCTCTTGTTTCCACAGTTGAGCTTGGCAAAAGCTGCATGTATGATCCATGGATCCAAGTGCATGAACAGAAGGAGCATTGAAGACCAGTGGATACAAAGAAGGATGCTCTACATTTTCCCTTAACGGAAAAGTATGCAAGATAGAGAGGCTCCCCCCTGCACCCAAAATCACAGCCCTGTTGTGAACAACACGCCTTCGGGCTCTTAAATGAGTAGCATCCCTGCTTGCATCCATTTGAGTAGTTGTACATACTACTGGAGTAGGTTCATGCTCATTACGTACTATTGGTGAAGTATGGAGGTCCATTGTATTTTCAACAGTGCACGCTACATTACTGTGCCCATGCATTTGATTCTCTTCTCTACTTCTAGCAACTTGTGTTCTCGACCTTCTTCTTTGTATAGCATAAACACGACGGGCCGCCCGCGTTGAATCCATTTGAGTAGTTGTACCTATTACTGGAGCATGTTCATGCTCATTATCTATAGTTGGTAAAGTATTGACGTCCATTGTATTTTCGACAATGCACGCTACATTACTGTGCCCATACATTTGGTCCTGTTGTCTGCGAAGGCCGTCTTCTACATCCATAGATTCCACAGCCACCCTCACGCTTCTAACTCCTTGTGTTTTTTACCTTGTTCTTTTTATAGCATAACTACGACGGGCCGCCCGTGTTGAATCCATTTGAGTAGGTGTACCTATCACTGAAGCATGTTGATGCACTCTACCTATTGTTACTGAAGTATTGAGGTCCATTGTATTTTCAGCCACAATGCACGCTACATTACTGCATCCATGTGTCTGATTATGTTGACTGCAAACTCCTACTTCTACACCCATAGATTCCACAGCCACCCTCATCCTTCTAGCACCTTGTGTTTTAGACCTTGTTCTTTGTATAGCATAAGCACGATGGGCCGCCCGCGTTGAATCCAACAATCTTCTCCTATGAGAACGTATTGAATGTAGCCTCTCTTCTATTTGTCTTGCCATCTTCTGTATCCACTCAACCAACTACATAAATATCTATTCCTCAAAGGAAAAAATAGCTTAATCAAAAAACTTATGCATCATCCCTAACCATGACAAAATTGATGGATCTCAACAAATGTGCCCTAGGAAGAAAATAATTTAGAAAAGCAAGAAGCAAGATTAATTAGCAAAGCCATCCCTTTCCCATCTATCTAAAATTGAGAGCGGACCATCTATGCATTGAACTCATAGTGTCCCATGACCAAGTTTCATTGTCTCACTATCTTTGGTAAGAGTAATGCTCATCTTTTTTCAACGTGTGAGCAAAATACAATACCATATGTGCAACCATCATTTGAAACATAAAAACCAAAGCTAACATATCTAAAAAAACTCAAAGTTGACCATCTCAAAAAAGTATAAGCATTGCATCAGCATTTATGCGAATACATGATTCAAAAAAATCACAAATATTTGAGTATATCTTAAATAAAACGAAAATGGGAATGAACGATAGGCAATTCAAATATTGAATTAAATTAGCTTCCATTGCCATATATACGTCAAATGAAAGCAACTCAACTACATGAATCCCATAGAAGCATTTGGGATTCCAATACAAAAAAGACACAAAAGTCTCAGGAGTCAAACTTGTCTTGCCAAATAACATAAGGGCAACCCAAGTACATGAATCCTATAGAAGCATTTAGGATTCCAGTACAAAAGGTGACACAAAAGTCTCAGGAGTCAAACTTGTCTTGCCAAATAACATAAGGACAACCCAAGTACATGAATCCCATAGAAGCATTTGGGATTCTAGTACAAAAAGTGACATAAAAGTCTCAGGACTCTCTTAATTGTCACGGGTTGCGACCTGCTCTAGTTTACGGCTCATCCTGGTCATCAAAGCAGTTAGCCTATTTAAACCAACTTTGAACATTGACACCTCAGTGGACAGTAGCTGAACTTGTTCTTTGAGCTTATCAACTTGTAGTCTACACCCATTCTCACATACAACTGCCCCTTCTCCACCTCTCCCCAAAATCTGCTGCATCCATTGATTAGAGTCCTTAACGCTATTCTCAATTTGAGAAATCCTTGCAATGAGAGTTCCAGGCAATTCTGCCATGCCCTGCGCTATTACTGCAGCACCATCTGAATGGACTTCTCCCTACAAAGAGCCCAAATATCGTGTGTTCATGGCACATGCATCCTTATCATTCTCGCACATGGCTTGAATGGACTTTAAAAGATTGTAATGACTTGAATGCTCAGTTGCATGGGTTGAAGCTCTCCCCCTTGTAAGTCGTTTCATTATATTAGCAGTGCGACGTTCGTGGCTAGACTTAAAACGCTTTGAAGGCAACTTGGGCCCATGATTTTCTCCATGGGTTGAAGTCTCGGCCCTTGAAAAAACTTGATTTATCACATGAAGGCTATCTGGCTCAGGAAAAGATGACAACACAATGTTAGAAACTCCAGAGCCCTCCACCCTTGCAGCTCGCTTTATTGCTTGAAGGCTTTGTCGCCCATGGAAACCCGAGTCCCCAAGATTTGAAACAACGGTAGAAGCCATTTCTGGAGCTGCATCCATAATAAAATACAAAAACCTTTTCAGGTATGTATTGGCTCAATTGTATAATTGGATCACATAGATTCCATAGAATAAACATGAGCAGAAATCAATTGGCATAGGAGGTAGATACCCAAAGATTGTAGTTCATCTCCTCTGAACAAAGAATTTGGAATCAAGTTAGATGGATTGAGATATTTGTGAATGACTACTCTTGCCAAGCACTCGTGCAAATATTTTCCGATTCAAAGGCGGTAAGTTGCTTAGAGTGACCAAGGATATGGTGGTAGGAAGTAGAGATCACAGGACATATCAAAAGGAGAAATTGACATGGAGGGCACATGGCCCTAGCGTCTATTTCAAAAATCAAATCCCCCTAACCTCCCCTTGCCATGCATTCTAGCCTCCTCTACCCAACCCTAAATCTGAGACCTTAGTCCTATGATCATCACCAAGAAATCTTACTGCAATCTTATTGTCTACTCATGAAGGTGTATCCAACCACATCATGGACTTATTTCACTTCTGTCCACCATTATATTTTGCTCTGTGTGTGTGTGTGTGTGTGTAGCCCCATCTATCATCCAATCGTCTCACCTCTCGAGCTTAGTTCTCATGGCTATAAAGCACATGACGTGAAACACACTTAATCCTTTACTCTCCTTGAGAAGCAAGGCTAACTTTTGAAAGAGGTTAGATTAGATCACTTAGGGAAGAGGATGCTGGCTTATCTCTAGACATACTGCCAGCTCGATGCTCCTAAGAAAAATACAAATACCTTTAATGATTACTGGTCCAAACACATCATGGCCTTGTCTTATTTCACTTCTGGCCTACCATTATATTTTTTCATCCCCCCCCCCCCCCCTCTCTCTCTCTCTCTCTCTCTCTCTCTCTCTCTCTCTCTCTCTCTCTCTCTCTCTCTCTCTCGGTGTAGCCCCACCTATCGTCCAATCGCCTCACGTCTCAAGCTTGCTTCTCATGGCTATAGTCCACATGACATGAAACATATTTGATGCTTTACTCTCATTGAGAAGCAAGGCTAGCTTCTCAAAACGAAGGTTAGATTAGATCACTTAGGGTAGAGGGTGCAAGCTTATCTCTAGACATATTGCCAGGTCATGAAAATGCTCCTATGAAAGATACAATCACATTTAATGATTACTGATATCCAATTGCCTCACCTCTGGAGGTTACTTCTCATGGGTATAATGCACATGACATGAAACATACATAATCCTTTACTCTCCTCGAGAGGTTGATTAGATCACTTAAGGTCCAACCACATCATCGCCTTGTCTCTAACTAATGTGTCCTAAGGAACCAAAGAATTCATGAATTATCAGAGCGGAATGGTTTCAATGATTTTGAAAATGTAGCTTGTCTTAAACGATGCAAACACACACACACACACACACACAACGTATCCTAAGGAAGCAAAGAATTCCAAATAGAAAGCAAAGTCAATTGAAAAGCAAGGCTAGCTTCTCAAAAATGAAGGTTAGATTAGATCACTTAGGATAGACAGTGCAAGCCTATCTCTAGACATATTGCCACGTCATCAAGATGCCCGTATGAAAGATACAATTACATTTAATGATTACTGGTCCAACCCCATCATCGCCTTGTCTCTAACTAATATACTAACTTAATTCACTTCTGTCCACCATTATATTTTCCCTCTCTCTCTCTCTCCCTCTCTCTCTCTCTCTCTCTCTCTCTTGCCTCCATAATCTTTTAGTTCTTCTGTCTCAATAATATAATCATCTAGAAACTATAAGATCATAATGGTTTGGATGATTTTAAAAATGTAGCTTCTAAGTTTCTCTCTCTCTCTCTCTCTCTCTCTCTCTCTCTCTCTCTCTCGCCTCCATTATCTTTTTGAAAAAAAATGGTTCTTAGTTCAATTTTCCAACCCCAAGAATCTAAGCGTCCATGAATTACGATCAGAATGGTTTCATGAATGTAACAGAGAATTCATGAATTATCAGATCGGAATGGTTTCAATGATTTTGAAAATCCTTAAGATGCAAACACACACACATACACACACACACACACACAATGTCAATTGGAAAAAAAGTGATCACCTACCTGCATAAACAAAAGTTGTGGAAAGAAGCTAGTGCTAGTCCAACAATAAATTGAAGCACTTGCAAGAAAAACAACCCCAAAAAAAAGTAAAGCTAAGTGAACTGTACATCTCTCTCTCTCTCTCTCTCTCTCTCTCTCTCTCATAGAAATACGTAATGACATACACCCCCACGTATGAATTAAGCTTTTGGGCCGATGATGCTCAGTTACGTCTCAAAGTGGATGTTTGAAGTGATTTTTGTTATGTGCTAGAGGAGCATGCGATGAGGCAAGGAAGGGAAGGCAATAGATAGAAGATAGATGCTCAACTGCGCTCGTGCACACACACACACACAATTGATTAGATATACATATAGCTTGTAAGGATTATAATCGTTATGTTTTTACATTTGTGTGTGAATGTGAGCGCCATGCAAGATTTGTGAATGCGAGAGAGAGAGAGAGGGGGGGGGCGAGGGGTTTATCAAATGACTAATGCCACTGCCTCTGGAAATGTGTATCTCAACACACACACACACACAAAACCATAGCTAGAGAGAGAGAGAGAGAGAGAGAGAGAGAGAGAGAGAGATAGAGAGAGAGAGGGGGGAGGGGAAGGGTTTATCAAATGACTAATGACACTATCTCTCCAAATGCACATCTCAACTCACACACACAAAAAAAAAACCCGTAGCTAGAGGTGTTAACACATACACACATAATCTCTCTCTATCTCTCTAAAAATGGCACGTACACTTCTATGCATGCTATAGATAGAGGCTAGAGGCACAAAAATACACATTAAAAAAACTCGTAGCTAGACGTGTTAACACATACACACACATACACAACACACACACACACACATACACGCGCACACATACACACACACACAATTGATTAGATATACATATAGCTTGTAAGGATTACAAAACTTCACATGCCACTATCTCCCAAAATGCACGTAAGATTGGCACCAGCTGCATGTACCCTAACTTAAGGAATATGCTAAAATCGGTTAATTACTTGAAGGGAAAGGAGGGTGTAGCATATGTGTCTACATGCAAGGTTGCACGATGGCGATTGATTGACCTATAGCAGGGTGCACACTACCTCTTTTCCTTTAGGAAAATCTCTCCTTGCTTGCTCAGATCACTTAGGGTAGAGGGTGCAAGCTTATCTCTAGACGTATTGCCAGGTCATGAAAATGCTCCTATGAAAGATACAATCACATTTAATGATTACTGATATCCAATTGCATCACCTCTGGAGGTTACTTCTCATGGGTATAATGCACATGACATGAAACATACATAATCCTTTACTCTCCTCGAGAGGTTGATTAGATCACTTAAGGTCCAACCACATCATCGCCTTGTCTCTAACTAATGTGTCCTAAGGAAGCAAAGAATTCATGAATTATCAGATCGGAATGGTTTCAATGATTTTGAAAATGTAGCTTGTCTTAAACGATGCAAACACACAACACACACACACACACAACGTATCCTAAGGAAGCAAAGAATTCCAAATAGAAAGCAAAGTCAATTGAAAAGCAAGGCTAGCTTCTCAAAAATGAAGGTTAGATTAGATCACTTAGGATAGACAGTGCAAGCTTATCTCTAGACATATTGCCAGGTCATCAAGATGCCCGTATGAAAGATACAATTACATTTAATGATTATTGGTCCAACCCCATCATCGCCTTGTCTTTAACTAATATACTAACTTAATTCACTTCTGTCCACCATTATATTTTCCCTCTCTCTCTCTCTCCCTCTCTCTCTCTCTCTCTCTCTTGCCTCCATATTCTTTTAGTTCTTCTGTCTCAATAATATAATCATCTAGAAACTATAAGATCATAATGGTTTGGATGATTTTAAAAATGTAGCTTCTAAGTTTCTCTCTCTCTCTCTCTCTCTCTCTCTCTCTCTCTCTCTCTCTCTCTCTCTCTCGCCTCCATTATCTTTTTGAAAAAAAATGGTTCTTAGTTCAATTTTCCCCTCCTAAGAATCTAAGCGTCCACGAATTACGATCAGAATGGTTTCATGAATGTAACAGAGAATTCATGAATTATCAGATCGGAATGGTTTCAATGATTTTGAAAATGTTTAAGATGCAAACACACACAACACACACACACACACACAATGTCAATTGGAAAAAAAGTGATCACCTACCTGGATAAACAAAAGTTGTGGAAAGAAGCTAGTGCTAGTCCAACAATAAATTGAAGCACCTGCAAGAAAAACAACCCCCAAAAAAAGTAAAGCTAAGCAAACTGTACATCTCTCTCTCTCTCTCTCTCTCTCTCTCTCATAGAAATACGTAATGACATACACCCCCACGTATAAATTAAGCTTTTGGGCCGATGATGCTCAATTACATCTCAAAGTGGATGTTTGAAGTGATTTTTGTTATGTGCTAGAGGAGCATGCGATGAGGCAAGGAAGGGAAGGCAATAGATAGAAGATAGATGCTCAACGGTGCTCGTGTAACTATACATCTCTCTCTCTCTCTCTCTCTCATAGAAATACCATAGCTAGAGAGAGAGAGACAGGGGAGGGGGGCGGGGGAGGGTTTATCAAATGACTAACGACACTATCTCTTGAAATGCACATCTCAACACACACACACACACAAAAAAAACCCGTAGCTAGAGGTGTTAACACATACACATACACACACACACATACACACACACACACAATTGATTAGATATGCATATAGCTTGTAAGGATTACAAAACTATCTCTCGAAATGCACATCTCAACACACACACACACAACACACACACACACATACATGCACACACAACACACACACACACACATACACGTGCACACACACACACACACACAATTGATTAGATATACATATAGCTTGTAAGGATTATAATCGTTATGTTTTTACATTTGTGTTTGAATGTGAGCGCCATGCAAGATTTGTGAATGCGAGAGAAAGAGAGAGAGGGGGGGCGAGGGGTTTATCAAATGACTAATGCCACTACCTCTAGAAATGTGTATCTCAACACACACACACACACAAAACCATAGCTAGAGAGAGAGAGAGAGAGAGAGAGAGAGAGAGAGAGATAGAGAGAGAGAGGGGGGGAGGGGGGAGGGGAAGGGTTTATCAAATGACTAATGACACTATCTCTCCAAATGCACATCTCAACTCACACACAAAAAAAAAAAACCCGTAGCTAGAGGTGTTAACACATACACACATAATCTCTCTCTATCTCTCTAAAAATGGCAGGTACACTTCTATGCATGCTATAGATAGAGGCTAGAGGCACAAAAATACACATTAAAAAAACTCGTAGCTAGACGTGTTAACACATATACACACACACACACAACACACACACACACACATACACGCGCACACATACACACACACACAATTGATTACATATACATATAGCTTGTAAGGATTACAAAACTTCACATGCCACTATCTCCCAAAATGCACATAAGATTGGCACCAGCATGTACCCTAACTTAAGGAATATGCTAAAATCAGTTAATTAGTTGAAGGGAAAGGAGGGTGTAGCATATGTGTCTACATGCAAGGTTGCACGATGGCGATTGATTGACCTATAGCAGGGTGCACACTACCTCTTTTCCTTCAGGAAAGTCTCTCCTTGCTTGCTCAACTCTACCTTCTTTCGTTCCTCCATTATCTTCATTTTCTTTCATCTCCTTTCCTTAGATATTCATGCCCTTTCATCTTCCCCTAGCATCGATCAACCCCTACACCTCTCTTTCTCTCCCTCTCTCAAAACCACATATAAAAATTCTATAAACCTTGCCCCCCCTCTCTCTCTCTCTCCCTCTCTCACAAAAACACAAAAGCACACACACACACACACACACACACATACACACACACAAACACACACTCTCTCTTTAACACACACATATAATCTCTCTCTCTCTCTCTCTCTCTCTCTCTCTCTCTCTACTGCGCATGCTTAAAAACCGTCTTGAGGGATGATCCAATGCAAGAGAAAGATAAGTGGAAGAGGGGGGGGAGAGAGAGAGAGAGAGAGAGAGAGAAAGAGATTGCAACACGTCCACTATCTCTCGGAATGCAAAATAAACTCGCCTGGATGTCGAGATATGGAGCTGTTGGACATCAAGATCTGGAGCTATCAAGAACTGCTGCAGGTGGCGACCGGAGGTCGAGATATGGAGCCTGGAGGTCGAGATATGGAGCTGCTGCACGTCGAGATTGGGAGCTGATCAAGAACTCCTGGAGGTGGCGACTGCAGGTCCAGATATAGAGCTCCTGGAGGTCGAGGTCGTGATTGAAATGGAGGTGGCACAGGTCGAGATATGGAGCAGGCCGAGATATGGAGGTCGAGGTAGATAGTATAGAAGGTCGAGGTCGAGGTAGATAGTATAGATAGGCTGGAGGTCGAGGTCGAGGTAGATAGGCTGGAGGTGGCGAGGTCGAGAAGCTGGGAGCTGCTGGAGGTGGCGAGGTCGAGAAGCTGGGAGCTGCTAGAGGTGGCGATATGGAAGGTGGCGCAGGTCGAGGAGCTTGAGCGGCGGCGATCGAACTGGAAGCTGGCGCAGGTCGAGGAGCTTACTGGAGGCGATCGAAATGCAAGGCGCAGGCGCAAGTCGAAGCGATCGAACTGGAAGGTGGCATAGGTCGAGGAGCTTACTGGAGGCGATCGAAACGGAAGGCGCAGGTCAAAATGGAAGGTGGCGAAGACGAACGACGGCGGGAGACGGGCTACAGTCATGGCGATTCATGGCGTGATGGCTCTGCTCCAAAAAGCATTAACCGCTCCCAGATAGTATAGAAGCTCGACACGTGGCTCTCTCCCAGCTCCGGACACATGGCTCCAAGTTCGGTCTCTCCCTCCATAATAGATAGTATAGATTATGAGAGCACCGATAGCATAATCTGCACTGACTATTTCTAGACACAAAGGGGTGTTGGTCTGATAACTTGCACTGTGCTTGAACAGGAAAACCACGCTTCTGGTATGGTGACACTTACTTATTACTACACGCATTCGGGATATGGAGCTGCTATAGTCATGAATGGTAAGTTTGATACCCCTTTGATACCAATGGGGAACTCCATGGAGCGAGAGTTGGGTCATCACCAATAAGTCCTTGATTTTCATGGCTCTTAAATAACAATCTAGAAGAGCTTTGCCTATAGAAAAATGAAGTTGTAACTCAAACAAAGGCAGTAAGGTACCAATCAAATAGCTACAGGTATATAGATATATCATCTTCTTCCATATATTGACAATTTATGATAATCATGATTACGTCTTTTTTAAGAAGGACAATTTCTCCCTTTCATTATAGACTAAGTGATGTGTGCTACCCTAGTAATTGGATCTCGACTGAGACTATGATTCTTTTCAAAGAATTTTAGAGGGTAACCCTTTAATGCACATTGGAACAAGCAAGTTCAAACTATGGCATTCTACCATGAATAATGGAGGATAATATTAATGGAATGCTCTTTACCATATTGCTTCATGATTATGTCTTGTTTTAAGAAGGACAATTTCTCCCTTTCATTACAAACTAAGTGATGTGTGCTACCTTAGTAATTGGATCTTGACTAAGACTGTGATTCTTTTCAAAGAATTTTAGAGGGTAACCCTTTAATGCACATTGGAACAAGCGAGTTCAAACTACAACATTCTGCCATGAATAATGGAGGATAATAGTAATGGAATGCTCTTTACCATATTGCTTCATGTATTTTTTATTGAGGATACACATTTAACATAGGAAATTACAACTAAGTGGTCAATATAGTCGTATGATGTAACTATGTCGACCCTAGTGTCTAGCCCATGACTTGATTAACATATGGGATTGTGTTAGATGGTTAATCATCATGAGGAAGTTGCTTGATCTATACATGAGGCATTAATAAAGTACCAGCATTATAGTATTTTCCATTACTGTTGATGTTACCCTAATTCTGAGATAGATACAAGGGAGGTAGAATTCACACTTAAGTTTACGCTGACTAGACCATCTGGCCTATCTTTAACCACTCTGTAATATTGATTTGTTTCCATGCTTTTTAGAATAAAAATATACAAGGTTTATTTACTACTCTTGGTACTTTTTTTCAAAACTGAGCATTGTTCTCAATGCTAGGAAGGGATATTAGTGTGAGTTGTAAGTGGGACATGAATAACAACTATGTTTTGGCATTGAAGCTGGCCTTCCTTTCACAAACTAACAAAGTGTATTTGGTGTTGGATGGTGGTAGGTGAGCCGAGACATTTCTGTTATAGTTTTTCTAATTGAAGCTTTTGGCAGTGCTATGCTGATTTTCTATTTTCCTTGGTGGGACATCCACATGGACTATTTTAAGGGACCTCTCTTGGAAGAGGTTGGAACCCTTAGTTGGCATCTTCATGCTTTCTACTTTAGCTTTAAAATGGATTTCCATCCTACCTAGAGATTTTTAGATAAGGAATTGACCCTTTTTAGAAGACTCATGGTTACAAGAAGTTAGTGATTGAGTTTTTTATGTCTGACTTTTGGAATATGTATAAATATCATTGAACAAGAGAATTAGACAAGACTATTTAGGAGTTGTTGGCTGTTATTTCTTGCTAATAAATAATATGGATACTTAATGCAGCATGATACATAGACTCGGTATAACTCTACAAGCCATTGTATAATACTATTGGAAATGGGATGCTGTATTGGACATGAATAGTGTGTGTGTGTGTGTGTGTGTGTGTGTGAGAGAGAGAGAGAGAGAGAGACAGAGAGAGAGAGAGAGAGAGAGAGAGAGGTGTATTAACATCTTTGAAAGGCCTTGCAGGCTTGTGATACAAAGTATAAAATCCATAGTGACACATACTCATTTAAGCCACAAAGGGCTGAGGCAAAGGACACACTAAGACCCTTTGCTAAAAACTATACTAGAATAAAATCATAGATACAAACATGTAAACTCCAAGTCTAGAACTAGTGACTAATAGCTAGACTCAGTCTCAGATAAGGAGTCAAAAGACATATCTCCAGGTGCCATGGTGGCCATCTTGTGAGCTGCAAAATGTCTTGTATATGTGTTTGTCTGGTTGTCTCATATTGTGGTGCAGGGTGTGGCCTCCAAGATCTTTGTAGCTTGTGGGCCATAACACCTCCAATTGGGTGGTCTCCTCCCAATAGAATTGTAAGAGGATGAACCTCCACCATGCATGCTCTAGCTTGTCACTACATCGTGGGTGGCACTAGTGTCTATGGCTGTATCTCCCCTCGTCATTGTCTCATCTCACCGGTCTATACTTCTCTCATGTCATCAATCTCCTCCTCCTCTATCCTGACATGTCATCAGTCTCTCTATGACGCTCTATTATTAGTGGTAGTGGGATTATTACTAGCCAATACTCCCACCTACAAAGAGAGACCGCCCAATTGGAAAAAAAATCAACAAAATATAAATTAGTTAAAGGCAATTGATATGTGCTTATAAGCATCATCCTTTCTCATCATATATGATTCCAAGAAACTTGGCAAAAATCTATTCTACCTATTAAGCATGGACGGGTTTTTGCCATGTGGCATCTTGGAGGGTGAAAAGAACCATGGGTGGGTATTGGCTACATGGCACCTTGGAGGAGAAGAGCTTAGGAAAGGTTGCTACATGCCACCCTTGACTCTTGGACTCAACGGCTCTTGGATTACCACCCTTTCACTCTTAGATTTTTAGGACTCATGAACTACCACAAGCTCTTAGACTACCACCCTTATACTCATAGACTACTATGGGCTCTTGGACCATCCTTGAACTCTTGGACTACCATTAGCTCTTCGACTACCACCCTTTGATTCTTGGACTACCAATGGTCTGCATGCATGTGCACATGCGCTTGCACACACACACACAAAAATACATATGCATGCTCACACATAACATATGCACATGCACACTTGCGCACATGCAGCCCTACACATACAAGTACACATGTGCACATTTACACATATAGGCACGGGGTGCGCAAACATACACACACATGCACACAAGTAGAAACATACACATGCACATGTGTATGCAATATATGCATAGGCAAGGGGTGCACACACATATACATATGCATGTGCAACCACATTGCAAGTGCATGTGCAAATACACACATTTTCACTAATGTAGATAGATATGCACACATAAGCACATATGCAGGCATGCCCATGTTCACATGTGCATGCGAGTGTGCACGTACACACACACACGCGTGCACATAGGTGTATATGCATACATGCAGAGGCATAAATACACATACATACGCACACAGCACACACATATGCACACATATACACACATAAACATGTGTACGCACACACACACACACACACAATCATGCACATGCTCTCTCTCTCTCTCTCTCTCTCTCTCTCTCTCTCTCTCTCTCTCTCTTATGGACATGCACTACTTGATCTAGGTATAGCACATGATCTCATTCTCTATAATGGTCTTCAGTGATGGCCCTCCTCCGGTGGCCGACAACACTCTATTGCCAATTTCATGCCCCCATTGCCTCGTCCACCCTGATGATGATGATGAATGAGATTGATATATAGTCGACCATCGGCATGACTATACTGTACTTAGGACTTAGTACTACCATTTTGCATTTTTTGCATTTTGCATTGGTGTGGATGCTCATTTAGTAGCTCCACTACCACAGCTCGTTTATACCAGGTCTTTCACAATCTCATAGACCCATCGATCTTTCGAAGACTTTAATAAACTTTCTTTCTTTCTTTCTTTTCTTTCTTTCTTCACTTGCTTTCCACATGGAGGGGGGGCAATTGTGGTTGATTATATCTTGGGATCCCCTACCTTCACATCGCACATCACGAACTTCTCTGTTTCACCACCTCTACTTGGGGTTGATCATACATATCTCTTCTTTAATATTACCACTCCCCCCTTGCTATACCACCTACCTTACTACCCACTTACACTACCTATCACAACATACACTTTGATCACATCCCCTCACCTAGATACTTGGCACGACTCTACACTCTACTCACTTATATTGACCACATACTTCTCCTATTGGACCGCGCCACTTTGATTAGCCGATCATTACATGAGGCTACCCTTCACACCGTCTTGTACACCACATGAGATCTAACCATCCACCGCCTCTAAGGTTTGTGCCACGTAATAGTTGGTATGATGACGAGTGTAAGACTCTCTGCCAACAACTCCGATTCAAATCCCAACATGGCCTACCAAAGCGAACCATACACGTTACATGAGTATCACTATCTCGCTTGCCAGAAGAAATGAAACTTTATTCGTTGAAATAAGGATGAACTAGTAAACATCATGTTCAATAATAATTCCAAAGACTTTTGGCGACAGTTTCTTGAATGGCGGTCCCCCTCACCACTCACAAATACTCAAGTTTGGCACAACTACGCCTGCACACTATATGACATCTGTTGATAGTTGTGGTGCCATGAGCACATAATTAGGGGCAAAGGTATATGATAAGCAAAGAATTAAAGTAGCCACCCTAGGATGTGGACTTCATGATGTGGAGATGTGGATTGAGGATATCCACAAGGAGAGATATGGATGAGAGGATCCCACAAGTGTTGACTATTCAAAGGGCACTCTCTATATAAGAGGCATATCATGTATTGTTGAGAACACACACACATTGCAATAGAGGAATGCACATTCACTCAAGATTATGTTTATGAGTCCAAGCTAATCTATCTTGGAACCTAATTGACTTGAGGTACATGTCATGAGCATTCTCTTCATCATGTCTGCACACAGGTTCCATCCACCTTAGAACACTCCATAGATCCTGAGGCACACACGTTTTCTCATGGTATCAGAGCATAGGTTTAGCTCTCCTAGTTTAGCTCATTAGTAGTTCACTAGGATTGCTCCCATTCCTAGATTAGTTTCGGAATGTAAGATTAGTTTTAGATCTCGAGAGTTCTTGTGACAATTCATTGAGAGAAACACTACTACACACGCATCCTATTGCGACGTTTACGTACCAACGATTAGCGCCCGCTTAGCATTAATCGTCGGTATAAAAATCGGGTTTCGTAAATCGTCGCTATATAGCAACTTTTGCTAAAAGTCGCTATATAGCGACACTGAGACAAAATATTATAGCAACGTTTTACAGAGAGGTTTTTTTTTTTTTTAAGGCCTTAAAAATTATTTTTTTCCAATGACAAAATTTTTTAAATTTTCATACATGTTTGAGCTCATAGAGAATTAAAAAATGAGAGCATGTACATCAAGCCTTTAAGGCTCATATATTCATGTCCAAGTTTGAGATGAGAAAGTCAAATAAGAGCATTTACATCAACTGTTTCATCTTGAGCCAAGTCTAAGGCGCCAAGCAAGTCTATCTCCAACTCTATACCGAGTTGATCTCCTATATCATCATCGTACTCTAGTATCGTACGTTCACCTAAAAGTATTTGATCATCTTCTTCAATTAAGCTTAAGTGTGGTGATTGATCTTGATGATTGTTGCCTTCCTCGTCAATATCGTGATCTCCATCCTCCTCCCGTGCGATGTCATTATGCGCATCTTCCTCTTGCCTCATATGGTGATCTACAGCTTCTTCGCTAGATTCATCAATTGGATCCGGCATTGGTAGTGGCATCTCCATATCCACATCTCGATCTTCAAAAATCTGCTTACTTCGTGGTGCAACTTGGATCACGTACCACAATATTGGATCAGAACGATCCTGATGAAAAACCACCTATATTGAAGATGAAAAATCACGTGCCAAATGTCATCAATTATATATATATCAATGGACTTAAAAAACGAAAGCTTCGACTAATTAAATCATTAGTATGCACCTGCTCACAATGCTCGGGAAGAACAAAAGTATCACTTTCATCGGTCCAATGTTTGGTGGAGTCTATTGCAAAGAGACCGCTACTATCTTTTCTCACTGTCGCATGGGGACCGTTATAAGTAGTTCTAAACCATTTTACATCAAGAATGAAAATAGTAAATCGTCTGAAATCAATTTCATAGATGTCGCGTATGGTTCCACAATAATCCAACTTTGAGGAGAGAAGATTGGTATCCGAAGCACTTGCTCGGCTATCTTGTGTGAAGTTAGCCATGACTCCACAATCATACGTGACTCTCTTTGAATCGATGCGTTCCACGCGAAAATGTCATCCATATGACCATAATGCACTGTACTTTTTGTACTGTAAAAGAGCATCATTAAAACAATGAAGATGCACCTATTTTATAGCATATATTGCCACAAATAATTACTTAATTACGTCAAGAGATAAGAAACTTACATGCACCATACATCCAGATGATAACTCCCACTCGCGCTCGTTTATTGTCTCTCCATCACGTTTGGCTTTACGTATAGCTAGTTGTAGCCAATCAAGTGACATGTGAGTAGGGAGAAGAGCCACATCTCGTGGATATGGTTGTGATCGCCTGTACATTACTCTGAATCTCATCCTTGCATTTATTCTTTCTGCTTTGGCCACTTCATATCTCTCAATCCACTTCTGCATCTTAGGGCTATTGAGGATACAAAACTTATTGAATTTCTCCATTTGCTCTTCGCTCATCTTTCTTTCAATCCCTTTTCCTTGGGGGACCTCGCCAATGATGCGATCATCATCCTTGTTGTGCCAAGCTTGCGGCATATCAGGATCCGTGATGCAAGAAACTCTGTGATATATACTAATGACTCTTGCACAAGCCATCCCTCTGCCATGCTTGCTTCTGGTCTTGCTCTTTGTCTTACAAACCCCTTTAAAGTTTTCATAAACCGCTCGAGAAAAAACATCCATCGATTATGAACGGTACCTGCTATAGCCACCTCATCAACTATGTGCACAAGCAAGTGGACTTGAGTTGTCATAATGCTTGAGGGAAAGTGCTTCTCAAGCAAGCATACGGCTTCGATGGATTCCACCCTATCCTTCTCGATGCTCGATATAGAGATCTCTTTTTGAGATATCCACCTATTTCACATGTCCATGCATATGTAAGATATTTGAGATATCCACCTATTTCACATGTCCATGAAGAAAATACATAATGCGAATTGATAGTAAGCATACCTCACAATACCACAGATCTTGAATATAGCATTTCTAACATCTTCTTGTAAGCACCCTTTTATTGTAATTGGAAGGATGAACTATCAAAGCAACAATGAAATCATGTCAACAATATAACATAATAATAATTACGCTAATGCATCACTATTATCGGTACACTAATTCTACTTAGAATACCTGTAAGACCTTGTGCCAATCATGGGACTTGAGGCCACTAAGCTTATTGTCCTTTGAAAATGCTCCTTTCAAGCAACGCATGTACCAATGCATGTACCCTGTCGGTGTTTGAAAAGAGGCAATGTCTGCCTTGATCGCTGCCTCCTCCCTCGTAGAGAGGATCCACGTTGCTTTCGGGAGGACAACTTTTCTTGAAGCATGCACTTGGGGCCACAAATGAGACATCCTATTCATAGCACGCAAGTCTTCTCGCACTCCTCTCGAGTCCTTGGAACCAACCAAGTGTGCCCAAATGGTAGCCCCCACATTCTTAAAGATATGCATGGGATCCAAGAGATGATTGATTTGTAACTGACCCCAATAAGGAAGCTCGTGAAAGATCGATAGCCTCTTCATACCAGGAGGAGGTTCCTCTCCATTCTCCCTCCAAGCTTGAATCCAATCACTTGCTTTCAAATATGATGGTGGTGGATCAAGCTGACCTCCACGTGCGAGATGGTCGAGCGGAAGGTATCGAGCATGACCTTCATAAACATTTTTCCTCATATGTTTGGAGTAGCGTGCAAGCGATTTCAGAGCGGGTCCACAAACAGGACAAGCATGGTACCCACTTGTAACAAGTCCTGCACGCATGCATGAATATGTTAGTACAAGACAAAAGAGAGTAAAAAAAGCATAATCCCTCATTGTACATGTAAAGACATAACCACGTACCTGCGCACTCTCCATATCCTGGGTAGTCATGCATGGTCCACATCAAGATACCCCTGACCAAAATATCATTGGTATGCCTAGGAGCTCTGGAAATATCAAAGACGTGCACTCCTCTCCATAATATCTGTAACTCCTCTATCAAAGGTGCCATGTACACGTCCATGTTTTTTGCCTTGTACTTTCCTGGCACAAGTAGTGCAAGCATGAGGTGTCCCTTTTTTATTGTTAGCCATGGTGGGATATTGTAATTCACCATGACTATGGGCCATGTCGACCAAGATGTCGAGCGTAACCCGAAAGGATTCACGCCGTCCATGGCTAGCCCAAGATGTAAGTTGCATGGCTCTCTCACAAAGTCCGGCCACTGATTATCTATGTGCTTCCAAGCTGCACAATCTGCAGGAATCCTCAATGTGTGATCAGTGGACCGATGAGATGCATGCCATGTCATCAACTCCGCTATGGATTTGCATCGAAACATGTGTTGTATTCTTGCAATGATGGGAAAGTGTCTTAAGACCTTTACCAGTATCCTCTCACCCTGCAAGTCATCTCTATATCGTTGTTCCCCACACTTTGGACAACTAGCCAAATCTCCATGCTCACGACGAAAGAGAATACAATCATTACGGTAAGCATGGATGGTATCATAATCCATACCCACCATTGTTAGCATCTTTTTCGCTTCATCTCTTGATGCGGGCATGGTATTTGGTGTAGGCAACATCTTTTGGAGCAACCTATGAAAAAAGACACTATCCAAATGATGATTCTCAAAACAAACAATATCCAAATAATGAGTCAAATTAATGCAAGGGCTAACCTCATACTGTACTTGTAGATTCAAGATTGAGAGACAAGCACGTAGTTTAGACATCCTAGCACCCTCCTACAATTGTGTTGATTGCAACTCTCGCATTTTCACCTCAGACTCTGACATCACGTGTACGTGGGATGTAGTGCCCCTAAAAATGGAATCCATCATGTCGACCATACACTCGTCATCATCCGGGAGACTATAGTCTTGTTGAAAGTGAGAAGGTATATGTGTACCCTCGTCACCCTCCTCATCCTGTCATAAGCTCATTCGTGTAAATAGAAGATCTTCTATTTCCGGGTATACAATAAGATTGCGAACTTAAATAGCTTTGACTTACCGATGATCCATCAACATGTGCAACACCAATGGGGGGTACTGGTTCCGGCTCCTCCCCATACATCCACAAGTGGCGCATGATAATACGACGTTGATGTCGTACTTCTCGCTTGCAATGAGTGCAATGACAATATAACCTCTCCGTAAGCCACTTCGTGCTCCCAGGCGTTGGCGCATCATCGGATGAGCTTTCACTCGTCCCTTCCATCTACACTTATAAAACCAAAACATAAGCATGAAGAGGAGATATTGACAATTATGAGCATAGCATGTTTAATTTGAGCTTCTCTTGAGGCCATATAAAAAGAATGACGTCGCTATATAGTAAGGATTGAAACAAAAAATCCTATATAGTAAGGCTATATAGTAAGAGGAGATATTGACAATTATAAGCATAGCATGTTTGAGCTTCACAAGAGGCCATACAAAAAAATAAACAGTAAGCGTCGCTATATAGCGATGCTCTGTTCCGTCGCTATATAGCGACGTTTTTAATTTAAAACGTCGCTATATAGCGACGAAACAGCGTCGCTATATAGCGACGCTGTGGGTTAAAACCCGAAACGCCGAAACGCGCGGCGTTTTGCTCAAGCCATTCCTAATCTCTCAAGTAAGCAACCCAAAATCTCCTCCCACCTATTTTCGACGACCTCCCATCTATTCCAAGCAACCTCCTACTCTATTTCCCACTCCTCACCCTTCTCCTACCTCTTGTACTCCCTCTCTCTCCTTTTTCCCTCTTTGGTTTCCAGAAAGAAAGTTCTTCAAGAGGTGAGTTTGTTTCAACAATGTAGGTTGTTTGTTTGTTAGCTTTGGTTTTGTGAGTGTTTCTACTTGTATTGCTAAAGTTGTAAACTAGTTTTCATGCTTGATTTGAAAGGATTGAAACAAAAAACGAAATTCTCACCTCTTCTTCCTGTATTTCTCTTCCTTCTCTTTCTCCTTGTCTCCTCAATCTCCTCCTTTCCTTGTCTCCTCAATCTTCTCTTTCCTTGTCTCCTTTCAAGAAGTTGCTTTTGTGATCTCCTCTTTCCACTAACATCTTATTTGAAAAAATGGGTTGTTTTCTCTCTTTTGTAAGGCCAGTCCACTACACCGAGCGGGACATACTCTCTCTTTTGTGGGGCCAGTCCACTACACCGAGCGGGACATACTTTTACAGGTAAGTGCTTCCTCTTCTTTCCATTTAATATTTTTGTTATTTGCATTGGCCTGTAGCTAGCGCCTTAAGCGCTAGCTGCAATGATGGGTGTAGGAACCCTCTCTTCCCCTCTCTCTCTTTCCGTCTTCCCCCTTCTCTTTTTCTCATTTTTCCCCCTTCTCTTTTTTACCTCTTCTCTTATTCTCTCTTTCCCCCTTCTCTCTTTCCCCCTCTCTCTTTTCCCTTCTCTCTTTCCTTTCCCTCTTATTCTCTATTTCCTTTCCCTCTTATTCTCTTATGCTTATGCTTCTCTCATTCCCCCTTCTCTATTTCCCCCTTCTCTCATTCGCATAAGCTCTTTTTCTGCATGAGCATAAGCTCCTTCTCTATTTCCACATGAGCATAAGCATGAGCTTATGCTTATGCTTATGCCTAAGCATAAGCATGAGCATAAACTCATGCTTATGCTCATGCATGAGCATGAGCTTATGCATAAGTTTCTGCATAAGCTTATGCGGAAATAGAGAATGAGAGAAGCTTATGCTTCTCTCATTCTCTTTTTCCGCATAAGCTCCTTCTCTTTTTCCGCATAAGCTCCTTCTCTATTTTCGCATGAGCATAAGCATGAGCTTATTCTCTATTTTCGCATGAGCATAAGCATGAGCTTATGCTTATGCTTATGCTTAAGCATAAGCATAAGCATAAGCTCATGCTTATGCTCATGCATGAGCATGAGCTTATGCGTAAGTTTCCGCATAAGCTCCTTCTCTCTTTCCGCATAAGCTCCTTCTCTATTTCCGCATGAGCATAAGCATGAGCTTATGCTTATGCTTATGCTTAAGCATAAGCATAAGCATAAGCTCATGCTTATGCTCATGCATGAGCATGAGCTTATGCGTAAGTTTCTGCATAAGCTCCTTCTCTCTTTCCGCATAAGCTCCTTCTCTATTTCCGCATGAGCATAAGCTCCTTCTCTTTTTCCGCATGAGCATAAGCATGAGCTTATGCTTATGCTTATGCTTATGCTTAAGCATAAGCATAAGCATAAGCTCATGCTTATGCTCATGCATGAGCATGAGCTTATGCGCAAGTTTCCGCATAAGCTCTTTCTCTTTTTCCGCATGAGCTCCTTCTCTATTTCCGCATGAGCATAAGCATGAGCTTATGCTTATACTTATGCTTAAGCATAAGCATAAGCATAAGCTCATGCTTATGGTCATGCATGAGCATGAGCTTATGCGTAAGTTTTCGCATAAGCTTATGCGGAAATAGAGAATGAGAGAAGCTTATGCTTCTCTCAATCTCTTTTTCTGCATAAGCTCCTTCTCTCTTTCCGCATAAGCTCCTTCTCTATTTTGGCATGAGCATAAGCTCCTTCTCTGTTTCTGCATGAGCTTATGCTTATGCTTATGCTTATGCTTAAGCATAAGCATAAGCATAAGCTCATGCTTATGCTCATGCATGAGTATGAGCTTATGCGCAAGTTTCCGCATAAGCTCTTTCTCTTTTTCCACGTGAGCTCCTTCTCTATTTCCGCATGAGCATAAGCAAGAGCTTATGCTTATACTTATGCTTAAGCATAACCATAAGCATAAGCTCATGCTTATGCTCATGCATGAGCATGAGCTTATGCGTAAGTTTCCGCATAAGCTTATGCGGAAATAGAGAATGAGAGAAGCTTATGCTTCTCTCATTCTCTTTTTCCGCATAAGCTCTGCATGAGCTTATGCGTAAGTTTCCGCATAAGCTCCTTCTCTCTTTCCGCATAAGCTCCTTCTCTATTTCCGCATGAGCATAAGCTCCTTCTCTTTTTCCGCATGAGCATAAGCATGAGCTTATGCTTATGCTTATGCTTATGCTTAAGCATAAGCATAAGCATAAGCTCATGCTTATGCTCATGCATGAGCATGAGCTTATGCGCAAGTTTCCGCATAAGCTTATGCGGAAATAGAGAATGAGAGAAGCTTATGCTTCTCTCATTCTCTTTTTCTGCATAAGCTCTTTCTCTTTTTCCGCATGAGCTCCTTCTCTATTTCCGCATGAGCATAAGCATGAGCTTATGCTTATGCTTATGCTTAAGCATAAGCATAAGCATAAGCTCATGCTTATGCTCATGCATGAGCATGAGCTTATGCGTAAGTTTCCGCATAAGCTCTTTCTCTTTTTCCGCATGAGCATAAGCTCCTTCTCTTTTTCTACATGAGCATAAGCATGAGCTTATGCTTATGCTCATGCATGAGCATGAGCTTATGCTTAAGTTTCCGCATGAGCATAAGCTCCTTCTCTTTTTCCGCATGAGCATAAGCATGACATAAGCATAAGCTCATGCTTATGCTCATGCATCAGCATAAGCATAAGCATAAGCATAAGCTCATGCTTATGCTCATGCATGAGCATGAGCTTATGCTTCTCTCATTCTCTTTTTCCGCATAAGCTCTTTCTCTTTTTCCGCATAAGCTCTTTCTCTTTCTCTTTTGCGTGAGCATATGCGAAAATAGAGAATGAGAGAAGCTTATGCTTCTCTCATTCTCTATTTCCGCATATGCAGAAACATGAGCATAAGCTCATGCTCACCCATGAGCATAAGCATAAGCTCATGCGGAAAAAGAGAAGGAGCTTATGCAGAAATAGAGAATGAGTTTCCGCATAAGCTCTTTCTCTTTTTCCGCATAAGCTCTTTCTCTTTCTCTTTTGCGTGAGCATATGCGGAAACATGAGCATAAGCTCATGCTCACCCATGAGCATAAGCATAAGCTCATGCGGAAAAAGAGAAGGAGCTTATGCGGAAATAGAGAATGAGTTTCCGCATAAGCTCTTTCTCTTTTTCCGCATAAGCTCTTTCTCTTTCTCTTTTGCATGAGCATATGCGGAAACATGAGCATAAGCTCATGCTCACCCATGAGCATAAGCATAAGCTCATGCAGAAAAAGAGAAGGAGCTTATGCGGAAATAGAGAATGAGTTTCCGGATAAGCTCTTTCTCTTTTTCCGCATAAGCTCTTTCTCTTTCTGTTTTGCGTGAGCATATGCGGAAACATGAGCATAAGCTCATGCTCACCCATGAGCATAAGCATAAGCTCATGTGGAAAAAGAGAAGGAGCTTATGCGGAAATAGAGAATGAGTTTCCGCATAAGCTTCTCTCCTTCTCTTTTTCTGCATAAGCTCCTTCTCTTTTTCCGCATGAGCATAAGCATGCGGAAACTCATTCTCTATTTTATGCATAAGCTCCTTCTCTATTTCCGATGCCTATGCTTAAGCATAAGCTCATGCTTATGCTCATGCATGTGCATGAGCTTATGCTTAAGTTTCCGCATAAGCTCATGCTTATGCGTGAGCTTATGCGGAAATAGAGAATGAGAGAAGCATAAGGTCATTCTCTATTTCTGCATAAGCTCATTCTCTATTTCCCCCTTCTCTCATTTCCCCCTTCTCTCCTTCTCTATTTTCCCTCATCTCTTTCCCCTTCTCTATTTCCCCCTTCTCTCATTCTCTATTTCCTCATTCTCATTCTTTTCTTTCCTTTACATCTTTCCCTCTTATCTTTCCCTCTTCTTTCCCTCTTTCCTTTCCCTCTTCTTTCCTTTCCCTCTTCTTTCTTCTTGCCTATGCCTATGCCTATGAGAATGTTCATGTTTGTTTTTTGTTTTCTGTTTTCGTGTTTGTGTCTATGTTAGACATGGGATCACATCGCTCATCCGACGAGTACGGACAGCCTCGCAGGAGGAGAGCTCACGATTTATATGCTCCAGAGGACTTAGATTCCTCTCAGGCGACTACCCCGAGGACTCCTCTCAGTCCTAGCACTGTGACTACCCCTGGTCCGACCCCTCTTCCACGTAGCACTACGACTACCCCTCAGGGGACTCCTTTGCTAGCCGCGCATGGCTTTGTCGGGACTCCCGACGAGTTTGTAGCGTAGATGAGCGATGAGGAGGCAGCGAGATTCTTCTCTCTGCTCTCTCAGAGGACCTCTGCAATTCCTTCCCCTACACTGACGGGTGGACGTACTGCCCAGCCATCCCCTCGCGCACCGCGGGATCATCACCTGCACATGCCTCCCGCAAGGGAAGGAAGAGTAGGATGGGCAGCTCATGTTGTGCTGACTCAGGAGATGTAGACGAGTCAGCACACTCACGCTCCTTTAGGTCTCCACTTGGTCCGGAGACACAGTATCAGCCAGGTCCCTTTCCCTCTCCTACTCCCACAGCTACTCCTCGATTCGAAAGCGGTCGCGCAGCTTCCACTCCTTCAGACTCTGCTACCTCAGTCCCCCTTACTCATCAGGGGATCTCTCCTATCAAATCACATCTGCCGGAGAGATAATAGAAGACAAAAAGGGCAAAGCAGTGATGGCCGCCATGAGGCGGTTGATGAGTCATCACTTCAAGAGCGGCATAAATATCGATTGGCGGTATCAAGATGCCCAAAAGAAGCAGGCGGTGATCGATGAGTTAAAACAAAGATATCCTAATCCGCCAAATGTGGAGTTTAATAACAATTATATGCTCGAGCGCATGGGTTTGGTCCTAAAGCATCGCAGATCAACCTTGCGTACTTCCATTACAAAGGGGTTGGCTAAACCTAGCTGGGCAGACAAAGCTGATTGGAAGTACTTCAAGAAGCAACATAGGGACCATCCCGAAATGTTCAAGGGTCAGAGGAGGGCTGCAAAGAGACGGCTGGACGTCGTAGGTACTTCGCACTTTGGTGCAGGCGGACGGTATGCATTCGAGGCAACCGTGGTAAGTCTACTTCTTCCCATTTAATGTATTGTTCTATTTGTTTTACTTACATATTACATGCACTTTAGCTAACTCTAACTCTCGTAAATTGGATCCACAGCAAGCTGCGATGGGTCGTCTTCCTACGGATGCAGAGACGCGGCGCGCATTTCGGATAGGAACAAAGCCGTGGTTCATTGAGCAAGAGGCAATGGAAGCGACAGTCGATTGGGCTGAGGTGGCTGCTCGCACGGTATAAGTTTACTCCTACTTGTAATCTCACTTTTTAATTTAAGTTCCAATCTAATTTTCGATTTATATGGTTCACTCTTAGGGTCAAAGCTCAAGCGTGCCATCATCAGAGACGAGCGATCAACAGGGGCAAGGATCGGACGCAGGTGCCGAGGACGAGGAAGAAGACGCAGGTGTCGGGGACGAGGGAGAAGACGCAGGTGTCGAGGACCAAGGAACAGGCCAATAAGACGATTCGGATTCGGATTCGAATGAGTAGTGGTAGTAGCATTTTGTATATCCGCTCGTTAGAGCAATTTTGTATCGCCCTTTCACAGGGTAATTTTGTTACAAACACAGTTGTATATGTATATGCATTTCTTCCTCATCGTTCACAAGAACAATTTTGTATCACCCTGCAAGCAAGGGAAATTTTGTTATAAAAAACTTTCTTTTGTAATTACAAAAAAAAAAAGGATTAGTGGGGCTAAACAGGGCCAAAAGGAAGCCCTGTTTAGCCCCACTAACCCTTTTTTTTAACTCCTGTTAATCGTCGCTATATAGCGACGTTTACCAGTGTCGCTATATAGCGACGATTAACAGTGTCGCTATATAGCAACGTTTGTCATCGTCGCTATATAGCGACGATTAACAGCGTTGCTATATAGCGACGGTTTATAGCGACGCTCCTTTTCCGACGATTTTAACGACTTTTATAGCGACCTTTGCACCCGTGAAAAAAAAAAATTTTATGTAAAAAGCGTCGGTATTTCCGTCGGAAAATGGCCTATGCCTTGTAGTGAAAGAGCGAGAAAAATCCAATTTCTTGAGAGAATTCCATTCATTGCACTTCTTCTTGAGAGATCTTGGAGAAGGAGATTAGTGAGAGTGTGAGGAATGTTCTAGAGAGACTATATCTCTCTATCCTAGTCTATGATCAGCCCAGTGAGCAATCCTCCCACAGTTCAAAGCCTCAACCAAACAAGCAGTTCAGCTCAATATGACTCTACCTAAGGCATCTCAGATCAAGTGACCTATCTTAAAGCTCACTGGCTACACACAGCCAACAGCATGCTGCCAAGCTTGCAAATTTCTTTCTGGTTGTGTCGACAGCCAACGGAAGCACTTCTACAGCCTTCTTATTCAGGATTCAGAACGTCATCAACGACATGTATTGAGAAGCAAAAGCCTTTTTGCCTTTAGCCTATATTTTGCAATCAAACCTGACCACCTGAGAGTAGCTATGAAAGCACCCAGGGGAGGTATTGACATGTAAAAACCACACTTGACCACCTTCTACCACCTTAAGTAGCAATGCATGCACTAAGGGAGGTGATGGAATGTAACTCACATCTGACCACCTTGCAGTAGCCAAAGGATCATGGCACCAAGGGGAGGTGTTGAGAGTTGTGGTGCCATGAGCACATAATTAGAGGCAAAGGTATGTGATAAGGAAAGAATTAAAGTAGCCACCCTAGGATGTGGACTTCATGACGTGGAGATGTGGATTGAGGATATCCACAAGGAGAGATGTGGATGAGAGGATCCCACAAGTGTTGACTATTCAAAGGGCACTCTCTATATAAGAGGCCTATCATGTATTGTTGAGAACACACACACATTGCAATAGAGGAATGCACATTCACTCAAGATTCTGTTTATGAGCCCAAGCTAATCTATCTTGGAACCTAATTGACTTGAGGTACATGTCATGAGCATTCTCTTCATCATGTCTCCACATAGGTTCCATCCAACTTAGAGCACTCCATAGATCCTGAGGCACACACGTTTTCTCAACATCCCCAACTAGCCCACTCCTGATCTCTCACACACACCACGGCCGACCTCTTACAGTCTTTTCCCTAGGGGGGAAGTCAAATATGCGGTCATGAAGCACAAGCAAAGAATCATGAGCATTTATGCATCGAGTTTGTTGCATACGGGATTGATATCGTAGCCCCTATCTTTACAAAGCTATTTAAGGAAGCAGTTTGTCTCAATTTCCCATCCACTTGGACCCTCAACACTATCACACCTATCCACAAGGCAGGGGATCCCATGAGTCTAGGTAATTACATGACCATTATGATTGGGCATGTCATGTCCAAGATATATACTTCAGTACTAGATATGGAGGTCAGTCACTATGCAGAGATGCAAGGGCTCAGAGCAGATGGATAGGCGGGCTTTTCAATGTGTTCATGGGACCATGAACCACATACTGACACTTAGGAGTGTCATAGAGGAGGCGGGGGCACAGAGATAGAGGGTCTATTGCTTCTTTGTGGATTTCCACAAAGCCTTTGATATGGTAGCACAAGCACATCTCATCAGGCGGTTGCAAAAGATTAGTTATGGGCTGGAGATAGTTTGGGTTGTTATGGCACTGCATGAGAGGGTTTCTGGCAAAGCTCGAAAAGGGGGTAGATGAACAGATGAGAGCATGAACACCATTGGGGTCAAACAAGGTTGTCCTCTCTCATCGAGCTTGTTTGGCCTTTATATAGACAAGCTTCAGTCTTTTATGATTGAGGACCCTAGGAGGAGCTGGTTGTCCTCTATCCGGGTACTTGCTCGAGATTCTTTTATACACATTGATGATCTGGTACTCTTATCCTTGTCTGCTAAGGGGCTCTAGAGACATCTAGATGCATTGCTTTTTGCAAGTCCCATGACTTGAAGGTTAACCTAGGTTAAACCTAGGTTAAACCAAGGTTATGATCTTCAACACCTCCAGAGCAATTGCACACAAAGAGTAGTTTACATTTGACAGGGAACTAGTTGAGATTGTTTCAGCATACACCTACCTGGTTGTTTTGTTCTCTGGACCTATCTTCAAGATGAGACCGACAATGTAGGCCCAACTGAGTAGAGGTTATAGCTCCCTGTCCCGACTAGAGAGAAAGTGCTTCCACTCACATTATCAGGACCTGTCGACCACGGTTCTCCTTTTCGACTCCTTGGTCCAACCTGCGAGCATGTACAATAGCACTTGCTGGGGACTAGACCTCTTTGACAGAGAGCAGGGTCAGGTGGAGAGATTACAAGTTCTCTTCTTATCACGGATGATATGTAGCAAGCAATCTGTCCTTCATTTGATCATTCAGGCTGAGTTTGGGGCATCCCCAATGTAGCTAGATGCATCATTCCAGACTCTCACTTATCTCTACTGTGTACCATAGGGCAACGCAGTCTACCTTGGTTGGCATTAGCATCTTCTATGGCACTAGCAACCCAAGGTGATCAAAGATGCTAGTATGTACACACATCCAAATGGTTCGAGAGATTGGGTTTCCATATAGATAGGCTACCACCCTTCCAGTACAGCATTGATGCTCCGCTTGCCTCGTTTTTGGGCAAAGAGCTCAACCTGATCATCCGAGAGGATCTCCTCAAGCTACACACAACTTGGCTAGCATAGACAATCGGGGTTACTGTGGCACTCGTTAGGCATCGAGTAGGGGCTAGGAGGGCACGATAGACTACTCATCCATATAACAGACAACAATCCATTACAAGCTTCTTATCTACGTTGCCTAGTCCATCATTGGATGTACCTTGACATTCTCTTATGTACTCCATTGTATTGTATTGGATCAGATTGCATCTCCACATGAGGGTGATGATGTTAGGATGGCTATATGACTATGATGACATGTATGATGATATCAATGACTATGTCTACACAGTTTTCTAGCATGGGTTGGGATGCTCACTTAGTAGCTCCACCCTTCTGCTCATTGTATCAGCTTTTCTATAAGTCTCATAGACCCATGGGTCTTTAGCAAACTTTAATCAACTTTCTTTCTTCTTTCTTTCTTTCTCTCTCGGGGCACGACTTTGGTCCACTCTCACATTTGATCTAATTCCATGACTAGGTTTGCATGGGTTCTATCTAATTGAGATGATCTAATTGAGATGCAATGATACAAAGAGACACTATCACAACATATGAAAAAGTAGTAGGAGGTGATTGCACCACAAGAGCCTAAGGTATATGGAGCACAGCAACATATCATGGACTTCTATGCATTTGAGCCCACTCCAGGACATAGTGGGGTAGAAGAGGAGGAGCTTGATGACATGAGGGTAGTGTGAGTTAGCATGAGAGACAACATGACGCTATCAAGCGAGGGATGCAAAGACCATAAACAATGTAGAGTGTGACTAACCATGCATGATCGAGGTTCCAACGATCTTGGATCTCCCTAGATGAGATTGTGATAGATGAGGCATCACTCTACATGATAAGATATCGTACAACAAATGAAAATTCATACTCATGTGAGATACATTTATTTCTAACTAACCTCAAGGATGTCACATAGAAGGTATGCAATAATAGATTTTGCTGAATCTTTATCATTGAAGAGATAGTGGATCCCACTAACAAGTAGAGTCCATGAGTGAAATGTTGGATAGACGACACATCTGCATAACGAAGCAAGAATGCTAGCTTACATGTTTGAAGTTGCAATTCGAGATAAAGAAAATAAGCCAATGAAGTGAAAGTATGAAGAGAACCTCATTACCTACAAGCATATGAGAACATTTTAGAATGGTTGCAATATTAGTCTTAAGATTAAAGTTGATGAAATGCTAATGTAATACATAAACAAGAAGTTGAGTATACCTCTCCTTATGGTACGGGGTGAAAGTTTCTTAAGAAATTAATATAATGTGTCATGGACATTGAAGGCTAACGTTTCTAAGCTTGTAAATGTTCTATTGGGTACAATAAGAAAACAAGGTGAATGATATATCTATCATTCATTAGGCATGCTTGTGTATGGGTGAAATGCCCAAGAGAGCTCATAAAATTGTAGGCCCAAGGGAAGGAGATTAACAATGTGCAAAGAGGAGTAAATGAGAATGGCCCAAAAGTAATACGAGGGGACCCCAAATCATCAATACTCTACAAGTGCACCAACCACAAGTTAACACCTAAGAGAGCATAAATAATAACAAGTATATTATTTTTCCCATCTCAAAACGAGAACCTTCACTAAGGCTACCTGTTGGAGGCCAAAAAATTAAATAAATAAAAATTTCCCAACTTCCTTATAGCAAGAATGGAATAACACTCAACAATATTATACGAGTACTAACAAATGTTACGTTATGCACTCGAGCGACTCGATTGTTTAAAAACAAGTGGACAACTACGCACGCAGCATAACTTCTGCAGGAAGAGGGATCTAATACTGATGCCCAAAGTTATGTACGAGTGGGATCGATTCCAAAGGAAGGAGGGATCAGTGATTGCAAGAGCCTTACTTGACGGTAGCTAATTATTCTTACGTGTGTTCGAAGTGATGTCCGAAGCTAGATCTTTCTCAAAAGGAATTAGTTCACATCTTGAAGCAAGCCGAGGATGCTCTTGCAAGGTAATAAATTCTTCTCTCGGGCGCATAGAGCACAATTTGCAACAAGATCAAAGAAGATCACAAGTCATGGGCAACACAATTTCCAGACTCGTAGAGGTAGGGAGAGGACTGTGCTCCCACTGCTGCAAGTTCGGAGCCAAAGAGAGCCCCGTTGTAATCGAGGATGCTGACATCGATACATTGCATCAGCTGCAGGAGCAGGTGGAGGAACAGCTTCAGGAGGTAAGCTTTTAATCTGGTTTCATGCATGCTCCACTGCATCTGGTCTTTATGTATCGTATGAAGGACTCATGAGCTGGTAGCCTGTCGAGAGCCAGATCGCTCCCCGCCTTGCCATTTTAACTTTTTGAAAATACAAAGTTCAAGATACGAGCATGAGTCTCTGAAGAATGAGACCTGGATCCTCAGCGACATGAGATCCTCCACGTTTAAGATCAGCATATTTGCTGCCAAAATTGCTCTATCTGCTGTGCGTCCTTATTGTCTGCTGAACCCTCTCTTCCAAGCGTTGTTCATTCACTTCATTGTCCCTTCGTCCCCTGATTTTGCTAGAAAAACAGCCCATCCCAATTCCCTATTTTCCGAGCTTGCTGGGAGAATTTCCTATAATGGAAAGGGGGAATGATGCAAGAAATCACCCCCATCACAGTGCAGCAAAGTGTATAAATGGCCCGTCGGGGTACTGATCTCGAGCGCCAATGTGCTCCATTGGAGTCCATCCACTTGCATACGCCAGATCTCCATTGCAGAATCCGAACAGGCAAGAAACTGCGGGCGCATAAAATCTCCCTTCCCTCATCATTCGTACAGCAAACGAAGAGAGTCGCTCAAATTAAACACGTCGACTAAGAAGTGCTAATATTCATCTCGTGAGTTGCTGCCAAAATTGCTCTATCTGCTGTGCGTCCTTATTGTCTGCTGAACCCTCTCTTCAAAGCGTTGTTCATTCACTTCATTGTCCCTTCGTCCCCTGATTTTGCTAGAAAAACAGCCCATCCCAACTCCCTATTTTCCGAGCTTGCTGGGAGCATTTCCTCTAATGAAAAGGGGGGATGATGCAAGAAATCACCCCCATCACAGTGCAGCAAAGTGTATAAATGGCCCCTCGGGGTACTGATCTCGAGCGCCAATGGGCTCCATTGGAGTCCATCCACTTGCATTCGCCATATCTCCATTGTAGAATCCGAGCAGGCAAGAAACTGCGGGCGCATAAAATCTCCTTCCCTCATCATTCGTACAGCAAACGAAGAGAGTCGCTCAAATTAAACACTTCGACTAAGAAGTGCTAATATTCATCTCGTGAGTTGCTGCCAAAATTGCTCTATCTGCTGTGCGTCCTTATTGTCTGCTGAACCCTCTCTTCAAAGCGTTGTTCATTCACTTCATTGTCCCTTCGTCCCCTGATTTTGCTAGAAAAACAGCCCATCCCAACTCCCTATTTTCCGAGCTTGCTGGGAGCATTTCCTCTAATGAAAAGGGGGGATGATGCAAGAAATCACCCCCATCACAGTGCAGCAAAGTGTATAAATGGCCCCTCGGGGTACTGATCTCGAGCGCCAATGGGCTCCATTGGAGTCCATCCACTTGCATTCGCCATATCTCCATTGCAGAATCCGAGCAGGCAAGAAACTGCGGGCGCATAAAATCTCCTTCCCTCATCATTCGTACAGCAAACGAAGAGAGTCGCTCAAATTAAACACGTCGACTAAGAAGTGCTAATATTCATCTCGTGAGTTGAAGAGAGATGTGAATTTACCACCTTCACATTCACGAGAGCCTTTCGTATGGTTGATAAGGATGCGGGATTTTTATTTACAGAGATGTTGAATAATCCATGCGATGCGATACATTCAGCATCGCATCATCTGAAGACTCCCGTAACCGAAAATTAAAGAATTGTTGACCGAAGTCCTCGTTAATGGATCGTCCACAGTCTTGACGATGAACATCAGTCCTTCAAAGCTAATGGCTGGCTAGGATCTATTACACGGCTAATCAATGCATAGATAGATAAACATATATATTCATAGCAGGCCTTATTGTCATAGGCGCGTCTTGGCAAGCAACACAAATGTGCTAGTGTTGTCGTTTGGAATTTGATGTAGTTAAATGTTGGTTCCGAGTCTAACAGGTTGTCCGGGTTGCACAGGCGGAGAGACCACGGCCCGAGTCTAGGCGAAAATTACATCGTCCCGATATTCAGATGCGGGAGCCAGTTGACAAAGCAGGCCGCTGGATTAAGCAAATACGCCAGCGGACCCGTGAGGTGAGGGCGGTGCTGTTTACATATGGGATTCCCAATAGATTGGTTTATATATGATAGTTAAGTCGAGCTGGCATATATTGCATTGGAACAATATTGTACGTCCTGTTCCAGGTCTCAAACATTGTAAATTTGTTTTGACGACAGGTGGAGGACTCGGAGGTGAGGAACGAAATACAGAAGGCGCTCGAGGATCTGTTTGGGGCTGCGAAACAGCTGCATTGGGTTTTCGTCGGACTGTCGATAATATAGCTCCCTGTCCCGACTAGAGAGAAAGTGCTTCCACTCACATTATCAGGACCTGTCGACCACGGTTCTCCTTTTCGACTCCTTGGTCCAACCTGCGAGCATGTACAATAGCACTTGCTGGGGACTAGACCTCTTTGATAGAGAGCAGGGTCAAGTGGAGAGATTATAAGTTCTCTTCTTGTCACGGATGATATGTAGCAAGCAATCTGTCCTTCATCTGATCATTCAAGCCGAGTTTGGGGCATCCCCAATGTAGCTAGATGCAGCATTCCAGACTCTCACTTATCTCTACTGTGTACCATAGGGCAACGCAGTCTACCTTGGTTGGCATTAGCATCTTCTAACTAGCAACCCAAGGTGATCAAAGATGCTAGTATGTACACACATCCAAATGGTTCGAGAGATTGGGTTTCCATATAGATAGGCTACCACCCTTCCAGTACAGCATTGATGCTCCGCTTGCCTCGTTTTTGAGCAACGAGCTCAACGTGATCATCCGAGAGGATCTCCTCAAGCTACACACAACTTGGCTAGCATAGACAATCGGGGTTACTGTGGCACTCGTTAGGCGTCGAGTAGGGGCTAGGAGGGCATGACAGACTACTCATCCATATAACAGACAACAATCCATTACAAGCTTCTTACCTACGTTGCCTAGTCCATCATTGGATGTGCCTAAGGTATATGGAGCACAGCAACATATCATGGACTTCTATGCATTTGAGCCCACTCCAAAACATAGTGGGGTGGAAGAGGAGGAGCTTGATGACATGAGGGTAGTGTGAGTTAGCATGAGAGACAACATGACGCTATCAAGCGAGGGATGCAAAGACCATAAACAATGTAGAGAGTGACTAACCATGCATGATCGAGGTTCCAACGATCTTGGATCTCCCTAGATGAGATTGTGATAGATGTGGCATCACTCTTGACATAGCCCATCACATCTTGCAGTCAAGGAGATCACATACTGCAGTCAAGGAGATCATTGGGGGTTGCAAGGTTTAGGAAGAGTTTAAGGGTTCAGAAGGAGGTTCCAAGGTTTAGAAGGAGGTTCCAGGGTGAGAAGGAGTTCCAAGGTTTAGAAGGAGTTCCAAGGTTTAGAAGGAGTTCCGGGGTTCAGAGAAGAGTACATGGTGGAGAACTCGTCTCCCTTGTAGATCATGGAGTTTAAGGGTTGAGGAACAAAGGGTTTAGGGGGAGCATAGGAGTGGGAGAGGAAGAAGGTGTAAGAGCATGGGGGAAAGTAGAGAGCGGAGGCAGGAGGAGGAGGAGGAGGGAGGAGGAGAGAGGAGGAGGAGGAGAAAGGAGGAGGAGGAGAAAGAGGGAGGAGGAGAGGGAGAGGATTGGGTTGCAAGGTTGGAGGAGAGGGGAGAAGGGGTTGCAAGGTTAGGACATGCTTTTGGACGTGGAGTGCAAGGAAGCATGGACACTTGAGACAATTGCTTGGAATACCAAAGTAGAACTCAACACAATGCCCCAAAGAGTATGGGATTCATTTCATTATGGGGTATTTATACAAGTTGGAGAGCTTCTCTCTCTGCATGTAGGAATTGTAACACATTCTCTCGGTACATGTAGAAGCCATTTGTAGGGTTTTCTAACCTTGGTAGCTCTAGAAAATGAACAGCTGCATTGGGTTTTCGTCGTACTGTCGATAATAGGCTGGGTAGTCAAGAGGATGGACCAGACGGACCAAAACTTTGATCAATGCCACAGGACAATGGAAATGCTATTGGATTTATGGAAGGATCTGGCAAAGTTGCCCGTTGAGCGTCGGAAGACTCAGATTTTCGATCACATGTCTTAGAGGGCATTGCCATGGTCCTGGAGGGAGTTCTTTGTTGCTATGAATATATGAATAGAACAAGATGCTACAGGTAAGTGTTTAATATACAGCCACCTCGTTGTTGCTAGGTTGGAGCCTTTAAGAGTGAATAATTAGCAGAGAGTACGTGGGAATATTACGAGGACAGTGAAAGCAACCGTCCGATAGCTTCTTATATGCTCGACCGAAATGCATACATGCTCAAAATCGTGATGTGACTTAGTAATTGTCGACGTTCTGATCTTGCAGATTCGTAACTGCTGACTCGGAGAAGGCGCAGTTGGCTAACATTGAGGACGACATTTTCAAATTCCGATCCGAGAACCTTACCAAATTGGTAATGGACCTTGGAGCAGCTCCGATGGCTCCGGGTGATGTGAAGTTTGCAGGAAATGAGGCAGGCGAGTCCTATTCTGATTAACTGCGTTAATATGCTATTAAGTAGAAGACAATTAGATGGCGATTAAAACGTTGATCTGAAAGGGATTTTTGATACTAACTACGATGCAGTGGGCTTAACGCCAAGGGTGCAAGAAGTCGTGCAGAAGCTCGACCTCAAAGCAAAAGAAAAGGTGGTTGCAGTCGTGCTCCATGGTATGGGAGGAGTGGGCAAGTCCACTCTAGCAGGCGTTGTGTACAGCGACATAATCCCCTTTCGTGGAAGAGAGCGTTGCTACATTGAATTGGGGCAGAATCCAGATTCCTTCTCCTTGCAGAAAAAAATGATCGGGCAGTTGACAGGCCAAGAATCCAAGATTTCCGAATACGTTCAGGCAAGCAAGGAACTGAGGAAAATTCTGGAGGGGAGTAGCCAGCCTCCCTTCCTTTACATCGATAACGTGTGGGATTTCCAACATGTGAGCCGTTTGTTTCCTGAAAAGATGGCACTTCCGAAAGGCAGTCGACTACTGATAACCACACGAGACAAGGACGTGTTCAGCAGATTACAGCTCAACTCAACACACATGGGAATCGATATTGTGCAGGAGTATGAAGTGTTATGCCTGAAGAAAAATGAAGGCGAGGAGTTGATGCGACTCCACGCTTTTGAGCAAAAGGAGCAGGTACCGGAAAAACTAAAGAAGCACTTGAGGGATGTGGTAGAGGCTACGGGAGGGCTGCCCCTGGCGATTGAGGTGGTAGCGAAGCAACTCAAAGGCAGAGACGAAATCTTTTGGGAGCATGCAGTGCAAGAGTTACGAGAGGGCAAGAGTGCGGTGGAGGGTAAAGCGGGGCCGGATCAAGTGCATGATCGAGTTCTGCGATATGCCTATGAGCAACTCGCACCGGGTGCCCAGAAGGCATTTGCTTTTATAAGCAATTGCTTGGTGGGAGCAGAATGGAGGTTTGCGTGCACGACCCTGGAGGCCATTTTCGGGCGGCAGCTTGGCAGAATATGGCTGGAGGTGCTGCAAAACTTAGCGATGGTCAAGAAGCGCAGTGCGCTAGTATTTGCCGGTTATAGTGAAGAAGAGCCCAAAGATTTATACAGTGATCACACCGTCCGCATCCTCGACGAGATCTCCTATATTTCTAAGGCTACCGCGGACGAAGAGGAAGAACTCGTGCAGATGCATGACCTGTTCATCGCTTTCGGCCGCACACTTGCAGATCATGTCCCCTGTGATATTGAATCGAGTATTATTGATTCTACCTCTCCACAACAAGATATCACAATAGTTCTAAGGACACAAGCCTTCGGGCCGGGGGAGGGGTTAATGGCACAAGTCGAATCCACAGTACCAGAGAACAAGCTCAAAGGCCTGCGATGGCTGCACTTGCGAGAGCGCCACCTCAGGAAATTGCCGGACACCTTTGTACAGCTTCGAGAACTGCACTATTTGATGCTGGAGTGCGGCAAGCTCCAAGAGCTGCCCCAAAACTTCGGCGATCTCGCATCGCTCGAGGTGCTCAAAATAACAAGCTGTGGCAGCTTGACGAGCTTGCCCCAAACCCTTGGTCAATTGTCGCAACTGCGCGAGCTCTGGTTGGCGGAATGCGACGCACTCCAGAATCTGCCACCTGAAATCGGCAAACTCAACGCATTGGAAATATTACATTTGAATTGTGAAAATCTAAAGGATCTTCCGTCCGAAATCTGCCAGCTCTCGTCACTGAAGGGATTCCTTTTGACCAGCGAATGCCTGGAGCTACTCCCCTCTGAATTCAACCGGCTCTCCAGATTGGAATGGTTGCTATGTCCGCATCTTCAGAACCTCCCTTCTGGCATGGGAAAATGCTCGTCATTAAGAGCATTAGCCATAGGTTGCAAAAAACTGACTCCTGAAATCCTTGAAGTCGCATCACTGGAGTGGTTCGCTTGCGATGTGTGTGAGAACCTTTCAGGTGTGAGCCAACTCTCAGCATTGCGAATGTTAGAAGTGTCTGGCCTTAAAGACCTTACTCCCGAAATCAAGGAGCTCTCTTTACTGGAAGTGCTACATCTACGATTTCTAGAGTCCTCTGAAGTCTCGGAGATCCCACATGAGATCGGACTATTCCCAGCGCTGAAAGAATTGGGCATACAGTCTCAAAACCTTTCCCAGCTGCCGCCAGAAATCGGCAATCTATCATCCTTGAAACACTTGCACCTAGAGTGTCGTAACCTCTCCTAGCTCCCGCCGCAAATCGGGAATCTGTCATGCTTGACAGTCCTAGACCTAGCCGGGTGTGAAAATCTTTCACAGCTGCCGCCAATCGGGAAGCTTTTATCCTTGAGAACCTTAAAATTAGCAGGGTGTAAAAATCTTTCCGAGCTCCCACCCGGAATGAGGAATCTGACGTCCTTGAGACTACTGGACCTGTCTGGATGTGCTGAGAGCCTCAAGGAAAAAGTCCCACCTGCACTCCAGCTCCCCCTCCTCAAAATTGTTGGAATCTGAAAAGGTACCTACTCCATGCTCCATCTAATTCTTCGATTCTCCCAAGTTTTTTGAGATAAGGGAAATTTGAAAAGAAGAGCATATTTTTGATCTACTTCCATCGTTACGTGCCTTCAAAACTATCTTTTTACAGGTAATGGATTCATGGAAAGCACGAGGATCCTAGTGCTCTCCTTAATAATATTTCATGTTCATATAAACCACGTCAAAGGCACAAAGTCTACACTTTTGCTACATATTTTGTATAACTCTCTTGTCACAAACATCTCCAATACCTAGCTTTTTAAAATATGGCAAGGGGGCATATTGTGCACTTTCAAATGATTTTTCTTTGTATTTCTCACAATTTTATGACAAACAATAAGGTGCCCTTTTCTTGGCTTTCTATAAAACCCTTTTCTTTAATAGAAGAAAAAGTTTCACTTTCATGTGGTCTTAAGAACCCAAAAGAGAAATGTAAAAAATTGTAATATGCTAGAGTTCTCCTAGAGTGTTAATATTATGTAAGGGCTGGAACATGATCTCTAGTGTAGCAATGTCTTAGGAGGCATTATATGTGGGTACATGCGTTTAGGTAGATTGGATGTGTCATTACTTATGCATTTTTTATCACAATATCCTCAAAAACTCGATGTCTAAGCTTACTACACCCTCAGAACTGCAACTACCTCCTTGAACTTAATCCCTTAAAACTGTTACAAAAGCTATTTTGCTAGTACTTTGGAATGTATAGGACATTGATACATGATGCCTCTTGTCTGAGTGATGTCATAATAAATCGTATCATCACCCATCATCCTCCTCATCGCCACATGGCCCAAAGCACTGTGCCATGCATCCCCCACCGCTCTCCCTGCTACTACACCTGCTACCCTGTCGTGTCGAGCTCGTACGCTGGCCACTCGTAGCTGGGGACTGCACGGGACTATGCTGACCACTCGTAGTTGGAGAACTGAGTCTCGACGACACAAGAGTACGTCGACGGCTCGCCGAGACAGAAGGACCTCCTGACGGCATGGGGGAAGGGGCATAAGACGGGATGGCGGAAGGGACATAAGACGGCATGGGGGAAGGGGCATAAGATGGTACGGGGGAAGGAGCATAAGAAGGGGCATAAGACGGCTCTGCTGACTCCACTTGGGTGATCTCAGGCGGTGTGGGGTGGCTTGGAGTCTGTAGTGCTGACTCCTGGGGAGTGTTTAGAGTACCCGTCATATACCCGTATAACTCCGCAGGACTAGGAGGGTGCCCTAAAAGGTTATATAAGTCCTTCCAAATAGATTCCCGGGGATCAGGTGAGCTAGAAGCGCTTCCTGGCCACATGTTGAACTGGAAAAAAGGAAAACAATCTATTACTGATGAACTGAGAAGAAAGGGAAAGAAAAGAGAGGCTTACTATCAGAGCGCGTCTATAGACGCGCCTGATTTGCATGTCTATAGACGCGTCTAACAGAGCGTCTAACTACTCATCTAACAGAGCATCTAACAGGGCATCTAATAGAGCGTCTAACAGAGCGTCTATAGACGCATCTGTCTATGTCTGCAACAAGCCAGACGCGTGGTTAGACGTGCCTGTAGACGTGCTTTTAGATACGCCCTGAGACGCGCCTATAGACACGCTCCGACAGACGAGATTTCTAAAAAGTAGAAAAGGACACAAAAACGTGACACTGATACCCAGATCATGCGCTTCTTGGATACGAGAAAGTACAAAACTGGAGAGAGCAAACTTCCAAACAAGATCAACTGCAAAAAGACTTACTTGGATAGAGGTATGGAAGGTTCTTCTTTCTTTTTCAAAGTTGCTTCTTCTCCTTGTTCGTCCTCCTCTCCTTTAAGCTTAGAAGTAAGTGTGGGTGCCTTTCTCTTGAGTGTAAGCTTGGAAGTAAGTATGGGAGCCTCCCTCTTAAGCTTCGAAACTATGGATCTGCTAATAAAGAAGGAAGCAAGCTGCGCAAAGTTTAAGTAATGTGAAGAAAAGCAAAGCGAGCGGTGCGCCGAAAAGCAGGTTTAAAAGCCGTGTCTATAGTCGCATCTAATAGCGCATATATAGGTGCGTCTAAATACACAAAGTAGACGCGCGTTTAGACACGCCGTTAGACGTGATGTTAGATGCGACTATAGATGCGGTGATAGATGCAACACAGATTTTCAATTAAACATTTGAAGAAGAGAAAATTTGGTGGGTTGTTTGTTTGTAGGATGTCTCCATCTTCAACAAGTAGCTCCAGTGAGGATGAATCCCTCCGTATCCACCATCGCGAAATGTGGTTGGAGCAAAAAATCAAATGTCTGTGTGATCGATGTCGAGGAAACATGTATCGTGCACGCAGGATTACACTCAATCATATCTCAAAGTATGGAGAATGGGATGTGACTGTAAACAGGGTAAGGGTTTGTAAGTTAAGGTTAATTGAGATACCTATGGGTGTTCATATGTTTGAGTTATGATCCCGTTTTAATTTGATACAGGATGCAGTGCCACACCCGCATATGTTACCCTATGCCCGTCGTGAGGAGGCGAAGCGTCAGCAAAATGAGGTGGGATCTTCAGGAGGGACCGTTACGGATGCATGGAGTGATGGTGATAGTAGCCCTCCGCCATTACCTCATGAAGCCGTGGAGGAGGAGGTGTTTGATGATATGGTGCGGGATTTATATGTCCATCAAGGGAGGGATAATAGCATGGAGTAGGATGATCTTTTTACCGCAGCATCGACTCCACTGTTTGAGGGGTGCACATTCTCTGTTCTACGTGCCTCCCTTGAGTTACTAAACTTGCAAACCATCTATGGATGGAGCAATGCAAGTTTGAATGCATTACTCAAGTAAGCTTTAAAGTCGATTTTGCAAACATGGTGAATTATGCTAGTGGGTCAATTACTCGAATGCTTTTCCTCATTTATGGTCTTCACGTGCAGGCTATTGTGTAAAATGCTTTCAAGGGAGAATAAACTACCGACCTCAAGAGATATGGCAAGGCAACATGTGACCTCTCTTGGAGGATTAGATTACAAGCGCATCCATGCATGTGTCAATGATTGCGTTTTGTTTCGTGGACTACATAAGGATGCAAGAGAGTGTCCTACTTGTGGAGAGGCAAGATATAGAGCAGATCTCAAAACCTTGGACGTGCCTCGTAAGGTATTGCGACATTTTCCCATAATCCCTCGCATCCAACATATGTTCAAGTGCAAATCTATTGCAGAGCTCATGTCATGGCATTCCTCCCATCGATCAAACGATGGCAAGTGGAGAACTCCCGCAGACTCTCCTGCATGGAAGCATATTGAAGACACATGGCCAAGCTTCAAGGAAGAACCTAGGAGCTTGAGACTTGGATTGGGTATGGACGGTGTGAACCCATTTGGTCTCCAAAGCACGTCTTACAGTGTATGGCCAGTGGTATTGGTGAATTACAATCTTCCACCCTCTATGGCTATTAAGAAAGGACATGTCATGCTGTCCCTTCTAATTCCAGGGAAACATAAAGTCAAAAATCCTGATGTTTATTTGGAGCCTTTGATTGATGAGCTAGAGATACTTTGGAGAGGTATCGAGGTGCATGATGTGAGCATGCCTCCCTCGTCACGAGACTTCAACTGCAAAGCAGTCTTGATGTGGACGATGCATGACTTCCCAGGCTATGGCGAGTGTTCAGGTAAGCATTGCATTTTTTAATTATGAATAGGCAAAGGATGTGGCACCCTAAACCCACCTTCCACTATTAATTGCATCTATTGTTCAGGTCTCACTACATCGGTTTACCATGCATGTCCTATTTGTGGTCCTTCGCTAGTTGCCTCACGGGCAGACGCATTGAATAAGGTCATCTATGAGAATCACCATCGATTTCTCCCACCTGATCATCCTAGATATGTTGCCCCTTGAATGAAGTCCTCCCACAATCACTCACCGCAAGAGATTGGATGAGAATTTGGGACGGTTCCATGACTCCTCCACCACCTGGCATGAGCCGGTAAGGGTTTGTAACTATTGGCTGGAAGTAAAGATTGGCTATATTGGCTGAAAGTAAAGATTGCACGCTAACACTTTATTTTGTTTAGATACTCCATCTTTTATCGTTTACCATATTGGTCCCACCTCAAGATCAATCACTTGCTTGATCCCATGCATATCTTCAAGAATGTGGCATCTACCATTTGGGAGCATTTGAATGGGACACAAGATTCGGCAGGCATAAGGGAGGATCTACGTACCACAGGGAGGATGCGTGAAGCTTGGCCTCAAGAGAGACCAAATGGGCATGTTTTTTTACCTCGTGCACCGTGGATGTTATCAAAGCTAGAGATGGCGACGGTGAAGCATGCTATTACTACAATTCGTACTTCCACTCGATGCATGAGGTGTTTGAAGGGAGCCTTTACAAAGAGTAAGAAAAGAGGTGTAGAGCAATTATATGGCTTGAAATCTCATGATTGGCACAAGATGCTCCAAGTAAGTATTTTATATGCATAATATCTTTTTCCTTTCAAATTTGTGAGTGAATAGCTATAAGCAACTAATCAACCACCTCCTCGCGGGTTCAGTTCATACTACCTACTAGCATTTCACGTAGTGCATCGAAGGACCTGAAAGATTGTATTTACAAGATGGGCGAGCTTGTGAGGTATGTGAGCTCAAAGGAAATGGATCCCACCACACTTGAGAATGCTCGAGTTATGTCAGTGGAGGCGGTTTGTTTAGTGGAGGAGACATTTCCACGTTCTATTCTCACAAGCCAACTAATCTCATAGTGCATTTGGTGGATGAGATTGCTATATGCGGTACTATACATGCACGATGGTTGTTCTTCCTCGAGCGCTTCATGAAGACCTTGAAGGGCTTCGTGAGACAAAATGCAAGACCTGAAGGTAGCATGGCCGAGGGTTGGTTGGTACAAGAGTCACTTGTATATATTTCTGAGTTTCTTGTTGATGTGGATAGCTCTCTCCCACGACTATGGAGAGATGATGAAGACCTAAGGATGACCTCTATTGTGCCTCAAGGGAAAGGACGGAACAAAGTAATAGACACAGAGTTGCATAATAGTATCAACCTCTTTTGCGTGCTTAATAGTGATGTGATGAAAATATGGGTGACAAGATACGAGGATGCAAAGGCAAGAAGACAAGAAGAAAGGGCCCTCTTTCGTACACACCACGGATCTCGTGTGCCATACCCTCAGCATCTAAGAGCACTTCCAAAGGATATTCATGTGGATTGGCTACTTGATGAAATGGAGAAAGCAGAGAAAGATGAGGGGATGCATATCACAATGGAAGAATGGGAGTATACTAGGGGATTCATAAGCAAGGTCGGTATATAGAATGTTATGCATAAGTTAGGAGCTTTTTATAATTTAGATTGCTTATTTAATTGATTTTTTCTTGGTGTAGTGCACTATGTTCAATGCTATATGGTGTGAGAGCAAGCATTTTCGAACACAACAGATTGATGATAAGAGAAACACACAAGTGTTGGAACACTGAAAGGAAAGAGTAGAGTGGACACAAAATCAGAATACTTGCTTATAGAATGAAGAAGAAAGAGGTCCTTAAGTAGGCACCTCATACAAGGTCACTGACATCACTGATGACCTCAAAGCTTCACAATCATCTCCTCAATCTGCTCCTAGATTCACTCAATCATCCTATGTGGCTTTTCCACCACCTAACTATGCTTGTGGGCACCTAACTGTGCCTCTAGCACTCACACATAGAAACATAAGGTGTGCCTGAGGCATACACCTTGAGATATCCCAACAAACCCCCCCTCAAGGAAATGCCTCAGGCTATGTCAAGGATACATCTAGTCTCATAGTTTCTCATGCCATCTCATGGTGGTCAAGGATAAATCTATGGCTAGGTTCTCATGCTAGCAAGGGTTCCCTTGGGTGTAAGGTAAACAAAAAGGGATACAAACAGACCTTCCAATGGTTATCTCCCCTGCATGTACATGCACACAATGTCTGCAGGAGGTACCATGGAACAAAACATACACATGGCCTACATCATAAGGTGACCAGAGGTGTTTACAAAACACACAAAACACAATAGTTTATTTCATTCATTTTGGAGGACTATCCAGGCTGAGTACCTTGACATAAAAAGAGAGATCTGGAGCATACATAGAGATGATTTAAAATGCATAATCTTCATGGGATGCCTCATCTTGTGGAGGCTCATTCACTGTAACTAGATTTGCATTTTCTGTCTTTGCTTTGGCTCTGCAAAACTTCTCACTATGGTTGTTTTGCCCATAGTGCTTGCATGGATTAACTTTGAAGCAGTCCTTTGAAAAGTGATTTGTCTTTCCACAGTGATTGCAAGGAGTATACTTGCCCTTCTGGAATTTCATAACATAAGCAGTGTCATTGCCTTTACTTAGCTCCATATGCCTTTCTTCTTCTTGGAGAGCTGAGATAATGCCTTCAAGGTTAGGATTGGGAAGATTCTTCAAAGTGCTAACAATGTGATCAAAACTTTCAGGCATACTCTTAAGTAACACTGCCATAGCATCATCAGGGGTGATAGGAGAGTTGATAGAAGCTAATTGAGTCATAAGACTCCGCATATAGTTGACATGAGCAGCTAAAGTAGTATCACTTGCCATCTTTAATTCAAAGAAAGAGATTTTAAGTGATAGTTTAGAGATGTGAGAGCTTGCACCAAAAATCATGTCTAGCTTCTGCCAAGCTTCCGAAGGAGACTCCAAGTCAGAGATATGATGTATGTAATCATCACCCAAAGCTAAAGCAATTATACCATATGCTTTTTCTTCTCTTGCTGGATCCCTTGCCGGTCGTGTCGGAGTTGAAGATTGTCCAGCATTGGAGGCCGTAGAAGAAGCGGTAGGAGTAGGTTTGACAAGTCCCCATAAGTTCTCCCGCATCAATGCAAATTTCACCTTCATTTGCCATGTATGGAAGCCCTTTCCATTGAACTTCTCAAGATTATATATGGTAGCCATGAGAGGGTCTAACCCAGATATTGGGCAGTGTCTATCTCTCTTACAAGGCAAAAATAACTGAAAAACTTCCAAAGTATGAGCACTTGATGTAGCAAATAGTAGTGACTAGATTTCAAACAATGATGCTTCCTTTTACATGCTTCATAGAAGTGGATGAAATAAGCACTTTCCAATCAAAACCAGGTCTAGCAAGTCAAAACAAAACTGAAGTAACACTTGTAGTGAAGTTATTGAAAACTTCAAAAGACCAGAAATGCTAGAGTAGCATTTTATGTAGCATCATTTTCAAAAGCATGTCAAAACTGTCAAAACTAGAGAGCTGAACTTGGAGGGCTCATAGCTCACTCTTCAAAGCAAAAGAAAGGGGGCTTTCTGAGGCAAAAGAAAGCTAGTATACCACAGTAGATCCTCTGGGAAGAAGAGGTGAAAATATGCATCAGGTCGCCTTCTCCTTCTTCAACAAATTCGACTGGTTTTTCTCTGTTTTCTCCTTCAATATGCAGCCATTGCTGCTCAGATTTCAGCACAAGGTAGCTCTAGGTATGGAGAAGCTTGCCCTGAAAGGAATTAGACAAAGACGGAGCAGGCACAGAGAAAACGCAGGAAGAAGAATCGATGACTTTCGTACAATGGCGACCAGCAGAGCGTGTAGTTCTTCAATTGCTTGTAGCCCGAAATTCGCCCCAACAAGAGGGATCTCCAACTGGAAGGGCGTGGGAAATGGGTGAGAATTGGAGGAGAACAAGCTCAAGCAAATTTTTGGAAGAAGAGGGAGAGATGGTGAAGAAGAAGAAGAGGAAGAAGATGATGATGTGGCAGAAATGGGCTCAAGGAGGATCAAATGGCTCTGATACCATGTTGGAACACTGAAAGGAAAGAGTAGAGTGGACACAAAATCAGAATACTTGCTTATAGAATGAAGAAGAAAGAGGTCCTTAAGTAGGCACCTCATACAAGGTCACTGACATCACTGATGACCTCAAAGCTCCACAATCATCTCCTCAATATGCTCCTAGATTCACTCAATCATCCTATGTGGCTTTTCCACCACCTAACTGTGCTTGTGGGCACCTAATTGTGCCTCTAGCACTCACACATAGAAACATAAGGTGTGCTTGAGGCATACACCTTGAGATATCCCAACAACAAGATTGCGGCGTCATTGCTAGCTTTGAGGGAGCCAATGGAGCCATGGATGATTATTGCGGCATAATCGAAGATATTATTATGCTTGAATTTCGACGCTTCTTTGTGTATGTTTTGGATGTAAAGTGGTTTAAGGACGTGGTGGAAAGAGGCCCTAATGCAACAATCAAATGCCATGCAAGTGGCTTTGTAACTATTGACTCCACAAAGTTTTGGCAAAGTAGGAAGGACACACTAGTACTACCGCAACAATGTGAACAGGTACTGTTGGGACACATATAAAAATACTCGCTTTTAAATATTTGATGCAAGAAAAGTAACATGATTGTATTTGTGTTTGAATTAGGTTGTCTATCAACCAATGGTGGATAATAATAGATGGTGGCATGTCATACCTATTATGCCACATTCCAAAGTGATGTATAGTACATTTACTAATAGGATGATCATGGCCATGGACGTGATGATGAGCGTGATACAAGAGAGGAGGATGATCATGAGATAGGAGATATAGATATTGAGGCCATTACCCGTGAGGACGAGCCTACCATTCGAGATGCTGGTTTCGATGAGCACATGAGTGGCACAAGTAGTAGTGGGTTGAATGTATTTGTAGATCTAAACACTTGTTTGGATTTTGAAGTAGATAGTTTGGCAAGGGTTGATCTCATTGAGGATGAGATTGAACCGTAGCCCCATAATTGATATTGGCAAAACTATTTTACATATTGTCTCATTCTCTTCATCTCACTTAATTCTTGTATATGTGGGCTTGCAAAAAATTATGTGCTTTGGTAATCATGGGCAATGTTTGGAAAGCAATGATGTACACCAAAATCTCACTTTCTGTATTCTCTGGTTTGCGTCTATTTATGCGTCTAAATGCGCGTCTGATTCTCAGTGTAAACATGCAAATAAATGTACAAATACATGCGCAAATAGACGCACTAATAAATGGGATGTAAGACGGGCCTGTATTTTCTCAGGTCAGACGCCCATGTAGACGCGGTAATTTATGCACAAATAGACGAGCTTTTAGATGCGCATTTAGACGCGCCCGTAATTTCTCTACTAAAGCAACGCCTATAGACGTGCCCGCTATTTTGCGCGTCTACCAAGCACGTCTATAGTTGCTTTGTGTTGTTGTGTAGGCTCAAAATTTATGAGGAGGCTGCTGAGATCTAGTTCATGATGGGACAAAGGATCCTACAAGGTTAGATCAGAACTGGAAACCTATTTACCCAACTAAAGCAAAGGACTAGTATCTAATGAATGTTTCACATGCTCTAGAGCATATCCCACAAGATTACATGACAATTGGAAACCTTTTTACCCCCTTAAAATCAAAACCCTATGGTATCATGTAGGGCAAGAGATAAGGATGCATTTTTTTTGTCAAGTAAGCACTACATGCTTTCCTTCAAAAATAGATGGGAATCTCACCTCTTTGATTTTTAAATTTCTTTATCATGGTCATCCATTTGAAGACCTTAGGGAGTAATTTGTCATCTTTTTCTATTGAACCACACTCACCCATATGTTAATGTTCAAAGATCCTAGGGGGGTTCCAAAATTTTATTATACCACGTGCATTCAAAAGGAGGGGCATTTTAATTCTACTTTTGGAAAATTTTTAACAGGTAGTTAATCAATTGGAGAAGAAAAGCACAATCACAACATGAGAGCGACAACAGACTTGGTACAATCTCCTACCCCTAGATGAAAGGATCATGCTTCCTCATCTAGACTATTTATGATATTTCACAAAAGTACTAAGGAGCCAAAATTATCCCTCTCATCCAAAAATGAGGGATTTGCTTTACATAGCCATCTTAGGTCCCAAAATGAATTATGTCCTCAACAAAATATATTGCTCAACTTGCAATAATAAAACAAATACAATATTGGCCCATGGCCATATATAATGCGCTGTGCGACACCTCGATCGGTACCCTCACATTAACTCCAATCCTCACTATGAGTTCCATCTCCTGTACTCAAGCCACCAATTACATTAGTTATTAACAATCAATTGAGTGAATCACCGAATCAACCGATCCCAACATAACTGCACTCAAAGCACAATAATCAAGCACAACACCAATAACACTAGTGACATCAGTATTAACATGGAATCACCCACAATACCGACCATGTAGCATGGCAAAACACAAGCTAGTCAAGCATCCCCAACTAACCACACAAAGTATCCACTAGGACCGCGCATCTGGTGCGCTCCTATGGAGTACTTTGCCATAGTCACACTTGACTAAAGTAATAATATCCAAAGCAAGATATATTAGCAGTCACTCCCCTATGCCCCATATATGGTGGTTGGTGCATTTCCTCCATTAAAATTTGTCTAAAGTCGAGTGATGCATAATTTCTTTTGATAAAAGAGGTATGATCCATCATTGCATGAATAGTCCAACATAGGATTCCAATTGTTTTTCTCTGATTTGTTCCATATATCAGAAAATTTTCTCAGGGGGGTCTAAACCCTTTATATCACGTGCGTTCAAGGCCTATATTTAAAGTCCCTTATCTGTAAAAAATTTCATTAATAAAATGTACCCCTTTTCTATACAAATCTGTAAATTTTTTCCAAAACTATTTTAAATAGTCCCTTATGTATATTTATTTCTGTAAATTTTAGAAATAAAAAATATCCTTCTATTGAACTCACGTGATAGGGTTACATATGATGAGTGACCCCCCCGAGAAAATTTTGGATGCCCTTGATAAGAATTCTTCATACCTTCAAAAGGCCGGGTATCTATAGCAGTGATGTGATTAATACTTGGCTTTCTGCGAAGAGCATCATCAACTACATTTTCCCTTCCAGGTTGATACTGAATCATGGGCTGAAAATTCTGTATAAATGATGCCCACTTGATGTGCCTATCGGATATTAGTGGCTGAGTCAACAAATGCTTGATACTTTGCTGATCAGTTTTAATAAGAAACTCAGTAGAATGTTTTAATTTTCAGCTCTCATATGCTATTGGATGTCAATCTTGCATAAGTATGGCTCCAATTCCATATCCACTAGCATCGGTTACAACTACAAAGAATGGTTTAGAGAAACCGGGTAATTGCAACATAGGAGCTTGTGTGAGAGCTTCTTTCAAAGCTGTAAAAGATTTATCTTGATGCTCGGTCCATAAGAAACGCTTAGCTTTCCTAAGAAGGTCTATCAATGGATGTGCAATGTATGTGAAATTCTTGACAAACTTTCTATAAAAGCTACATAATCCCAAGAATGATCTTAATTCATGTATATCTTGGGGTTTAGGCCATGTGATTATGCACTCAATTTTCGTTAGATCTACTCGAATCCCATCGGCGGATACAATGTGACCCAAATACTCTATCTTATCTTGAAAGAAACTACTCTTTTCACGATTTATGTACAATTGATTTTCTTTCAAGAGTGAAAAGACTAGCTTCAGATGTTCTTATGCTACTCAACATCTTTGCTAAACACCAAAATATCATCGAAAAATACTACCACACAATCTTGGTGTTTAAGAAAGATTTGGTTCATCATTCTACTAAAAGTAGCTGGAGCATTAGTTAGCCCAAAAGGCATAACTTCATAATCTCCCGTTTGAGTTCTAAAGGTAGTCTTGTATATGTCCTCATGTACCATATGAAGATCTATCTTACTGAAGACCTTGGCCCCTTTCAATTTGTCCAAAAGATCATCAATCCTAGGGATTGGATATCTGTTCTTCACTGTGATTTTATTCAGTGCATGATAGTCTACGCACATTCGATAGGTTTCATTTTTCTTTTTGACTAATAAGACAGGTGCTCCATAAGGAGAACTGCTGGGTCTTATCCACTTGCTTTTGAATTTCCTTTTGTTCTAGTTGATTAACTCTATAAGGAGCTTTGCAAGGTAGAGTATTGCCCGGTAGGATTTCTATCCTATGATCTTCAAGTCGAGAACATGGTAGTCCAGGTAGTAAATCCTCTAAGAAACAATCAAAAAATTGAGAAAGAAACTTTTGGTGCATAGGCTTAGTGCTTGGCTGAGTAGTCGTTACTGTATTCACCAAAATCAAATATGTCTTCTCACGTTTTCTAATTGCTCTTTTGGCTTGTGTGTGGTCGAGTAAAGGATTGATCTAAGGTTTCATTGAGTACTCAATCCACATCTGATGTGAATCGTAGTCTATCTTAGGATTGTATTGATGTCTCCATGGCATTTGTAGGGATGCCACTAGAAAGTCTCGTGTATCCTTATAAGGTTTGATTGAGATTTCAAGATTCTTGACTTCTCTAGGACAATTGTACTTTGTTTTGGTAAAAGTAGCTTTGACCTTATAGTTAGATGGGAAAGACTCTAGGTTTAGCTTTGCTAAGGTTCTTTTCAAAATGAAATCATGAGTACTACCATCATCATGTAGAATAACAACTTCTTTGCCATTAATGAAACCTTTCATCTTTAGAAGAGCATGACAATTATACTTACTCCCTCTTGCTTGTCTGCTTCGTTGTCAATCATGTGCACTTTCGCCGTCGGGGTCTTCTTTCTTTCAGGACACTCAGTGGCTGTGTCCCACCTTGTTACACTTGAAGCACCTTATTTCTTTCTTTGGAAAATTCCCACTATTTGTCTTCGAAGAAGAATATGTCTTGTATGGAACAAAACCATTTTTAGATTTAAAGAAGGGCTTTTTATCAAATCTCTTTTTCTTATGGATGAAACATGTTAATCTCGGCTCTTAACTTAGACTTTAGACCTACCACATACTTCTTACGTTGATCTCATTCATTAACTTTCTCTAAGGATTGTAATTGGATCAACGTTTGCCAAAATCTATCAGTATATGTGGATATCGTTTCCTTATCGAACTAGATGAAAGTATCCCATTGTTGTCTAGCTTTTGCTTTGAAATGTGAGGGAAGGAAATCTCTCTTGATGAGCTTTTGAAAGGACTTCCAAGATTTAGGTCACCTTTTACTATGCTTAGTGATGTTCCACCAAAGTGCAGCATCACTCTCTACTAAATGATTTGTAGCACATTTAATCTTATCTTTTTTAGAGAATTTCTCCCCCAAAAAATAATCATCTAGCTGATTGATCCAAGGCAAGATAGTGCGTGCTTCTTTCTTTCCATAAAAATTTTGAAATGAGTAAGCTTTTCTACTTATCTTACTCTTCTTCCTCGAATTTTGTGCTCTCAGTGTGGCTTTGACTGTCCTGATAATAGTATCATCATCGGAATCATCGTCAGATGTCTCATCATTAGATGAATGTCTCTTCCTTTTATTACCATTGATTTTCTTTTCCAATCTCTCCCTATGCTCACGCTCATCGGCCAATTGTGGCTGAAGTGCATCTAGCTACTCTTGGAGCGTGGGTGGTTGTGGTTGATGCGCCATGATAATGTAATAAATACAAATAAAGCAGAGCAGAGAAAAATAAGGATACTAAGTGTATGAGAATTAAACGGATGAAAAAGTGTGATTCGAGTGTATGATAAGAAATGGATGGCTGAAGATACTAAGTGTATGAAATATAAAGCAAAAGAAATCACTTATCTCACTCTTTGATCGGAGGTAGAAAAGACTAGAGTGGGAGATATGTGATCGATGATGTCGCTTGTAGTCGTCTTGCGCTCGACCAATCTCCAATTAATTGCTCGGTGATTCATGGTTCACCTTCTTGATTCAAGCTTTCAGATTTTGGCTGTGGTCTCTGCCTTGTTGAGCTCCGATTGTTGAACCTTGTAGCTTGCTGCATTTTCCTCTTTTTTTTAAAAATTTAAAAGATGGCCTTTGAACCTTGTACCCTATTCAACCGCGTTGTTGATTGCTATCCCCAGTGTGCATGCGAGTCGTGATGGTGCTCTGGAGTATATGATGGTAGAGTTCCTCGTGCGTCCATGATGGCTGTTCATGAGTACATAGGCAGAGACTAATCAAGTGTACAAAGTAGTGGTAGAGGTGAAGTAGGCCGAGTAGGCGACTACGTAGGCTGGCAGAGACAAAAGGGGTGGCTACTATGCAAGGAGACTACAGGGTTGTAGAACGCGCAGAGTCAGAGACCAAGTTGTCGGTTGGCGGTAGCTGTAAATGAGTGCGCATAGATAGAGAGAGAGTCTCTAGAAGAGTTTGTTCTTCAATGCTCCGGACTGTCACGAGTGTGTGGGCAGAGTGAGAGAGAGACTCCCAAGGTCTCTCGGAGGCTGCTGTCCATCACTGCTAAAATTGAGATGCTGCACAGTCTAGAGGCGGCTAGTCTTTGCAAAGGCTACGTTTCCAAGGGTAGCGCTATTAATGACTGCAAGACCAGTATGCATGGCTACTCGTGATAACAGAAGGCTTGCTATAGAGTCCAGTCACGATCAGTCACGATAGAGATCCTCAGAAGCTGAGGTGCATATAGTTTTTTCGGGAGTGCGACATCTGCAAGTGGGGTGCTGTCACGCTGTGCAAAGCTTTGGACTGCATAATTTCACGTCAGCTGTCAAGGCGCAATGGTCAAGGTTGATTGCGCAAAACCATGGCGCTGAATTTTTTTAAATAAAACTTCTCTATCACTATGCCCGCTCCCTCTTGTGCAACAAAATGACCATGGTCAGAGCCTCGGAATTTCCCTTTCTTTTCTTTCCATGGACTTTCTTTTCTTCATCCTTGATAAGAGAAACTTCTTATTCACTTCTCACACGAGCCACGAGGGAGTATTCTTCCTTCACAAGAGCGTTACCTAAGCTTTGATACCACTGAAACCGAAAGGTAATCTTTTCAACACACAAATTCAGGATTTTGATCCATAAACTTGAGATACAACTCCATTTGCTAACCCAACATGCAGGAATAACAGAGAATAATGAGCCCTCTTTTAAATGGAACAATAGTACAATGAGCCCCCTTTTTGCACCACTAAAACAACACAAAACACAGTCTAATTAAAGTATATAATGAAACAGAATAATTTTCAACCACCATGCTAGTTTAGGACAGTCATAATTTCAACTTACCAGGCACCAGGGTGGTTTAGGATAGTCACAATTTCAATCACCGTGCTGGTTTAGGACACATTTAGTACATTCACAATTTTAATCACTGTGCTGGTTTAGGACACATTTAGTACAGTCACAATTTCAACCATCGGAATGGTTTAGGACACTGTCACAATTTCACCCACTGGGCTGGTTTAGCCTGACGGTCTCAACTTCACATATTAATATATTGTTTTTCATTTCTGAATTTCACAATTAGAAAATAAAATTTTACAATTAGAAAAAAATAATATATTGCTTTTCACTTAATTTCACAATTTCAGTCAGTAACTACTATTTGTCTTGAACTAGCATCAGGCTGGTTTAGGACAATCACATTAAGTCCAAGCCATCTCGGTCTAAAAATAGTGGTATATGACCCGAATAGTAAGAAATTAAATTTAACAAATGTAAGTACTAAGAAAAACAATAATTTCAACCATCGAGATGGTCAACAACTTATGTCTCTTCAACCACGTTGATTCAGGACAATCAGATAACTTGTGATTGAGCTGAAGCAGCCCTCGGGGGGGTCACTATGTATGAACCCTCTATATCACGTGCGTTCGAGGCCTATTTGTAAAATCCCTTATCTGTAAATTTTTCCTTAATAAAACGTACCCTTTTTCTATACAAATTTGTAAATTTTTTTACATTTCATTTTAAATGCTCCCTTATGTATATTAATTTTTGAGAAATTTAGGAATTAAAAATATCCTTCTGTTGAACTCACGTGATAGGGTTACATATGATGAGTGACCCCCCCGAGAAGCAGCCACAGTTGCATGATGTTCCAACCACCGAGCTCATTTAGTAAAATAACAATATATTGCTATTCTATTGAGAAATATATTGCTGTTAATTTTTGCTCAACCACACCATCAGGCTGGACAACAACTAATGTCTATTCAACCACGCTGGTTCATGACAATCACATAATTGGCAATTGAGGTAAACCAGCCTACGGTTGCATGATGATGTTCCAACCACTGGGCTGGTTTAGGATAATCACATTTAGTCCAAGCATGCCTTAAGAAATGAAACAAGTAAACTCTCCAAAAGCTCAATCACAAACAGCCACCGGGCTAGTTTAGGCACCACTGACCTGTGTTGCATCAAGCATTTGTATGATGTGCTCCTCAAACACCTTGCATCCCATTCGCTTTTTGTAGATGTCCTTTCTATTTGGATAAACTCTCGTATTTTCATACCAAGATGTCGTCACTGTAGCAATGACTTCCGCACTAAGGTTGTCTCTCCTTTTCTCGTGTTCTGTTGAAGCCCATAGACTTCTCGGATCAGGATGATTGTGCATTGCTTTTGCTCTACATTCAACCGCCACTGGAGTCACGTTGGTCCTTTTGATTGACAACATCTTCAATAATGTGTGCCCAAGCCGTTTCTCCTTTGTTTCAGGGGACACCAACATATCTAATGTCGCTCTCTTTGTAGCTAGTTGATCTAAGCTATGCACCCCTTTCACTTTCTATAGGCCATTTCTCAAGTTAGAGAGCATCGCCTCTTGGGCATGCATCTCCCGAGGTGTTGGTAGGGTTGTTGCTCTACGAACTTTAAGGTGCAGGCTAAAGCTTGTGAAGGCTTGAGACTAGTAATCACCTGAATGGCCTCATGTCACTGTCTCGAATGCGCCCACCAATCATGATACCACAGCTCGTATTCTTCTCTCCGATGGCAATGATCAAATGCGTGCATTTGCAACCGCTTCTTGCTGTTGCTCTGCAAGGAGTCTTCTATAACGGAAATTATATTTTATGATATATATTGCTTTGGATATTATTACTTTAGTCAAGTGTGACTATGGCGGGGGTCCTAGTGGATACTTTGTGTGGTTAGTTGGGGACGCCTAACTAGCTTGTGTTTTGCTATGCTAGATGGTCAGTATTGTGGGTGATTCCATGTTAATACTAATGTCGCTAGTGTTATTGGTGTTGTGCTTGATTATTGTGCTTTGAGCGCGGTTATGTTGGGATCGGTTAATTTGGTGATTCGTTCAATCGATTGTTAATAACTAAAGTAATTGGTGGCTTGAGTACAGGTGATGGAACTCATATCCAGGATTGGATTTAATGCGAGTGTATCGATCGAGGTGTCGCACAACACATTATATATGGCCATGGGCCAATTTTGTATTTGTTTTATTATTGCAAGTTGAGCAATATATTTTGTTGAGTACATAATTCATTTTGGGACCTAAGATGGCTATGTAAAGCAAATCCCTCATTTTTAGATGAGAGGGATAATTTTGGCTCCTTGGTGTGGTAGAGGAGCTTTGAGCATTGTAAGCCTTGGTACGTCAGGAAACTCAAAGACATGTTCAATGTCTGCTATTGCAAAACACACATAGACTTTGACCTGGCCTGGCAAGCTATGAATGACCTGAGAACTGGTCATGTTGGAGCATTATTCCATGGGGATTGATGCCCATGTCTCCCCAATGAATGTGTAGTTTGTAGGCCACCTGGATCCTCATAATTTGTTGTAGGGGAGAGCAAGTTTTTTAGCCTAAGGTCTTTGTGAGAGCCAATGGTTTATCCAAAGGGAGAGTATGAGTGGCACTGCATTGAATGGATTCGTGGCACATGCAAGCATTGTAGTCTGAAGCTGAAGAAGAAGACATTTTATGTAGATCCAAATGAAATGAGGAAAGACAACCATGTTGCTCTAAAGTGGAAGAGATTTGAAAATGTCAATGTTGAAGGATCCGATAAAAAGAGATGGCTACTATCATATAAGAGCACTCAGCCAAGGGAGCTTATTGGTCACGTGGTTCAATCCATCCCAAAATATGTGCTTCACAATTTCACAACTAGTGCTAGTAGGATAAGTAGTTCAGGACGTGCCTTGCTAATTTTCCCCATGACACTATTGCTCTGTCATAGATTTTGCTGAAAAATTATTCATTTCAAGAACAAGATGAGATACAAAGTGCTCATTGGTACAACAATCGGATAACAATTCTTGTGCATATCACATACAATCATTTGCTTGATTCTTCTATGCTCGCATGCCAATCTGATTGCTGACTCATAGGAGTCTAGGTCAATGCAATGCACATACCATTTCTACATTTTAGATGATAGGGAACATGACACCTTATTTGTGCAGTGTGCTTTTCTACTCCATTGAGAATGGCTGAAAAAGGAAAATCTACAACATTGGGTGTGGTCAAATGGCGTTGCCTCTCAATTTTAATCAGCCCATGGATTCTACTTTGTCTCAAGGTTCAAACGGTCTAGACATGATGTGGAATTTCTTTCGGTCTAGCAATGGCAAGGGTGAACATGATGAATGTGGTGTTGTTATTAAGCAAGATCTGTTTAGACACCAATTCACATGCCCTAAAGAAAAAACTCGATGAATCTACCTATGATGCTGTAACATGGCTTACAGCCAACCTCTCCATAGGCGCGCATTCAACATATAGTAAACAAAGCCTTAAGAATAGTGTAGTACGCAGAGTGTTCCATGAAGTGAAAGTGGATGAACTATAAAAGAGAAGCCAGCACGATTGCCAAAAAATTAAAGGAGTTTGAACGAGAAAGCTGACCCATACTTTCTGTTGTAGTGTACAAAACCTAAGCACAAGGTTGAGCTAGGATTTAAGAATAATTTGGGAACAACCTATGAGAAGTAAGATGTAGTAGTCGGAGCTTTTTGGTACAAAAAAACATCCAAGAGAGGCTGCAATTACAAACTGCTACATAAGTTTGTGTACTCTCATCTAGTAAGAGCTATTAAGTTCCAGATGCAACTTGTGCCACAACGAAAGAAGGAAAAGAGTGTCTTCAAATTGGATTTAGTCATGCATGAGCACATCTTGGGGTGTCTTGGAGTGGTGGATGAGGATGACTGAGATAGTACTAAGAAAATGTAGTCTCATTGCAAGGAAACAATATTCCACTTATCCTAAAAAATGGAAAATGTATTTGAGATTACGTTTTGTTTAGTAAATCCCAAAATAGCCACCGCACTTGTTTTTGTAAATCCCAAACGATAAATCCCATGCTTGTTTTTAGTATATCCCAAACAACCACCATAATGGTTTTATTAAATCCCATAATGAATCATCACACATCCACAAATCCATTCATCTCATAATAATAGAAGCAAACCACTATGTTGGTGGTTGTTAATATCCTAGTGCAACCAACCAGGGCACTAGAAACCACTTATCTTGCACTACCACTGTGCTATCCTAAAATTCGTTGCATAGTGCTATACTAAAATAGTCCCCTTTAGATAGGTTATCTTAAATTGTTAGATTTCAACCACCGGGCTACGTAAAACATTTAAGTATTAACATCGAATCAGGTTGACATAAAATCAAGTATTATGAGCACCATAGATAATGGATTATGGCAGTCCAAGAAAGTCCACAAGTCCAAGAAATGCTTGCAAGATTTTTCTTTTTCAAAAATACGATGACATTTTGTGGCTCAAGGAAATTCCAAAATCCCAACTATCTTATCAACCTCTCTACAGCAAGCATCTCCTAACTCTTTAGGCCAGTCTGATGAACTATCGTAGACCTCATTACACACATGGACCACCAACTGCTTGCTTGCCTCTGCCGACTTGTATGCCCATAGTAACTCCTCCTTTTACTCGAGGTCCTCTTCATCCTCGTATTGGCATTCTATACAACTTCGCGTCCACCATCATGTCTTGCCAAAAGAAACCTACATCATGAGCTTGACAAGTACCTTAAAGGAGCAAAAAAAAAGATAGCCAGGGAATTACTATTCACTGTCTTTGATGACTCCAAGTCATATACCCAATTGCGAAGCATGTCCTCCTTGTAGCTATTTTCCTCCCTCTTCTTCAGGTCTGTTTCTGCGAGGAGGTCATCCAACATTGTTCTTAGATAGAACATGAGCATTCCAAAGTCTTTTGGTTATACCATAGATTTGCAGTAGGTGGATCACTGTATAGAGTTTTGGGGTTGTAATTTAATAATGGGCTCTTATTTGAGTCTGCACTATACTTAAATAGGGAGGGAGTTCATTGAGCCCGACCTTCTCAACCTTCTTTCATACAAACAACATGTCCACATCATCATTCGACTGTTTGATGGAAATATTTCATCTCACATTAGTTGTCTAATCAAAATCCTTTGTCTCATATTAGTTGTTTAATTGAAATCTTTTGTCTCACATTATGGTCCTTGGCCTATCAAAGGACACTATCTAGTCACATAGCTAAGAAAACATCACTTCACTCACTTTGAAAATATTATAATATTACATATATATATACACACACACACACACATACATACATACATATATATATATATATATATATATATATCTTAACAACTGCACTTACGTTGAGAAATATGAAATCCCATAACTAATCCAAAATTCCTAAAAGAATGAATTGGATGCCATTCATCTTGTCTTGTAATAATAATAATAGAAGCAAACCACCACACTGGTGGTAGTTATATTCCTAGTGTGTAATCAACCATCATGCTGGCGACCAACCACCGTGATGGTGGCCGTAAAGTTGATATCCTCATAATAATAGAAGTAAAGGTATTATCCTAAAACAGATACATTGCTTAAGTAAACTCTGGAGAAGATTAATAATTCAATAGATTACACACAGATTACATAGATTACAACTCAAAGACTCCTTTCCTTCAGATTACATCTCAAGGACTCCTTTTCTTCAAGGGATTGGTTCCACATTGGTTTGAGCAGGTCGCCTTTTTGAGCTCCCTGATTGCAAGCTTGGCCCTCCTTGCTCCTTTCCCGAAGGGGTCTGGTTTCTTCCTTCAGGGGCCCAGCACCTTGCTTCATGTCACTTCCTCTTTTCTTAATTTGAGCTTCTTAATTGCATGCTCATCCCTTCTTGCTCCTTCCTTGAAGGGGGCTGGTTCCTCCCTTCAGGCTCCTTTTCCTCGCGGTTTGGGCTTGGCCTTATTCAATTTGAGCTTCTTGTCTTTTGCATTTTGTGCCCAAATGGCAAATGGAGCTATAGCATCTACTTTTTCATTGTAAATAGCTGTAGCAGGTAGGTGCGTTTGATCTGTCCATGACTTGGGAAATGGCAAATGACATTCTCTACATAGAAATCTTGCGTGCACAAATACCTCAAAGCAAAAAATGTGCATAGGGTGGTAGCATGCAGGCTATTGAATCATGCAGTCATCTATGATGGGGGTATGGTAGACCTTGCATTTTGGACCTTACTACATAGCAGAATAGGCATCCGATTTAACTATTATGATCGTCAATACCATAGTCTTGCTCTATACATGATGAAGTTGCTTCTTGATTCCTTCCTCCCTTATTCTAAGGCTACGAATAGTCTCCTTGATATGCTTCACTCTTTGCTCACTCTGTGGAACAACTTCATCTGAATCCCTCAGCATTTGTTTTGAAGTTGCTTAAATTGCTCAAAAACATCAACATGGGCCGTTTCCAAGACTTCCACTCTAGTTTGGAAATCTCTCACAATAACGGACTGCTTTTCAAAACTATCGAAAGCCACGGCAAGCTCGTGCACAACCCTATCGTAATCTTGTTGCAGGGTCTTGTAGCTTACTCTTTGAACTTCCAACAATGTTTTAAAAAACCAACCCCCATCGTGGCTGCTCTCTGCATCCTTCCTGGCCTAGAGAGCTACCTCATTGTTTTCTCCACCCCGGCTTCTCTCTGTTTGATCCTTCTTGGCCTTGAAGCTCTCTCGTAGATTCTGCATCATCGCTCTCGTTTCTACATTCTCCCTTTTCAGCTCCTCCATCATCTGGTCTTTTTCAATGTTCAATGCGTTCTTTGGTCTTTTTTAATGTTCAATGCATTCTGCATCTTGTAGAGCCATTCGTAAAGACCCTCCTTTTTGGCTCTTTGATCTTCAAGCTCCATTGACATCCTTGCTAGCTCCTTGTCCACAATGTTCCCATCACTTCTAACTTATTCAAGCCTATCTCAGAGCTCTTTGATGTGCTTCTCTACTTCTTCTCTTCTATGCCTTTCCATGTCGACCATTTTGCAGTGACCTCAGCTTGCTCTTGTGCCTGCAAGACTCTCACTTTTGCCTCCTCTACCTTGGCTTCTGTACCCTCTCTAAGAATTTTCTCAAGTTGTGCTGCCTTTGCTGCATCGATGGCTTTCTTTTGTAGAAAAGTCACCTTCTAAGACATCTTCTTATTATGATTCTCAAAAATCCCTGTGAGGATAGATATCATCAGGTGCATTGCAACTCCAATGGACTGAGATGACAATTGGGATTTTCCATCCACACAATTCTTTAGGTTGGATATCATGCTCTTGGAGATTGTCCTTGAGAAAGATACACCACGTCCTTTCAGTTGCTCTACTGCTACTTGAACCTGCCATAACTTCATGGTTCCTCTCAAAGAAGTGCATTGTCTTCTTCAACACATCTTGGAGATCTGTTGGCAAGCTAGAAAGCTTGATCCACCATATTTACTAATCTGAGCATTGGGGTATACATCTAGAATATCCTATCTCTTCCACTACTTCTTGAAGAAGTGTGCTTGCAAATTGCCTCCAGGAATGCCTAGCACATTTTGAATCACGCTTTCATTACTAGTAGTCTTTTGACCTTATTCGACTATTTGTCCCTCCTTCATGTTCACTTCCTGTACTAGCCTGGTGAAGTTGCTAAGAGCATCCAAACAAGTCTTTTAAAGAGTGAGTGAGGAGCTCCCAAATGTCACGATTTCAAGATCAGGGGAGGAGAGGCTCTTGCATTGTGTTGCAGAGGGAGAGAAAAGATTGTGTGAGGAGCTCCCGGACTATGCAGAGTCCATTATGAGAGGGGATAGAAGTTGCAAGAATAGTGCAAGGGAGATAGAAATGGTCGAGAGGGATAGAAGATGAAATAGTGAAGGAAATGGAATAGTGGAGGCTTGAGTTTGCAGTCTGAGTGCAAGGGAGAAAGAAACGGTTGAGAGGGATAGAAGATGAAATTGTTAAGGGAATGGAACAGCAGAGGCTTAAGTTTGTAGCTTGACTACACTATTAAGGTGAGAGACACCATGGTGGTTGGCCCGAATTTTGATTAATTCAAGGCGACAGTACTACCTTGCATGGTAATGAGTGATTAGAGGTTGTGGCATTTAAGATTACTAGCCATGTCTATGGTGGCGACTAGGATTCCATCGGGCTGACAGTCTACTAGCCATCATAGTGGCCTGTAATTACTCACCTTCTAGTTACCACCACCGAGCTTGCATGCATAATTACTACGCATGCAATAAATTACCAGTCATCAGGCTTGCATGCTTAGTAGAGTGTACCAAAGTGCATGGTAATGAGTGATTAGAGGTGATTAGGCTTCATGATTTACTTTTGTGGTAATTACTACTCGGTGGTGGTGGTTCTCATTAGCCATGTCTGTGGTGGTGGCTAAGATTCCACCAAGCTAGTAGTTAATTACTAGCCATCGTAGTGGCCCATAGTTACTCACCTGCCAGTTACCACCATCGGGCTTGCATGCATGATTACTATGAGTGCAATAAATTACCAGTCACCGGGCTTGCATGCTTAGTAGAGTACTAGAGTGCATGGTAATGAGTGATAAGAGGTGATTATGCTTCATGATTTACTTTTGTGGTGGTAATTGATACCTAGTGGTGGTGGCTCTCATCAGCCATGTCTGTGGTGACTAAGATGTCACTGGGCTAGAAGTTAATTACCAGCCACCGGGCTTGCATGCTTAGTAGAGTACTAGAGTGCATGGTAATGAGTGATTAGGCTTCATGATTAACTTGTGTGGTAATTACTGCCCGATGGTGGCAGCTCTCATCAGCCACGTCTATCATGGCTAAGATTCCACTGAGCTAGTAGTTAATTACCAGCCACCGCAGTGACCTACTCACCCACCACTGGGCAACTACTTCATGATTACCAGCCCATCTCTAGTGGCGCCTAAGATTCTGCCATGGTAGCCTGCAATTAATATGGATGGAACCTCAGGCTCTAGCCACCATAGTGGCTCAAACTTTATAATATATAAGATCCATGGCATTTGTCATTTTACTACATTGCTCTCATCTGCCTTTGCTCTACTACTTTGCTCCACACGCTCTGCTACTTTGGTCGACACACCCTCCTCTAGCTCTTTTCTTCCCCTGCTCATCTGCTTCTCACCCACTCATGTTCACCATGCCTACTACTACCCCCCTCGATGCATTGTGATCCCAATGTTATCTGCCTTCTCATATAAGGTGATTGCATTGCACTCACTTGGAGTGGAAATGTTGGCACCAATGGACACCCTTCGTTCCCATGGTCGATTCCCCCCATATCTGCATGTCACCAGACATGCTCACCTCTGGCCTCTTTATGAATGTGATGTATGGGTTCCCCATAGGCATCAACAAAGGCCTCAGGATTTTGACAGCAAAGTACTCTTGACTTATTTGGGGGGGACGTAATCTGAGTCTTGGTAATGTGCATGGTCTTCGGCCTCTCTATCGTCTCCTCCATTGGCTCCCTAAAAAATTTAAATGCAACAAGCTTGGCTGGCAGCAATACTAAGTTGTACAAATTTCCTCTTGCTCACTAAGGCTCATAACCACTCAGTAATGGTTTGATGTAATATTTTGTTCTCTTAGGCTCTCAGCAATCTTTTGGCTCACTGAATGTAATGTTTTGGTCTCTAAGGGTCTTAGCAATTGCTGAGTTTTTATTACATTTATGCTTTTGCTCCATTTGAGGCTCTCATTATGCACTATTGTTAACTTTTATTTTTGAATGGTTATGGTCGCTAGATGTAATCTTTTGGCCTTTAAGGCTCTTAGCAAATGCTGAGTTTTTATAAATGTAAGATCCTCTGTTCAATTTTCAATATAGGTTGCTAATTTTTATATAACCTGTTATTGGATGTAGATGTACATTGTCATCTCTTTTGCTTAATTTCCACACGATGAATTGTAGTTGATTATTTGGATGGCACCATTGGGCCTCTAGTCATCACAGTGGCTCAGAATACTTTTTCCCTCATTTATATTTACTGCAACAAGGACTAAAATACCAGTAAGTAGGACTACAATTTCCTTGGTTTAGGACCAAAATAGCGCTAAAATAGCTCCGACCCACCATTGTGGTTGCATGGAGAAACATCTAGAAAAATACAATTAAACTTATAAAAAATGCAATTGACGATATGGCCCTTGAGGGGTCCCCTCTAGGGGCAATGGCCATATCGATGCCACTGGATAGATATGGCATGCCAATATGGCCCTTGCACCTAAAGGGGACCCATCAAGGGCCATATCATCAATTGCATTTTGCTTGGTTGCACAAGGAAATACATTTTCCTTGGTACACAAATATATAACTCCAAGAACCAGCAGGGTGGCTGTCATAGATCTCCTTCTATTTGCCAGCATGGTGGTCATCATATACCTTTTTTCATAATACATAAAAATAGGTAACAGAGCTATAACTCCAAGAACCGGCATAGTGGTCGCTTAAAGACATCCTTGAATTTTGGGCAATGAGATAGGTCATCAGGCCAGAGATTTCCCTGAGGTGGTGTTCAGAAATATAGATTGCATCTCATTACTATGCCAAAAACCAACGCAATGGTCTCTCCAAGACAACCTACGATCTACATGGGCGTGCTGCCCAGTGGTAGGTGGCAAAGTTGTGGCAAAAGGCTACATGATGGCAGGTGGTCAGGCGAGAGACTGCCTTGTGGCGGTGTTCAGAATGATAAATTGTGTCTCATTATTATGCTAAGAACCAGCGCAGTGGTCTCTCCAAGACAACCTTGAATTTTAATGATCTGCATGGGCATGCTGCCCAGTGATAGGTGGCAAAGCTTAAGCAAAAGGCTGCGCGATGATAGGTGGTCAAGCTAGAGACTGCACTACGCGAAGTAGTGTAATAGTAGTTTTTGGATACTGTGACCCCACAAAATGGTGAGCTCACATTTGAGCACATCCTCCCGTCAATTAGACGTTTTGACTTCGAGACATGGCAGGGGGAACCCTATCAAACTCTGCAAGCACCGTTGGGGAACCGTGTATGGACCCCCACCATAGAAGGAATGTGTAACGTGGAATAACCTGCACACCTTGGTGCCTCATACACTGATTCATACATAACGATGTGGACAGCTCTACAGCCAATCCTTATGGGAAATGTCCACACAAGGGAGAGCCTTGTCTCCAAGGAAGAATTTTCATGTTGATGTCCTTGTTTACTTTTATAGCATCGCTAAAATTGTTTCAATGGAGTCTTTGTGTGGGTAGGCTAATCTCACATAGCCCTTGATCGACATGATAGTGTAACAGCTTCATACTACCTAAACGTTATAGGCCTAGGCATCGAAACCTCACGACAGTGTTGTCTATGAGTCCATGCACAATGATATTGAACATGATACCAGCAATGAACACCAATGAGCAGAAGCTTGGTCATCATCACTATAGACATCCATGCATTTGAACCTCGTGATGCAATCGCTAGATAGGCCTTTACATAACATTGTGAGAGCACCGATAGCATAATCTGCACTGACTATTTCTAGACACAAAGGGGTGTTGGTCTGATAACTTGCACTGTGCTTGAACGGGAAAACCACGCTTCTGGTATGGTGACACTTACTTATTACTACACGCATTCGGGATATGGAGCTGCTATAGTCATGAATGGTAAGTTTCATACCCCTTTGTTGATACCAATGGGGAACTCCATGGAGCGAGAGTTGGGTCATCACCAATAAGTCCTTGATTTTCATGGCTCTTAAATAACAATCTAGAAGAGCTTTGCCTATAGAAAAATGAAGTAACTCAAACAAAGGCAAAGCTATTTAGTAAGGTACCAATCAAATAGCTACAGGTATATAGATATATCATCTTCTTCCATATATTGACAATTTATGAGAATCATGATTACGTCTTTTTTAAGAAGGACAATTTCTCCCTTTCAGACTAAGTGATGTGTGCTACCCTAGTAATTGGATCTCGACTGAGACTATGATTCTTTTCAAAGAATTTTAGAGGGTAACCCGTTAATGCACATTGGAACAAGCAAGTTCAAACTACAGCATTCTACCATGAATAATGGAGGATAATATTAATGGAATGCTCTTTACCATATTGCTTCATGATTATGTCTTGTTTTAAGAAGGACAATTTCTCCCTTTCATTACAGAGACTAAGTGATGTGTGCTACCTTAGTAATTGGATCTCGACTAAGACTGTGATTCTTTTCAAAGAATTTTAGAGGGTAACCCTTTAATGCACATTGGAACAAGCAAGTTCAAACTACAACATTCTGCCATGAATAATGGAGGATAATAGTAATGGAATGCTCTTTACCATATTGCTTCATGTATTTTTTATTGAGGATACACGTTTAACATAGGAAATTACAACTAAGTGGTCAATATAGTCGTATGATGTAACTATGTCGACCCTAGTGTCTAGCCCATGACTTGATTAACATATGGGATTGTGTTATATGGTTAATCATCATGAGGAAGTTGCTTGATCTGTACATGAGGCATTAATAAAGTACCAGCATTATAGTATTTTCCATTACTGTTGATGTTACCCTAATTCTGAGATAGATACAAGGGAGGTAGAATTCACACTTAAGTTTAAGCTGACTAGACCATCTGGCCTAACTTTAACCACTCTGTAATGTTGATTTGTTTCCATGCTTTTTAGAATAAAAATATACAAGGTTTATTTACTGCTCTTGGTACTTTTTTTCAAAACTGAGCATTGTTCTCAATGCTAGGAAGGGATATTAGTGTGAGTTGTAAGTGGGACATGGATAACAACTATGTTTTGGCATTGAAGCTGGCCTTCCTTTCACAAACTAACAAAGTGTATTTGGTGTTGGATGGTGGTAGGTGAGCCGAGACATTTCTGTTATAGTTTTTCTAATTGAAGCTTTTGGCAGTGCTATGCTGATTTTCTATTTTCCTTGGTGGGACATCCACATGGACTATTTTGGGGGACCTCTCTTGGAAGAGGTTGGAACCCTTAGTTGGCATCTTCATGCTTTCTTTAAAATGGATTTCCATCCTACCTAGAGATTTTTAGATAAGGAATTGACCCTTTTTATTATCCTTACTCACTCCTTACTCACAATTGGGTTAGGAGTAAAAAAGAAGACTCATGGTTACAAGAAGTTAGTGATTGAGTTTTTTATGTCTGACTTTTGGAATATGTATAAATATCATTGAACAAGAGGATTAGACAAGACTATTTAGGAGTTGTTGGCTGTTATTTCTTGCTAATAAATAATATGGATACTTAATGCAGCATGATACATAGACTCGGTATAACTCTACAAGCCATTGTATAATATTATTGGAAATGGGATGCTGTATTGGACATGAAGAGTGTGTGTGTGTGTGTGTGTGTGTGTGTGTCTGAGAGAGAGAGAGAGAGAGAGAGAGGTGTATTAACATCTTTGAAAGGCCTTGCAGGCTTGTGATACAAAGTATAAAATCCAAAGTGACACATACTCATTTAAGCCACAAAGGGCTAAGGCAAAGGACACACTAAGACCCTTTGCTAAAAACTATACTAGAATAAAATCATAGATACAAACATGTAAACTCCAAGTCTAGAACTAGTGACTAATAGCTAGACTCAGTCTCAGATAAGGAGTCAAAAGACATATCTCCAGGTGCCATGGTGGCCATCTTGTGAGCTGCAAAATGTCTTGTATATGTGTTTGTCTGGTTGTCTCATATTGTGGTGCAGGGTGTGGCCTCCAAGATCTTTGTAGCTTGTGGGCCATAACACCTCCAATTGGGCGGTCTCCTACCAATAGAATTGTAAGAGGATGAACCTCCATCATGCGTGCTCTAGCTTATTGCTACATCATGGGTGGCACTAGTGTCTATGGCTGTATCTCCCCTCGGCATTGTCTCGTCTCACCGGTCTATACTTCTCTCATGTCATCAATCTCCTCCTCCTCTATCCTGACATGTCATCAGTCTCTCTATGACGCTCTATTATTAGTGGTAGTGGGATTATTACTAGCCAATACTCCCACCTACAAAGAGAGACCGCCCAATTGGAAAAAAAATCAACAAAATATAAATTAGTTAAAGGCAATTGATATGTGCTTATAAGCATCATCCTTTCTCATCATATAGGATTCCAAGAAACTTGGCAAAAATCTATTCTACCTATTAAGCATGGACGGGTTTTTGCCATGTGGCATCTTGGAGGGCGAAAAGAACCATGGGTGGGTATTGGCTACAAGGCACCTTGGAGGAGAAGAGCTTAGGAAAGGTTGCTACATGCCACCCTTGACTCTTGGACTCAATGGCTCTTGGATTACCACCCTTTGACTCTTAGATTTTTAGGACTCATGAACTACCACAAGCTCTTAGACTACCACCCTTGTACTCATAGACTACCATGGGCTCTTGGACCATCCTTGAACTCTTGGACTACCATTAGCTCTTCGACTACCACCCTTTGATTCTTGGACTACCAATGGTCCACGTGCGTGTGCACATGCACTTGCACACACACACATGCATACATGCACACAAAAATACACATGCATGCTCACACATAACATATGCACATGCACACTTGCGCACATGCACCCCTACACATACAAGTACACATGTGCACATGTACACATATAGGCACGGGGTGCGCAAACATACACACACATGCACGCAAGTAGAAACATACACATGCACATGTGTATGCAATATATGCATAGGCAAGGGGTGCACACACATATACATATGCACGTGCAACCACACTGCAAGTGCATGTGCAAATACACACATTTTCACTAATGTAGATAGATGTGCACACATAAGCACATATGTAGGCATGCCCATGTTCACATGTGCATGCGAGTGTGCACGTACACACACACACGCGTGCACATAGGTGTATATGCATACATGGAAATGCACATGCACATGCAGGCATAAATACACATACATACGCACACAACGCACACATATGCACACATATACACACATAAACATGTGTACGCACACACACACACACACACACAATCATGCACATGCTCTCTCTCTCTCTCTCTCTCTCTCTCTCTCTCTCTCTCTCTCTCTTATGGACATGCACTACTTGATCTAGGTACAGCACATGATCTCATTCTCTATAATGGTCTTGAGTGATGGCCCTCCTCCAGTGGCCGACAACACTCTATTGCCAATTTCATGCCCCCATTGCCTCGTCCACCCTGATGATGATGATGAATGAGATTGATATATAGTCAACCATCGGCATGACTATACTGTACTTAGGACTTAGTACTACCATTTTGCATTTTTTGCATTTTGCATTGGTGTGGATGCTCATTTAGTAGCTCCACTACCACAGCTCGTTTATACCAGGTCTTTCACATCTCATAGACCCATCGATCTTTCGAAGACTTTAATAAACTTTCTTTCTTTCTTTCTTTTCTTTCTTTCTTCACTTGCTTTCCACATGGAGGGGGGGCGATTGTGGTTGATTATATCTTGGGATCCCCTACCTTCACATCGCACATCACAAACTTCTTTGTTTCACCACCTCTACTTGGGGTTGATCATACATATCTCTTCTTTAATATTACCACTCCCCCCTTGCTATACCACCTACCTTACTACACACTTACACTACTTATCACAACATACACTTTGATCACATCCCCTCACCCAGATACTTGGCACGACTCTACACTCTACTCACTTATATTGACCACATACTTCTCCTACTGGACCGCGCCACTTTGATTAGCCGATCATTACATGAGGCTACCCTTCACACCTTCTTGTACACCACATGAGATCTAACCATCCACCGCCTCTAAGGTTTGTGCCACGTAATAGTTGGTATGATGACGAGTGTAAGACTCTCTGCCAACAACTCCGATTCAAATCCCAACATGGCCTACCAAAGTGAACCATACACATTACATGAGTATCACTATCTCGCTTGCCAGAAGAAATGAAACTTTATTCGTTGAAATGAGGATGAACTAGTAAACATCATGTTCAATAATAATTCCAAAGACTTTTGGCGACAATTTCTTGAATGGCGGTCCCCCTCACCACTCACAAATACTCAAGTTTGGCACAACTACGCCCGCACACTATATGACATCTGTTGATAGTTATGGTGCCATGAGCACATAATTAGGGGCAAAGGTATGTGATAAGCAAAGAATTAAAGTAGCCACCCTAGGATGTGGACTTCATGATGTGGAGATGTGGATTGAGGATATCCATAAGGAGAGATATGGATGAGAGGATCCCACAAGTGTTGACTATTCAAAGGGCACTCTCTATATAAGAGGCCTATCATGTATTGTTGAGAACACACACACATTGCAATAGAGGAATGCACATTCACTCAAGATTATGTTTATGATTCCAAGCTAATCTATCTTGGAACCTAATTGACTTGAGGTACATGTCATGAGCATTCTCTTCATCATGTCTGCACACAGGTTCCATCCACCTTAGAACACTCCATAGATCCTGAGGCACACACGTTTTCCCATGGTATCAAAGCATAGGTTTAGCTCTCCTAGTTTAGCTCATTAGTAGTTCACTAGGATTGCTCCCATTCCTAGATTAGTTTCAGAATGTAAGATTAGTTTTAGATCTCGAGAGTTCTTGTGACAATTCATTGAGAGAAAGAGCGAGAGAAATCCAATTTCTTGAGAGAATTCCATTCATTGCACTTCTTCTTGAGAGATCTTGGAGAAGGAGATTAGTGAGAGTGTGAGGAATGTTCTAGAGAGACTATATCTCTCTATCCTAGTCTATGATCGGCCCAGTGAGCAATCTTCCCACAGTTCAAAGCCTCAACTGAACAAGCAGTTCAGCTCAATATGACTCTACCTAAGGCATCTCAAATCAAGAGACCTATCCTAAAGCTCACTCGCTACACACAGCCAACAGCATGCTGCCAAGCTTGCAATTTTCTTTCTGGTTGTGTCGACAGCCAACGGAAGCACTTCTGCAGCCTTCTTATTCAAGATTCAGAATCAAGCAACTCAGGCAAGGAACCCCTCTTGTAGACAGGAGAGTACTCACACTCCCCCTTTGACTCTCAAACCTCGCGCTATCACGCAGACTCAAACCACAGCTCATTGCATGCAAGCTCTCCTCCTTGATGAATATTGGCGGTGCCATTCGTCCCAGGTAGGCCTTCATTTTCTTCCTGTAATTTGACGGGCAACCTCTGCAAACTCAAGCCAGCCTGCTGCCTAGACTCAACGAGCTTCTGCTAGTAGTGACCTCCAGCGTGGATTTACAACGGCTCCTTCTACCAGGATGCAATGTCCATGGCCCTCAATAACCACCGGTAGTGCTTCTTCATGGGCTCCATCTCCACCACGACCAACAACAAACTGCGCCAACGCCAAGCAATGCCAATAAAATCCGACGATGACCATCAGCTACTCCAAGATAAAAAACCTACACAAGCAAGTAGCACAGGTAGCGAGGTGTTAGAAGAAGCTGATTGTCGTCACTGCCCCAATATCTCTGCAAAGATTTTGATCTCTAAGGTGTTGATCTTAGGGTTAGGCTAAGGTTACCATAGTCTACTCATGGTCAATAAATTGACACGTGGTAGATAAGCCACTTAGGTCCTAAAAGACTTGGGTCAGCCTATGGTTAGTTAAATGCCACATCCACCTAAGCATAGTGCCATACAAGCACACTTGTGTAAATAGCATATGAACCTGTGTGCCACATCATCAATTGCCCCTCTTCTTAATCAAAACTTTGACAAGCCACAACTTGCAATCCAGGAAATATTTGCACTCGCTCCAGAAAGGAAATGTGATCATCTTTTTGAACTCTATGCGCTTGTTCGATCAAAATCATTGTTAGCAATTAGACATTGCCATTGAAGCAAAATAAAGCTCATGGTAAGACCTTTGCAACAAATGGAAAAGTGACACATGAATGCAATAAGCATGCCAAAAGCACAAGTGCATGAGATGACCATAGCACAGAGCATGGCATCCACACATAAAGCATTAAGCCACATGGAAGAACAAAGAATCATGCATAAAGCTACATCGAGCAAAGAAGAGAACGTCATCAACAACATGTATTGAGAAGCAAAAGCCTTTTTGCCTTTAGCCTATATTTTGCAATCAAACGTGAGCACCTGAGAGTAGCTATGAAAGCACCCAGGGGAGGTATTGACATGTAAAAACCACACTTGACCACCTTAAGTAGCAATGCATGCACTAAGGGAGGCGATGGAATGTAACTCACATCTGACCACCTTGCAGTAGCCAAAGGATCATGGCACCAAGGGGAGGTGTTGAGAGTTGTGGTGCCATGAGCACATAATTAGAGGCAAAGGTATGTGATAAGGAAAGAATTAAAGTAGCCACCCTAGGATGTGGACTTCATGATGTGGAGATGTGGATTGAGGATATCCACAAGGAGAGATGTGGATGAGAGGATCCCACAAGTGTTGACTATTCAAAGGGCACTCTCTATATAAGAGGCCTATCATGTATTGTTGAGAACACACACACATTGCAATAGAGGAATGCACATTCACTCAAGATTCTGTTTATGAGCCCAAGCTAATCTATCTCGGAACCTAATTGACTTGAGGTACATGTCATGAGCATTCTCTTCATCATGTCTCCACACAGGTTCCATCCACCTTAGAGCACTCCATAGATCCTGAGGCACACATGTTTTCTCAACATCCCAAACCAGCCCACTCCTGATCTCTCACACACACCACGGCCGACCTCTTACAGTCTTTTCCCTAGCAGGGAAGTCAAATATGCGGTCATGAAGCATGAGCAAAGGATCATGAGCATTTATGCATCGAGTTTGTTGCATACGGGATTGATATCGTAGCCCCTATCTTTACAAAGCTATTTAAGGAAGCAGTTTGTCTCAATTTCCCATCCACTTGGACCCTCAACACTATCACACCTATCCACAAGGTAAGGGATCCCATGAGTCTAGGTAACTACATGACCATTATGATTGGGCATGTCATGTCCAAGATATATACTTCAGTACTAGATATGGAGGTCAGTCGCTATGCAGAGATGCAAGGGCTCAGAGGAGATGGATAGGCGGGCTTTTCAATGTGTTCATGGGACCATGAACCACATACTGACACTTAGGAGTGTCATAGAGGAGGCGGGGGCATAGAGATAGAGGGTCTATTGCTTCTTTGTGGATTTCCACAAAGCCTTTGATATAGTAGCACAAGCACATCTCATCAGGCGGTTGCAAAATATTAGTTATGGGCTGGAGATAGTTTGGGTTGTTATGGCACTGCATGAGAGGGTTTCTGGCAGAGCTCGGAAAGGGGGTAGATGAACAGATGAGAGCATGAACACCATTGGGGTCAAACAAGGTTGTCCTCTCTCATCGAGCTTGTTTGGCCTTTATATAGACAAGCTTCAGTCTTTTATGATTGAGGACCCTAGGAGGAGCTGGTTGTCCTCTATCTGGGTACTTGCTCGAGATTCTTTTATACACATTGATGATCTGGTACTCTTATCCTTGTCCGCTAAGGGGCTCTAGAGACATCTAGATGCACTGCTTTTTGCAAGTCCCATGACTTGAAGGTTAACCTAGGTTAAACCAAGGTTATGATCTTCAACACCTCCAGAGCAATTGCACACAAAGAGTAGTTTACATTTGACAGGGAACTAGTTGAGATTGTTTCAGCATACACCTACCTGGTTGTTTTGTTCTCTGGACCTATCTTCATGATGAGACCGACAATGTAGGCCCAACTGAGTAGAGGTTATAGCTCCCTGTCCCGACTAGAGAGAAAGTGCTTCCACTCACATTATCAGGACCTGTCGACCACGGTTCTCCTTTTCGACTCCTTGGTCCAACCTGCGAGCATGTACAATAGCACTTGCTGGGGACTAGACCTCTTTGATAGAGAGCAGGGTCAAGTGGAGAGATTATAAGTTCTCTTCTTATCATGGATGATATGTAGCAAGCAATCTGTCCTTCATCTGATCATTCAAGCCGAGTTTGGGGCATCCCCAATGTAGCTAGATGCAGCATTCCAGACTCTCACTTATCTCTACTGTGTACCATAGGGCAACGCAGTCTACCTTGGTTGGCATTAGCATCTTCTAACTAGCAACCCAAGGTGATCAAAGATGCTAGTATGTACACACATCCAAATGGTTCGAGAGATTGGGTTTCCATATAGATAGGCTACCACCCTTCCAGTACAGCATTGATGCTCCGCTTGCCTCGTTTTTGAGCAACGAGCTCAACCTGATCATCCGAGAGGATCTCCTCAAGCTACACACAACTTGCCTAGCATAGACAATCGGGGTTACTGTGGCACTCGTTAGGCGTCGAGTAGGGGCTAGGAGGGCACGACAGACTACTCATCCATATAACAGACAACAATCCATTACAAGCTTCTTACCTACGTTGCCTAGTCCATCATTGGATGTGCCTAAGGTATATGGAGCACAGCAACATATCATGGACTTCTATGCATTTGAGCCCACTCCAAAACATAGTGGGGTGGAAGAGGAGGAGCTTGATGACATGAGGGTAGTGTGAGTTGCATGAGAGACAACATGACGCTATCGAGCGAGGGATGCAAAGACCATAAACAATGTAGAGAGTGACTAACCATGCATGATCGAGGTTCCAATGATCTTGGATCTCCCTAGATGAGATTGTGATAGATGTGGCATCACTCTTGACATAGCCCATCACATCTTGCAGTCAAGGAGATCACATACTGCAGTCAAGGAGATCATTGGGGGTTGCAAGGTTTAGGAAGAGTTTAAGGGTTCAGAAGGAGGTTCCAAGGTTTAGAAGGAGGTTCCAGGGTGAGAAGGAGTTCCAAGGTTTAGAAGGAGTTCCAAGGTTTAGAAGGAGTTCCGGGGTTCAGAGAAGAGTACATGGTGGAGAACTCGTCTCCCTTGTAGATCATGGAGTTTAAGGGTTCAGGAACAAAGGGTTTAGGGGGAGCATAGGAGTGGGAGAGGAAGAAGGTGTAAGAGCATGGGGGAAAGTAGAGAGCGGAGGCAGGAGGAGGAGGAGGAGGGAGGAGGAGAGAGGAGGAGGAGGAGAAAGGAGGAGGAGGAGAAAGAGGGAGGAGGAGAGGGAGAGGATTGGGTTGCAAGGTTGGAGGAGAGGGGAGAAGGGGTTGCAAGGTTAGGACATGCTTTTGGACGTGGAGTGCAAGGAAGCATGGACACTTGAGACAATTGCTTGGAATACCAAAGTAGAACTCAACACAATGCCCCAAAGAGTATGGGATTCATTCCATTATGGGGTATTTATACAAGTTGGAGAGCTTCTCTCTCTGCATGTAGGAATTGTAACACATTCTCTCTGTACATGTAGAAGTCATTTGTAGGGTTTTCTAACCTTGGTAGCTCTAGAAAATGAACAGCTGCATTGGGTTTTCGTCGTACTGTCGATAATAGGCTGGGTAGTCAAGAGGATGGACCAGACGGACCAAAACTTTGATCAATGCCACAGGACAATGGAAATGCTATTGGATTTATGGAAGGATCTGGCAAAGTTGCCCGTTGAGCGTTCGGAAGACTCAGATTTTCGATCACATGTCTTAGAGGGCATTGCCATGGTCCTGGAGGGAGTTCTTCGTTGCTATGAATATATGAATAGAACAAGATGCTACAGGTAAGTGTTTAATATACAGCCACCTCGTTGTTGCTAGGTTGGAGCCTTTAAGAGTGAATAATTAGCAGAGAGTACGTGGGAATATTACGAGGACAGTGAAAGCAACCGTCCGATAGCTTCTTATATGCTCGACCGAAATGCATACATGCTCAAAATCATGATGTGACTTAGTAATTGTCGACGTTCTGATCTTGCAGATTCGTAACTGCTGACTAGGAGAAGGCGTAGTTGGCTAACATTGAGGACGACATTTTCAAATTCCGATCCGAGAACCTTACCAAATTGGTAATGGACCTTGGAGCAGCTCCGATGGCTCCGGGTGATGTGAAGTTTGCAGGAAATGAGGCAGGCGAGTCCTATTCTGATTAACTGCGTTAATATGCTATTAAGTAGAAGACAATTAGATGGCGATTAAAACGTTGATCTGAAAGGGATTTTTGATACTAACTACGATGCAGTGGGCTTAACGCCAAGGGTGCAAGAAGTCGTGCAGAAGCTCGACCTCAAAGCAAAAGAAAAGGTGGTTGCAGTCGTGCTCCATGGTATGGGAGGAGTGGGCAAGTCCACTCTAGCAGGCGTTGTGTACAGCGACATAATCCCCTTTCGTGGAAGAGAGCGTTGCTACATTGAATTGGGGCAGAATCCAGATTCCTTCTCCTTGCAGAAAAAAATGATCGGGCAGTTGACAGGCCGAGAATCCAAGATTTCCGAATACGTTCAGGCAAGCAAGGAACTGAGGAAAATTCTGGAGGGGAGTAGCCAGCCTCCTTCCTTTACATCGATAACGTGTGGGATTTCCAACATGTGAGCCGTTTGTTTCCTGAAAAGATGGCGCTTCCAAAAGGCAGTCGACTACTGATAACCACACGAGACAAGGACGTGTTCAGCAGATTACAGCTCAACTCAACACACATGGGAATCGATATTGTGCAGGAGTATGAAGTGTTATGCCTGAAGAAAAATGAAGGCGAGGAGTTGATGCGACTCCACGCTTTTGAGCAAAAGGAGCAAGTACCGGAAAAACTAAAGAAGCACTTGAGGGATGTGGTAGAGGCTACGGGAGGGCTGCCCCTGGCGATTGAGGTGGTAGGGAAGCAACTCAAAGGCAGAGACGAAATCTTTTGGGAGCATGCAGTGCAAGAGTTACAAGAGGGCAAGAGTGCGGTGGAGGGTAAAGCGGGGCCGGATCAAGTGCATGATCGAGTTCTGCGATATGCCTATGAGCAACTCGCACCGGGTGCCCAGAAGGCATTTGCTTTTATAAGCAATTGCTTGGTGGGAGCAGAATGGAGGTTTGCGTGCACGACCCTGGAGGCCATTTTCGGGCGGCAGCTTGGCAGAATATGGCTGGAGGTGTTGCAAAACTTAGCGATGGTCAAGAAGCGCAGTGCGCTAGTATTTGCCGGTTATAGTGAAGAAGAGCCCAAAGATTTATACAGTGATCACACCGTCCGCATCCTCGATGAGATCTCCTATATTTCTAAGGCTACCGCGGACGAAGAGGAAGAACTCGTGCAGATGCATGACCTGTTCATCGCTTTCGGCCGCACACTTGCAGATCATGTCCCCTGTGATATTGAATCGAGTATTATTGATTCTACCTCTCCACAACAAGATATCACAACAGTTCTAAGGACACAAGCCTTCGGGCCGGGGGAGGGGTTAATGGCACAAGTCGAATCCACAGTACCAGAGAACAAGCTCAAAGGCCTGCGATGGCTGCACTTGCGAGAGCGCCACCTCAGGAAATTGCCGGACACCTTTGTACAGCTTCGAGAACTGCACTATTTGATGCTGGAGTGCGGCAAGCTCCAAGAGCTGCCCCAAAACTTCGGCGATCTCGCATCGCTCGAGGTGCTCAAAATAACAAGCTGTGGCAGCTTGACGAGCTTGCCCCAAACCCTTGGTCAATTGTCGCAACTGCGCGACGACGCACTCCAGAATCTGCCACCTGAAATCGGCAAACTCAACGCATTGGAAATATTACATTTGAATTGTGAAAATCTAAAGGATCTTCCGTCCAAAATCTGCCAGCTCTCGTCACTGAAGGGATTCCTTTTGACCAGCGAATGCCTGGAGCTACTCCCCTCTGAATTCAACCGGCTCTCTAGATTGGAATGGTTGCTATGTCCGCATCTTCAGAACCTCCCTTCTGGCATGGGAAAATGCTCGTCATTAAGAGCATTAGCCATAGGTTGCAAAAAACTGACTCCTGAAATCCTTGAAGTCGCATCACTGGAGTGGTTCGCTTGCGATGTGTGTGAGAACCTTTCAGGTGTGAGCCAACTCTCAGCATTGCGAATGTTAGAAGTTTCTGGCCTTAAAGACCTTACTCCCGAAATCAAGGAGCTCTCTTTACTGGAAGTGCTACATCTACGATTTCTAGAGTCCTCTGAAGTCTCGGAGATCCCACATGAGATCGGACTATTCCCAGCGCTGAAAGAATTGGGCATACAGTCTGAAAACCTTTCCCAGCTGCCGCCAGAAATCGGCAATCTATCATCCTTGAAACACTTGCACCTAGAGTGTTGTAACCTCTCCCAGCTCCCGCCGCAAATCGGGAATCTGTCATGCTTGACAGTCCTAGACCTAGCCGGGTGTGAAAATCTTTCACAGCTCCCGCCAATCGGGAAGCTATCATCCTTGAGAACCTTAAGCTTAGCAGGGTGTAAAAATCTTTCCGAGCTCCCACCCGGAATGAGCAATCTGACGTCCTTGAGACTACTGGACCTGTCTGGATGTGCTGAGAGCCTCAAGGAAAAAGTCCCACTTGAACTCCAGCTCCCCCTCCTCAAAATTGTTGGAATCTGAAAAGGTACCTACTCCATGCTCCATCTAATTCTTCGATTCTCCCATGTTTTTTGAGATAAGGGAAATTTGCAAAGAAGAGCATATTTTTGATCTACTTCCATCGTTACGTGCCCTCAAAACTATCTTTTTGCAGGTAATGGATTCATGGAAGCACGAGGATCCTAGTGCTCTCCTTAATAATATTTCATGTTCATATAAACCACGTCAAAGGCACAAAGTCTACACTTTTGCTACATATTTTGTATAACTCTCTTGTCACAAACATCTCCGATACCTAGCTTTTTGAAATATGGCAAGGGGGCATATTGTGCACTTTCAAATGATTTTTCTTTGTATTTCTCACAATTTTATGACAAACAATAAGGTGCCCTTTTCTTGGCTTTCTATAAAACCCTTTTCTTTAATAGAAGAAACAGTTTCACTTTCATGTGGTCTTAAGAACCCAAAAGAGAAATGTAAAAAATTGTAATATGCTAGAGTTCTCCTAGAGTGTTAATATTATGTAAGGGCTTGAACATGATCTCTAGTGTAGCAATGTCTTAGGAGGCATTATATGTGGGTACATGCATTTAGGTAGATTGGATGTGTCATAACTTATGCATTTTTTATCACAATATCCTCAAAAACTTGATGTCTAAGCTTACTACACCCTCAGAACTGCAACTACCTCCTTGAACTTAATCCCTTAAAACCGTTACAAAAGCTATTTTGCTAGTACTTTGGACTGTATAGGACATTGATACATATATAGAAACAAAAAGTAAGTAATCATTAAAATATACTTATGTACCATTAGACCTCCTTACAAGCCCCAAAAAACAAATGGTTTCTATGATCATCAACGTATATATGCAATGTACACAACTATAATCATGATGGTTCTCTATTGAATCTCTTGCTGCATCTGACAAATCCAACTCTATGTCTCCATGTGCAACTACAATATTGCATCAGAATTCACCTAATTAGCTGAAAATTTCTTCCTCATCTGCTACTCGTCATTGACTCAACACAATCAAAGCATCTCATACTCAATTTTCATATCTACAAAAACATGTGTCTTTTGCATCACAATTTGGATCACATACCACCATTTGTCATCCAAGTATTGGATTTAAAAACACCCTGAGAAGTAAACACTTCAAAATATTTAATCACATATTAAAACGAGAACACATTCTTGTACAACCAAAAACATGTAGTGATGACAAAACCTGATGGCCCCATGTCAGGTTCCCATGCTTCAAAGAGGAGTCATGCACAAAGAGGAAGGTAGACGATCCCACTTGGTAGTGGGCTTGGTGAGGATCTAGGTCCTTATGGGACTAAGCAACCTAAAGTTCCCATCATTATGAGAACCGTTTTGACCCCCTAGGTCAAATCCATGTGGTCTCGTGTAGGGTTCTCATGCTCCCAATAGAGTTAGGCATATAGAATTTGTCAAAGGAAGGGATTCTAGGCTCAAAATTTATAAGGAGGCTGCTGAGATCTAGTTCATGATGGGACAAAGGATCCTACAAGGTTAGATCAGAACTGGAAACCTATTTACCACCTAAAGCAAAGGACTAGTATCTAATGCATGTTTCACATGCTCTAGAGCATATCCCATAAGATTACATGACAATTGGAAACCTTTTTACTCCCTTAAAAGCAAAACCCTATGGTCTCATGTAGGGCAAGAGATAAGGATGCATTTTTTTTGTCAAGTAAGCACTACATGCTTTCCTTCAAAAATAGATGGGAATCTCACCTCTTTGATTTTTAAATTTCTTTATCATGGTCATCCATTTGAAGACCTTAGGGAGTAATTTGTCATCTTTTTCTATTGAACCACACTCACCCATATGTTAATGTTCAAAGATCCTAGGGGGGTTCCAAAATTTTATATACCACGTGCATTCAAAAGGAGGGGCATTTTCATTCTAATTTTGGAAAATTTTTAACAGGTACTTAATCAATTGGAGAAGAAAAGCGCAATCACTACATGAGAGCGACAACAGACTTGGTACAATCTCCCCCCCTAGATGAGTGGCTCATGCTTCCTCATCTAGACTATTTATGATATTTCACAAAAGCACTAGTAAGGAGCCAAAATTATCCCTCTCATCCAAAAATGAGGGATTAGCTTTACATAGCCATCTTAGGTCCCAAAATGAATTATGTCCTCAACAAAATATATTGCTCAACTTGCAATAATAAAACAAATACAAAATTGGCCCATGGCCATATATAATGCGCTGTGCGACACCTCGATCGGTACCCTTGCATTAACTCCAATCCTCGCTATGAGTTCCATCACCTGTACTCAAGCCACCAATTACATTAGTTATTAACAATCAATTGAGTGAATCACCAAATCATCCGATCCCAACATAACCGCGCTCAAAGCACAATAATCAAGCACAACACCAATAACACTAGCGACATTAGTATTAACATGGAATCACCCACAATATTGACCATCTACCATGGCAAAACACAAGCTAGTCAGGCATCCCCAACCAACCACACAAAGTATCCACTAGCACCCCCACCGTGTCTGGTGCGCTCCTATGGAGTACTTTGCCATAGTCACACTTGACTAAAGTAATAATATCCAAAGGAAGATATATTAGCAGTCACTCCCCTGTGTCCCATATATGGTGGTTGGTGCATTTCCTCCATTAGAATTTGTCTAAATTCAAGTGATGCATAATTTCTTTTGATAAAAGAGGTATCCATCATTGCATGAATAGTCCAACATAGGATTCTAATTGTTATTCTCTAATTTGTTCCATATATCAGAAAAGTCTGGTTGCCCTTGATAAGAATTCTTCATACCTTCAAAAGGCTAGGTCTCTATAGCAGTGATGTGATTAATACTTGGCTTTCTGCGAAGAGCATCATCAACTACATGTTCCTTTCCAAGTTGATACTGAATCATGGGGATACTGAATCATGGGCTCAAAACTCAGTATAAATGATGCCCACTTGATGTGCCTATCGGATATTAGTGGCTAAGTCAACAAATGCTTGATACTTTGCTGATCGGTTTTAATAAGAAACTCAGCTCCTATCAAATAATGTTTCCATATTTGTAAAGCATGCACAACAGCGGTTAATTCTTTATCATATGTACTATAATTTCATTCTGCTGGTTTTAATTTTCAGCTCTCATATGCTATTGGATGTCCATCTTGCATAAGTATGGCTCCAATTCCATATCCACTAGCATCGGTTATAACTACAAGAATGGTCTAGAGAAATCGGGTAATTAATACAACACAGGAGCTTTTGTGACAGCTTCTTTCAAAGCTGTAAAAGATTTATCTTGATGCTCGGTCCATAAGAAATGCTTAGCTTTCCTAAGAAGGTCTGTCAATGGATGTGCAATGTATTTGAAATTCTTGACAAACTTTCTATAAAAGCTACATAATCCCAAGAATGATCTTAATTCATGTATATCTCGGGGTTTAGGCCATGTGATTATGCACTCAATCTTCTTTAGATCTACTTGAATCCCATCGGCAGATACAATGTGACCCAAATACTCTATCTTATCTTGAAAGAAACTACTCTTTTCACGATTTATGTACAATTGATTTTCTTTCAAGAGTGAAAAGACTAGCTTCAGATGTTCTTTATGCTACTCAACATCTTTGCTAAATACCACAATATCATCGAAAAATACTACCACACAATCTTGGTGTTTAAGAAAGATTCGGTTCATCATTCTACTAAAAGTAGCTGGAGCATTAGTTAGCTCCATAAGGAGAACTGCTAGGTCTTATCAATCCTCTCTCTATCAGTTCCTCCACTTGCTTTTGAATTTCCTTTTATTCTAGTTGATTAACTCTATAAGGAGCTTTGCAAGGTAGAGTATTGCCCGGTAGGATTTCTATCCTATGATCTTCAGGTCGAGAACATGGTCCTCTAAGAAACAATCAAAAAATTGAGAAAGAAACTTTTGGTGCATAGGCTTAGTGCTTGGCTGAGTAGTCGTTACTGTATTCACCAAAATCAAATATGTCTTCTCACGTTTTCTAATTGCTCTTTTGGCCTGTGTGTGGTCGAGTAAAGGATTGATCTCAGGTTTCATTGAGATTTTTAGACATATTTCTTGTCTGTCCTTCTCAATCCACATCTGATGTGAATCATAGTCTATCTTAGGATTGTATTGATGTCTCCATGGCATTCCTAAGATGATGTCTACTCCCTGTAGGGGTGCCACTAGAAAGTCTCGTGTATCCTTATAAGGTTTGATTGAGATTTCAAGATTCTTGACTTCTCTAGGACAATTGTACTTTGTTTTGGTAAAAGTAGCTTTGACCTTATAGTTAGATGGGAGAGACTCTAGGTTTAGCTTTGCTAAGGTTCTTTTCAAAATGAAATCATGAGTACTACCATCATCATGTAGAATAACAACTTCTTTGCCATTAATGAAACCTTTCATCTTTATGATATTTCACAAAAGCACCAAGGAGCCAAAATTATCCCTCTCATCCAAAAATGAGGGATTTGCTTTACATAGCCATCTTAGGTCCCAAAATGAATTATGTCCTCAACAAAATATATTGCTCAACTTGCAATAATAAAACAAATACAAAATTGGCCCATGGCCATATATAATGTGTTGTGCGACACCTCGATCAATACCCTCGCATTAAATCCAATCCTTGATATGAGTTCCATCACCTGTACTCAAGCCACCAATTACATTAGTTATTAACAATCGATTGAACGAATCACTGAATTAACCGATCCCAACATAACCGCACTCAAAGCACAATAATCAAGCACAACACCAATAACACTAGCGACATCAGTATTAACATGGAATCACCCACAATACTGACCATCTAGCATAGCAAAACACAAGCTAGTTAGGTGTTCCCAACTAACCACACAAAGTATCCACTAGGACCCCCGCCGCGTCCTATGGAGTACTTTGCCATAGTCACACTTGATTAAAGTAATAATATCCAAAGCAATATATATCAGAAAATATAATTTCCCTTATAGAAGACTCCTTGCAGAGCAACAACAAGAAGCGGTTGTAGATGCATGCATTTGATCATTGCCATCGGAGAGAAGAATACGAGCTGTGGTATCATGATTGGTGGGTGCATTCGAGACAGCGACATGAGGCCATTCAGGTGATTACTAGTCTCGAGCCTTCACAAGCTTTAGCTTGCACCTTAAAGTTCGTAGAGCAACAACCCTACCAACACCTTGGGAGATGCACGCCCAAGAGGCGATGCTCTCTAACCTGAGAAATGGCCTATAGAAAGTGAAAGGGGTGCATAGCTTAGATCAACTAGCTACAAAGAGAGCGACATTAGATATGTTGGTGTCCCCTGAAATAAAGGAGAAACGGCTTGGGCACACATTATTGAAGATGTTGTCAATCAAAAGGACCAACGTGACTCTAGCGGCGGTTGAATGTAGAGCAGAAGCAATGCACGATCATCCTGATCCGAGAAGTGTATGGGCTTCAACAGAACACAAGAAAAGGAGAGACAACCTCAGTGCAGAAGTCATTGCTACAGTGACGACATCTTGGTATGAAAATACGAGAGTTTATCCAAATAGAAAGGACATCTGCAAAAAGCGGATGGGATGCAAGGTGTTTGAGGAGCACATCATACAAATGCTTGATGCAACACAGGTCAGTGGTGCCTAAACTAGCCCGGTGGTTGTTTGTGATTGAGCTTTTGGAGAGTTTACTTGTTTCATTTCTTAAGGCATGCTTGGACTAAATGTGATTATCCTAAACCAGCCCAGTGGTTGGAACATCATGCAACCGTAGGCTGGTTTACCTCAATTGCCAATTATGTGATTATCATGAACCAGTGTGGTTGAATAGACATTAGTTGTTGTCCAGCCTGATGGTGTGGTTGAGTAAAAATTAATAGCAATATATTTCTCAATAGAATAGCAATATATTGTTATTTTACTAAACGAGCCCGGTGGTTGGAATATCATGCAACTGTGGCTGCTTCAGCTCAATCACAAGTTATGTGATTGTCCTGAATCAGCGTGGTTGAAGAGACATAAGTTGTTGACCATCCCGATGGTTGAAATTTTTGTGTTTCTTAGTACTTACATTTGTTAAATTTAATTTCTTACTATTTGGGTCATATACCACTATTTCTAGACCGGGATGCCTTGGACTTAATGTGATTGTCCTAAACCAGCCCGATGCTAGTTCAAGACAAATAGTAGTTACTGACTGAAATTGTAAAATTAAGTGAAAAGCAATATATTATTTTTTTCTAATTGTAAAATTTTATTTTCTAATTGTGAAATTCAGAAATGAAAAACAATATAGTTGTTATTTTTTAATATGTGAAGTTGAGACCGTCAGGCTAAACCAGCCCAGTGGTTGAAATTGTGACAGTGTCCTAAACCATTCTGGTGGTTGAAATTGTGACTGTACTAAATGTGTCCTGAACCAGCACAGTGATTGAAATTGTGACTGTACTAAATGTGTCCTAAACCAGCACGATGATTGAAATTGTGACTATCCTAAACCACCCTGGTGCCTGGTAAGTTGAAATTATGACTGTCCTAAACTAGCATGGTGGTTGAAAATTATTCTGTTTCATTATATACTTTAATTAGACTGTGTTTTGTGTTGTTTTAGTGGTGCAAAAAGGGGGCTCATTGTACTATTGTTCCATTTAAAAGAGGGCTCATTATTCTCTGTTATTCCTGCATGTTGGGTCAGTAAATGGAGTTGTATCTCAAGTTTATGGATCAAAATCCTGACATTTCACTTGGGTAGAGGAGGAGCTTTGAGCATTGTAAGCCTTGGTACGTCAGGAAACTCAAAGACATGTTCAATGTTTGCTGTTGCAAAACACACATAGACTTTGACCTGGCCTGGCAAGCTATGAGAATGACCTGAGATCTGGTCATGTTGGAGCATTATTCCATGGGGATTGATGCCCATGTCTCCCCAATGAATGCGTAGTTTGTAGGCCACCTGGATCCTCATCATGTGTTGTAGGGGAGAGCAAGTTTTGTAGCCTAAGGTCTCTGTGGGAGCCAATGGTTTATCCAAAGGGAGACCATGAGTGGCACCGCATTGAATGCATTCTTGGCACATGCAAGCATTGTAGTCTGAAGCTGAAGAAGAAGACATTTTATGTAGATCCAAATGAAATGAGGAAAGACAACCATGTTGCTCTAAAGTGGAAGAGATTTGAAAATGTCAATGTTGAAGGATCCGATAAAAAGAGATGGCTACTATCATATAAGAGCACTCAGCCAAGGGAGCTTATTGGTCACGTGGTTCAATCCATCCCAAAATATGTGCTTCACAATTTCACAACTAGCGCTAGTAGGATAAGTAGTTCAGGACGTGCCTTGCTAATTTTCCCCATGACACTATTGTCTTTGTCATAGATTTTGCTGAAAAATTATTCATTTCAAGAACAAGATGAGATACAAAGTGCTCATTGGTACAACAATCGGATAACAATTCTTGTGCATATCACATACAATCATTTGCTTGATTTTTCTATGCTCGCATGCCAATCTGGTTGCTGACTCATAGGAGTCTAGGTCAGTGCAATGCACATACCATTTCTACATTTCAGATGATAGGGAACATGACACCTTATTTGTGCAGCATGCTTTTCTACTCCATTGAGAATGGCTGAAAAAGGAAAATCTACAACATTGGGTGTGGTCAAATGGCATTGCCTCTCAATTTTAATCAGCCCGTGGATTCTACTTTGTCTCAAGGTTCAAACGGTCTAGACATGATGTGGAATTTCTTTCGGTCTAGCCATGGCAAGGGTGAACATGATGAATGTGGTGTTGTTATTAAGAAAGATCTGTTTAGACACCAATTCACATGCCCTAAAGAAAAAATTTGATGAATCTGCCTATGATGCTGTAACATGGCTTACAGCCAACCTCTTCATAGGCATGCATTCAACATATAGTAAACAAAGCCTTAAGAATAGTGTAGTACGCAGAGTGTTCCATGAAGTGAAAGTGGATGAACTATAAAAGAGAAGCCAGCACGATTGCCAAAAAATTAAAGGAGTTTGAACGAGAAAGATGACCTATACTTTCTGTTGTAGTGTACAAAACCTAAGCACAAGGTTGAGCTAGGATTTAAGAATAATTTGGGAACAACCTATGAGAAGTAAGATGAAGTAGTCGGAGCTTTTTGGTACAAAAAAACATCCAAGAGAGGCTGCAATTACAAACTGCTACATAAGAGTCCACAAACATTTGTGTACTCTCATCTAGTAAGAGCTATTAAGTTCCAGATGCAACCTGCGCCACAACGAAAGAAGGAAAAGAGTGTCTTCAAATTGGATTTAGTCATGCATGAGCACATCTTGGGGTGTCTTGGAGTGGTGGATGAGGACGACTGAGATAGTACTAAGAAAATGTAGTCCCATTGCAAGGAAACAATATTCCACTTATCCTAAAAAATGGAAAATGTATTTGAGACTACGTTTTGTTTAGTAAATCCCAAAATAGCCACCGCACTTGTTTTTGTAAATCCCAAACGATAAATCCCATGCTTGTTTTTAGTATATCCCAAACAACCACCATAATGGTTTTATTAAATCCCATAATGAATCACCACACATCCACAAATCCATTCATCTTGTAATAATAGAAGCAAACCACTATGTTGGTGGTTGTTAATATCCTAGTGCAACCAACTAGGGCACTGGAAACCACTTATCTTGCACTACTGCTGTGCTATCCTAAAATTCGTTGCATAGTGCTATACTAAAATAGTCCCCTTTAGACAGGTTATCTTTAATTGTCAGATTTGAACCACCGGGCTACGTAAAACATTTAAGTATTAACATCGAATTAGGTTGACATAAAATCAAGTATTATGAGCACCATAGATAATGGATTATGGCAGTCCAAGAAAGTCCACAAGTCCAAGAAATGCTTGCAAGATTTTTACTTTTTCAAAAATACGATGACATTTTGCGGCTCGAGGAAATTCCAAAATCCCAACTATCTTATCAACCTCTCTACAGCAAGCATCTCCTAACTCTTTAGGCCAATCTGATGAACTATCGCAGACCTCATTACACATGTGGACCACCAACTGCTTGCTTGCCTCTGCCGACTTGTATGCCCATAGTAACTCCTCCTTTTACTCATGGTCCTCTTCATCCTCATATTGGCATTCTATACAACTTCACATCCGCCATCATGTCTTGCCAAAAGAAACCTACATCATGAGCTTGACAAGTACCTTAAAGGAGCAAAAAAAATGATAGCCAGGGAATTACTATTCACTATCTTTGATGACTCCAAGTCATATACCCAATTGCGAAGCATGTCCTCCTTGTAGCTATTTTCCTCCCTCTTCTTCAGATCTGTTTCTGCGAGGAGGTCATCCAACATTGTTCTTAGATAGAACATGAGCATTCCAAAGTCTTTTGGCTATACCATAGATTTGCAGTAGGTGGATCACTGTATAGAGTTTTGGGGCTAGATTTCATAGTGGGCTCTTATTTGAGTCTGCACTGTACTTAAATAGGGAGGGAGTTCATTGAGCCCGACCTTCTCAATCTTCTTTCATACAAACAACATGTCCACATCATCATTCGACTGTTTGATCAAAATATTTCATCTCACATTAGTTGTCTAATCAAAATCCTTTGTCTCATATTAGTTGTTTAATTGAAATCTTTTGTCTCAGATTATGGTCCTTGGCCTATCAAAGGACACTATCTAGTCACATAGCTGAGAAAACATCACTTCAGTCACTTTGAAAATATTATAATATTACATATACACACACACACACACACACGTACATACATACATACATACATACATACATACATACATATATATATATATATATATATATATGTATGTATATATATATATATCTTAACAACTGCACTTACATTGAGAAATATGAAATCCCATAACTAATCCAAAATTCCTAAAAGAATGAATTGGATGCCATTCATCTTGTCTTGTAATAATAATAATAGAAGCAAACCACCACACTGGTGGTAGTTATATTCCTAGTGTGTAATCAACCATCATGCTGGCGACCAACCACCGCGATGGTGGCCGTAAAGTTGATATCCTCATAATAATAGAAGTAAAGGTATTGTCCTAAAACAGATACATTGTTTAAGTAAACTCTGGAGAAGATTAATAATTCAATAGATTACACACAGATTACATAGATTACATCTCAAAGACTCCTTTCCTTTAGATTACATCTCAAGGACTCCTTTTCTTCAAGGGGTTGGTTCCACATTGGTTTGAGCAGGTCGCCTTTTTGAGCTCCCTGATTGCAAGCTTGGCCCTCCTTGCTCCTTTCTCGAAGGGGTCTGGTTCCTTCCTTCAGGGGCCCAGCCCCTTCCTTCATGTCACTTCCTCTTTTCTTAATTTGAGCTTCTTAATTGCATGCTCATCCCTTCTTGCTCCTTCCTTGAAGGGGGCTGGTTCCTCCCTTCAGGCTCGTTTTCCTCGTGGTCAGGGCTTGGTCTTATTCAATTTGAGCTTCTTGGCTTTTGCATTTTGTGCCCAAATGGCAAATTGAGCTACAGCATCTACCTTCTCATTGTAGATAGCTGTAGCAGGCAGGTGCGTTTGATTTGTCCATGACTTGGGAAATGGCAAATGACATTCTCTACATAGGAATCTTGCATGCACAAATACCTCAAAGCAAAAAATGTGCATAGGGTGGTAGCACGTAGGCCATCGAATCATGCAGTCATCTATGATGGGGGTATGGTAGACCCTGCATTTTGGACCTTACTACATAGCAGAATAGGCATCCGATTTAACTATTACGACTGTCAATACCATAGTCTTGCTCTATACATGATGAAGTTGCTTCTTGATTCCTTCCTCCCTCATTCTAAGGCTACGGATAGTCTCCTTGATATGCTTCACTCTTTGCTCACTCTGTGGAACAACTTCATCTGAATCCCTCAGCATTTGTTTTGAAGTTGCTTAAATTGCTCAAAAACATCAACATGGGCCGTTTCCAAGACTTCCACTCTAGTTTGGAAATCTCTCACAATTAGGATTGCTTTTCAAAACTATTGAAAGCCACGGCAAGCTCGTGCACAACCCTATCGTAATCTTGTTGCAGGGTCTTATAGCTTACTCTTTGAACTTCCAACAATGTTTTAAAAAACCAACCCCCATCGTGGCTGCTCTCTGCATCCTTCCTGGCCTAGAGAGCTACCTCATTGTTTTCTCCACCCCGGCTTCTCTCTGCCCGATCCTTCTTGGCCTTGAAGCTCTCTCATAGATTCTGCATCATCGCTCTCATTTCTACATTCTCCCTTTTCAGCTCCTCCATCATCTGGTATTTTTCAATGTTCAATGCATTCTCTAGTCTTTTTCAATGTTCCATCATCGCTCTCATTTCTACATTCTCCCTTTTCAGCTCCTCCATCATCTGGTCTTTTTCAATGTTCAATGCATTCTCTGGTCTTTTTCAATGTTCAATGCATTCTGCATCTTGTAGAGCCGTTCGTAAAGACCCTCCTTTTTGGCTCTTTGATCTTCAAGCTCCATTGACATCATTGCTAGCTCCTTGTCCACAATGTCCCCATCACTTCTAACTTATTCAAGCCTATCTCAGACCTCCTTGATGTGCTTCTCTACTTCTTCTCTTCTATGCCTTTCCATGTCAACCATTTTGCAGTGGCCTCAGCTTGCTCTTGTGCCTGCAAGACTCTCACTTTTGCCTCCTCTACCTTGGCTTCTGTACCCTCTCTAAGAATTTTCTCAAGTTGTGCTGCCTTTGCTGCATCGATGGCTTTCTTTTGTAGAAAATTCACCTTCTAAGACGTCTTCTTATTATGATTCTCAAAAATCCCTGTGAGGATAGATATCATTAGGTGCATTGCAACTCCAATGGACTGAGATGACAATTGGGATTTTCCATCCACACAATTATTTAGGTTGGATATCATGCTCTTGGAGATTGTCCTTGAGAAAGATACATCACGTCCTTTCAGTTGCTCTACTACTACTTGAACCTGCCATAACTTCATGGTTCCTCTCAAAGAAGTGCATTGTCTTCTTCAACACATCTTGGATATCTGTTGGCAAGCTAGAAAGCTTGACTCCACCATATTTACTAATCTGAGCATTGGGGTATACATCTAGAATATCCTATCTCTTCCACTACTTCTTGAAGAAGTGTGCTTGCAAATTGCCTCCAAGAATGCCTAGCACATTTTGAATCACGCTTTCATTGATGGTAGTCTTCTGACCTTGTTAGACTATTTGTCCCTCCTTCATGTTCACTTCCTATACTAGCCTGGTGAAGTTGCTAAGAGCATCCAAACTGGTCTTTTAAAGAGCGAGTGAGGAGCTCCCAAATGTCACGATTTCAAGATCAGGGGAGGAGAGGCTCTTGCATTGTGTTGCAGAGGGAGAGAAAAGATTGTGTGAGGAGCTCCCAGACTATGCAGAGTCCATTATGAGAGGGGATAGAAGTTGCAAGAATAGTGCAAGGGAGATAGAAATGGTCGAGAGGGATAGAAGATGAAATAGTGAAGGAAATGGAATAGTGGAGGCTTGAGTTTGCAGTCTGAGTGCAAGGGAGAAAGAAACGGTTGAGAGGGATAGAAGATGAAATTGTTAAGGGAATGGAATAGCAGAGGCTTAAGTTTGTAGCTTGACTACACTATTAAGGTGAGAGACACCATGGTGGTTGGCCCAAATTTTGATTAATTCAAGGTGGCAGTACTACCTTGCATGGTAATGAGTGATTAGAGGTTGTGGCATTTAAGATTACTAGCCATGTCTGTGGTGGCGACTAGGATTCCATCGGGCTGACAGTTTACCAGCCATCGTAGTGGCCTGTAATTACTCACCTTCTAGTTACCACCATCGGGCTTGCATGCATAATTACTGCGCGTGCAATAAATTACCAGTCATGAGGCTTGCATGCTTAGGAGAGTACCAAAGTGCATGGTAATGAGTGATTAGAGGTGATTAGGCTTCATGATTTACTTTTGTGGTAATTACTACTCGGTGGTGGTGGTTCTCATTAGCCATGTCTGTGGTGGTGGCTAAGATTCCATCGGGCTAGCAGTTGATTACTAGCCATCGTAGTGGCCCACAGTTACTCACCTGCCAGTTACCACCATTGGGCTTGCATGCATGATTACTATGAGTGCAATAAATTACCAATCACCGGGCTTGCATTCTTAGTAGAGTACTAAAGTGCATGGTAATGAGTGATAAGAGGTGATTATGCTTCATGATTTACTTTTGTGGTGGTAATTGATACCTAGTGGTGGTGGCTCTCATCAGCCATGTCTGTGGTGACTAAGATGTCACTGGGCTGGAAGTTAATTATCAGCCACCGCAGTGGCCCGTAGTTTCTCACCTGCTAGTTATCCCCACTGGGCTTGCATATATGATTACTACGAGTGTAGTAAATTACCAGTCATTGGGCTTGCATGCTTAGTAGAGTACTAGAGTGCATGATAATGAATGATTAGGCTTCATGATTAACTTGTGTGGTTATTACTGCCTGATGGTGGTAGCTCTCATCATCCACGTCTATCATGGCTAAGATTCCACTAAGCTAGTAGTTAATTACCAGCCACCGCAGTGACCTACTCACCCACCACTAGGCAACTACTTCATGATTACCAGCCCATCTCTAGTGGCGCCTAAGATTCTGCCATGGTAGCCTGCAATTAATATGGATGGAACCTCAGGCTCTAGCCACCATAGTGGCTCAAACTTTATAATATATAAGATCCATGGCATTTGTCATTTTACTACATTGCTCTCATCTGCCTTTGCTCTACTACTTTGCTCCACACGCTCTGCTACTTTGGTTGACACACCCTCCTCCAGCTCTTTTCTTCCCCTGCTCATCTGCTTCTCACCCACTCATGTTCACCATGCCTACTACTACCCCCCTCGATGCATTGTGATCCCAATGTTATCTGCCTTCTCATATAAGGTGATTGCATTGCACTCACTTGGAGTGGAAATGTTGGCACCAATGGACACCCTTCATTCCCATGGTCGATTCCCCCCATATCTGCATGTCACCAGACATGCTCACCTCTGGCCTCTTTATGGATGTGATGTATGGGTTCCCCATAGGCATCAACAAAGGCCTCAGGATTTTGACAGCAAAGTACTCTTGACTTATTTGGGGGGGACGTAATCTGAGTCCTGGTAATGTGCATGGTCTTCGGCCTCTCTATCATCTCCTCCATTGGCTCCCTAAAAAATTTAAATGCAACAAGCTTGGCTGGCAACAATACTAAGTTGTACAAATTTCCTCTTGCTCAATAAGGCTCATAACCACTTAGTAATGGTTCGATGTAATCTTTTGTTCTCTTAGGCTCTCAGCAATCTTTTGGCTCACTGGATGTAATGTTTTGGTCTCTAAGGGTCTTAGCAATTGCTGAGTTTTTATTACATTTATGCTTTTGCTCAATTTGAGGCTCTCATTATGCACTATTGTTAACTTTTATTTTTGAATGGTTATGGTCGCTAGATGTAATCTTTTGGCCTTTAAGGCTCTCAGCAATTGCTAAGTTTTTATAAATGTAAGATCCTCTGTTCAATTTTCAATATAGGTTGCTAATTTTTATATAACCTGTTATTGGATATAGATGTACACTGTCATCTCTTTTGCTTAATTTCCACTCGATGAATTGTAGTTGATTATTTGGATGGCACCATCGGGCCTCTTGTCATCACAGTGGCTCAGAATACTTTTTCCCTCATTTATATTTACTGCAACAAGGACTAAAATACCAGTAAGTAGGACTACAATTTCCTTGCTTTAGGACCAAAATAGCGCTAAAATAGCTCCGACCCACCATTGTGGTTGCATGGAGAAACATCTAGAAAAATACAATTAAACTTATAGAAAATGCAATTGACGATATGGCCCTTGAGGGGTCCCCTCTAGGGGCAATGGCCATATCGATGCCACTAGATAGATATGGCATGCCAATATGGCCCTTGCACCTAAAGGGGACCCATCAAGGGCCATATCATCAATTGCATTTTGCTTGGTTGCACAAGGAAATACATTTTCCTTGGTACACAAATATATAACTCCAAGAACCAGCAGGGTGGCTGTCATAGATCTCCTTTTATTTGCCAGCACAGTGGTCATCATATACCTTTTTTCATTATACATACAAATAGGTAACAGAGATATAACTCCAAGAACCGGCACAATGGTCGCTCAAAGACATCCTTGAATTTTGGGCAATGAGATAGGTCATCAGGCCAGAGATTGCCCTGAGGTGGTGTTCAGAAATATAGATTGCATCTCATTACTACGCCAAAAACCAGCGCAATAGTCTCTCCAAGACAACCTATGATCTACATGGGCATGCTGCCCAGTGGTAGGTGGCAAAGCTGCGGCAAAAGGCTACATGATGGCAAGTGGTCAGGCGAGAGACTGCCTTGTGGCGGTGTTCAGAATGATAAATTGTATCTCATTATTATGCTAAGAACCAGTGCAGTGGTCTCTCCAAGACAACCTTGAATTTTAATGATCTGCATGGGCATGCTGCCTAGTGATAGGTGGCAAAGCTTAAGCAAAAGGCTGCGCGATGATAGGTGGTCAAGCTAGAGACTGCACTATGCGAAGTAGTGTAATAGTAGTATTTGGATACTGTGACCCCACAAAATGGTGAGCTCACATTTGAGCACATCCTCCCATCGATTAGACGTTTTGACTTCGAGACATGGCAGGGGGAACCCTATCAAACTCTGCAAGCACCGTTGGGGAACCGTGTATGGACCCCCGCCATAGAAGCAATGTGTAACGTGGGATAACCTCCACACCTTGGTGCCTCATACACTGATTCATACATAATGGTGTGGACAGCTCTACAGCCAATCCTTATGGGAAATGTCCACACAAGGGAGAGCCTTGTCTCCAAGGAAGAATTTTCATGTTGATGTCCTTGTTTACTTTTATAGCATTGCTAAAATTGTTTCAATGGAGTCTTTGTGTGGGTAGGCTAATCTCACATAGCCCTTGATCGACATGATAGTGTAACGGCTTTATACTACCTAAACGTTATAGGCCTAGGCATCGGAACCTCACGACAGTGTTGTCTATGAGTCCATGCACAATGATATAGAACATGATACCATCAATGAACACCAATGAGCACAAGCTTGGTCATCATCACTATAGACATCCATGCGTTTGAACCTCATGATGCAATCTCTAGATAGGCCTTTACATAACATTGTGAGAGCACCGATAGCATAATCTGCACTGACTATTTCTAAACACAAAGGGGTGTTGGTCTGATAACTTGCACTGTGCTTGAACGGGAAAACCACGCTTCTGGTATGGTGACACTTACTTATTACTGCACGCATTTAGGATATGGAGCTGCTATAGTCATGAATGGTAAGTTTGATACCCCTTTGATACCAATGGGGAACTCCATGGAGCGAGAGTTGGGTCATCACCAGTAAGTCCTTGATTTTCATGGCTCTTAAATAACAATCTAGAAGAGCTTTGCCTATAGAAAAATGAAGTTGTAACTCAAACAAAGGCAAAGCTATTGAGTAAGGTACCAATCAAATAGCTACAGGTATATAGATATATCATCTTCTTCCATATATTGACAATTTATGATAATCATGATTACGTCTTGTTTTAAGAAGGACAATTTCTCCCTTTCATTACAGACTAAGTGATGTGTGCTACCCTAGTAATTGGATCTCGACTGAGACTGTGATTCTTTTCAAAGAATTTTAGAGGGTAACCCTTTAATGCACATTGGAACAAGCAAGTTCAAACTACAGCATTCTACCATGAATAATGGAGGATAATATTAATGGAATGCTCTTTACCATATTGCTTCATGATTATGTCTTGTTTTAAGAAGGACAGTTTCTCCCTTTCATTACAGACTAAGTGATGTGTGCTACCTTAGTAATTGGATCTCGACTAAGACTGTGATTCTTTTCAAAGAATTTTAGAGGGTAACCCTTTAATGCACATTGGAACAAGCAAGTTCAAACTACAACATTCTGCCATGAATAATGGAGGATAATAGTGATGGAATGCTCTTTACCATATTGCTTCATGTATTTTTTATTGAGGATACACGTTTAACATAGGAAATTACAACTAAGTGGTTAATATAGTCGTATGATGTAACTATGTCGACCCTAGTGTCTAGCCCATGACTTGATTAACATATGGGATTGTGTTAGATGGTTAATCATCATGAGGAAGTTGCTTGATCTATACATGAGGCATTAATAAAGTACCAGCATTATAGTATTTTCCATTACTGTTGATGTTACCCTAATTCTGAGATAGATACAAGGGAGGTAGAATTCACACTTAAGTTTACGCTGACTAGACCATCTGGCCTAACTTTAACCACTCTGTAATATTGATTTGTTTCCATGCTTTTTAGAATAAAAATATACAAGGTTTATTTACTGCTCTTGGTACTTTTTTTCAAAACTGAGCATTGTTCTCAATGCTAGGAAGGGATATTAGTGTGAGTTGTAAGTGGGACATGGATAACAACAATGTTTTGGCATTGAAGCTGGCCTTCCTTTCACAAACTAACAAAGTGTATTTGGTGTTGGATGGTGGTAGGTGAGCCGAGACATTTCTGTTATAGTTTTTCTAATTGAAGCTTCTGGCAGTGCTATGCTGATTTTCTATTTTCCTTGGTGGGACATCCACATGGACTATTTTGGGGGACCTCTCCTGGAAGAGGTTGGAACCCTTAGTTGGCATCTTCATGCTTTCTACTTTAGCTTTAAAATGGATTTCCATCCTACCTATAGATTTTTAGATAAGGAATTGACCCTTTTTATTATCCTTACTCACTCCTTACTCACAATTGGGTTAGGAGTAAAAAAGAAGACTCATGGTTACAAGAAGTTAGTGATTGAGTTTTTTATGTCTGACTTTTGGAATATGTATAAATATCATTGAACAAGAGAATTAGACAAGACTATTTAGGAGTTGTTGGCTGTTATTTCTTGCTAATAAATAATATGGATACTTAATGCAGCATGTGATACATAGACTCGGTATAACTCTACAAGCCATTGTATAATACTATTGGAAATGGGATGCTGTATTGGACATGAAGTGTGTGTGTGTGTGTGTGTGTGTGTGTGTGTGTGTCTGTGTCTGTGTGTGTGTGTGTGTGTGTGTGTGTGTGTGTGTGTGTGTGTGTGAGAGGTGTATTAACATCTTTGAAAGGCCTCGCAGGCTTGTGATACAAAGTATAAAATCCAAAGTGAAACATACTCATTTAAGCCACAAAGGGCTGAGGCAAAGGACACACTAAGACCCTTTGCTAAAAACTATACTAGACTAAAATCATAGATACAAATATGTAAACTCCAAGTCTAGAACTAGTGACTAATAGCTAGACTCAGTCTCAGATAAGGAGTCAGAAGACATATCTCCAGGTGCCATGGTGGCCATCTTGTGAGCTGCAAAATGTCTTGTATATGTGTTTGTCTGGTTGTCTCATATTGTGGTGGTCTCCTCCCAATAGAATTGTAAGAGGATGAACCTCCATCATGCGTGCTCTAGCTTGTCGCTACATCGTGGGTGGCACTAGTGTCTATGGCTGTATCTCCCCTTGTCATTGTCTCGTCTCACCGGTCTATACTTCTCTCATGTCATCAATCTCCTCCTCCTCTATCCTGACATGTCATAAGTCTCTCTATGACGCTCTATTATTAGTGGTAGTGGGATTATTACTAGCCAATACTCCCACCTACAAAGAGAGACCGTCCAATTGGAAAAAAATCAACAAAATATAAATTAGTTAAAGGCAATTGATATGTGCTTATAAGCATCATCCTTTCTCATCATATATGATTCCAAGAAACTTGGCAAAAATCTATTTTACCTATTAAGCATGGACGGGTTTTTGCCATGTGGCATCTTGGAGGGCGAAAAGAACCATGGGTGGGTATTGGCTACATGGCACCTTGGAGGAGAAGAGCTTACGAAAGGTTGCTACATGCCACCCTTGACTCTTGGACTCAATGGCTCTTGGATTACCACCCTTCGACTCTTAGATTTTTAGGACTCATGAACTACCACAAGCTCTTAGACTACCACCCTTGTACTCATAGACTACCATGGGCTCTTGGACCATCCTTGAACTCTTGGACTACCATTAGCTCTTGGACTACCACCCTTTGATTCTTGGACTACCAATGGTCCGCGTGCGTGTGCACATGCGCTTGCACACACACACATGCATACATGCACACAAAAATACACATGCATGCTCACACATAACATATGCACATGCACACTTGCGCACATGCACCCCTACACATACAAGTACACATGTGCACATGTACACATATAGGCACGGGGTGCACAAACATACACACACATGCACGAAGGTAGAAACATACACATGCACATGTGTATGCAATATATGCATAGGCAAGGGGTGCACACACATATACATATGCATGTGCAACCACACTGCAAGTGCATGTGCAAATACACACATTTTCACTATTGTAGATAGATGTGCACACATAAGCACATATGCAGGCATGCCCATGTTCACATGTGCATGTACACACACACGCGCGTGCACATAGGTGTATATGCGTACATGGACATGCACATGCACATGCGGGCATAAATACACATACATACGCACAACACACACATATGCACACATATACACACATAAACATGTGTACGCACACACACACACACACACACACACAATCATGCACATGCTCTCTCTCTCTCTCTCTCTCTCTCTCTCTTATGGACATGCACTACTTGATCTAGGTACAGCACATGATCTCATTCTCTATAATGGTCTTGAGTGATGGCCCTCCTCCGGTGGCCGACAACACTCTATTGCCAATTTCATGCCCCCATTGCCTCGTCCACCCTGATGATGATGATGAATGAGATTGATATATAGCCGACCATCGACATGACTATGCTGTACTTAGGACTTAGTATTACCATTTTGCATTTTTTGCTTTTTGCATTGGTGTGGATGCTCATTTAGTAGCTCCATTACCACAGCTCGTTTATACCAGGTTTTTCACAATCTCATAGACCCATCGATCTTTCGAAGACTTTAATAAACTTTCTTTCTTTCTTTCTTTTCTTTCTTTCTTCACTTGCTTTCCACATGGAGGGGGGCGATTGTGGTTGATTATATCTTGGGATCCCCTACCTTCACATCGCACATCACGGACTTCTCTGTTTCACCACCTCTACCTGGGGTTGATCATACATATCTCTTCTTTAATATTACCACTCCCCCCTTGCTATACCACCTACCTTACTACCCACTTACACTACCTATCACAACATACACTTTGATCACATCCCCTCACCCAGATACTTGGCATGACTCTACACTCTACTCACTTATATTGACCACATACCTCTCCTACTGGACCACGCCACTTTGATTAGCCGATCATTACATGAGGCTACCCTTCACACCTTCTTGTACACCACATGAGATCTAACCATCCACCGCCTCTAAGGTTTGTGCCACGTAATAGTTGGTACGATGACGAGTGTAAGACTCTCTACCAACAACTCCGATTCAAATCCCAACATGGCCTACCAAAGCGAACCATACACGTTACATGAGTATCACTATCTCGCTTGCCAGAAGAAATGAAACTTTATTCGTTGAAATGAGGATGAACTAGTAAACATCATGTTCAGTAATAATTCCAAAGACTTTTGGCGACAGTTTCTTGAATGGCAGTCCCCCTCACCACTCACAAATACTCAAGTTTGGCACAACTACGCCCGCACACTATATGACATCTGTTGATAGTTGTGGTGCCATGAGCACATAATTAGGGGCAAAGGTATGTGATAAGCAAAGAATTAAAGTAGCCACCCTAGGATGTGGACTTCATGATGTGGAGATGTGGATTAAGGATATCCACAAGGAGAGATGTGGATGAGAGGATCCCACAAGTGTTGACTATTCAAAGGGCACTCTCTATATAAGAGGCCTATCATGTATTGTTGAGAACACACACACATTGCAATAGAGGAATGCACATTCACTCAAGATTCTGTTTAAACACTATATTAGAGAATTTGGGAAAATCCCAATTCCCACGAAATAAAATATAGTCAGTTCAAAAGTAAAATTTGATGTTTTTTATTGAAACATTAGCTCCATTGAGGACCCAAGTTTCAATTATGTTGGGGGAGACTAGACCATGCACAATACTTTCCCAATTCCTAGAAACCCAAGCAAAAATCTTCCGTATGTTGCTATGGCAAAAGGCCTTAATAGATGTGAACATGGCTCCATGGCCAAAACATTTGTTGATTTGCTAGTGAAAGAAAGATGTTTGTTGTTTCGTATACATCGAAACCACAAACAAAAGCCAATTTATAGATGTTGCATTAGGAAGATTCATTGGAGTAAATTAAATTGGAGTATTGATATATGCAATAGGATTGTTATAGATCTTTGACATCCATCATATAAATATGGTCTTTAAAAACAAAATTAAACTTGCAACAACTGTCAATTTTTATTTGGTATATTAGATGTATCAAATTAATGTCAAATGCATATGTTTCTATGTTGATAAATTGCAGTATTGACATATGCAATAGGATTATGGTAGAGCTTTGACATCCATCATATAAATGTGGTGTTCAAAAACACCGTTCCATCACAATAGAGATCATGAAACTCTCCATCACAATAGAGCTCATGAAACTCAGAGACATGGTCTTGATAAAAACCTTTTTTTGAATTTCTTTCTTGTACTAAATATAATCAAAACCATTGACACATAGCCAATTTTGCACCACATCGTTTAACATAATCATTAACAATTCCATACTAGTATTCATACTCACAAAGTAGCTCATCTCCGAAGGAGATATCCTTTATGGTTTGCACAGTAATGTAGCCATGGGCACTCAAATTTCCTTGTGACTTTTGAGCCCAAGGTGGTAGTTTAGGGATATATACAAATATAACATTTGTTCTTTCTTTATAATACATTGAGCTATTTATATATCCAACAATGTTTCCATACAATACATCTCCCACAATACATTTCACATCTGTCAATGGCTCAATGAATGGATCTTCAAACATTCCATAAGTCTTCATCCTTGGGAAAAACTTGAGGAGAGATCTCCAAGTATCATAATCATACTTTGGACCATTATATACCATCAAATCTTGTTTTTTCTTGATGCTCGTATGTACAAAAAGACCATATCCTGCCCCAGGTATTGTTGATTTCTTTACTTCATAATGGATGCCATTCATTTCGAACACATGCTCAATGGGTATGGGCAATTTATGTTTCCATAAGCCATTGGATGCAGGATCAAAATTTGTAATAAGATAGCTCTTCAACTTTTCAGGACAATCTGCAACACCTATCATATGTTTAAAATCAAAGAATCATTCTTTTAGTGGAGGAATACAAACTCACATCATAAAGCACATAGCATTTTTTGGACAAGGTACTAACTCAATGTCTATTAATTCTTTCACAAAACAAATTGAAACATAATGTTTTGCAAATCAGATCTAAATAGTGTCCAAATATAAATCAGAATGTAGGTACAAATGTTTTAGTTGAGCATTTGTGTTTGCAACTCTAATTAACAAGATCACTCACATTCCCTAAGGGTTGTCTATGCAATAAAATCGAATCAAGTTGGCTAAGAATGCCCTTGCAGCATCGGCAGTGATTCCCCTTTCCTTGCATCCAAGAACCATAGCAAAGCGTTTTGCCTCACTATCTTTCAATGGCCCCATTTTGGCAATTTTTCCTAGCATGCATTCTTCCTCTTCATTCAATGTAACATGATGAGCATGCACCATACTTCTTGTAGTAGGACAAGTCCCTCTCACTCTAGTTTTGGTTATAGGTGAAGTAATACCTTTCTCTATGTCTTTTTTTGAACTACGAGTAGACATATGAGATTCGACATTCATCCTTTCGAGAACTTCTTTGTTTTTTTCTTTGAATTCAAGGATCACTGGTTGAAAATAATAGAACATATCATGCCCTTCGACAATCGGAGCTTGACCAAATCTGTTAGAAGAGATGGCACTGCGCACATCTACTGCATCATCTAGCATCTGTAGGTACGGTAATAACTCATAAAGCAAAATAGAATCACCACAATCTATATCAAATTTTGTAGGGAAAATGCAATTTTCTGCTGGATTAACACAACCCGTGTAAGGCGAAACATCAATGAACACTGTTCTTGCTGGTTTGCATTCCTCTTTAAAACAACACCACACTCTCATTAATGGTTTAAACTCCGCTTCCACATTCATCCTATCTGGCCGAATGATTCTACTCTTTGTATGCTTGTGGCATGCCATCGCACCCCAAACCATGAAGAAATGTAACTTTCTGTTAACATGATGCTCCAAAGTGTCCAGCATGTGTTGCACCATGCCCTTTTCTCCTCCAGTGGACCAAATGCCAACATGGTAGTGATCGAGCAACCATTGTAGAAACTCTAAACACCCAGGACGGAGAACAAGCCAATGCTTCCCATTGTGCAAGCTCATATGTTTATTTGACTTCGAAAAACAATGCTCGAGCAATAACCCTTTCAAATCTATTATCACTGCTAGTCTTATTTTTGTTATCACCTCTTTTGACATTATTTCTGAGGGTGACATTATGTCTTCTCCTTTACCTTCTAAGATTTCTTCCTGCACCTTGGCTTCATACAATGACATTGCATCTTCTCCTTTACCTTCTAAGCTTGCATTCACATTTGTCAATGGAACATTAACTGCAAACATTGCATCCTCAACATTTTCAATCAACCATGTTGAGCTTGGAACTTGCATGCTAATGTTCAAATTAGGCACATAATGAATCATTGGATCAGGTGTCACATGTACAAGCAATGCTTCTAGTGATGAGAAATTGAGATGGCCAATATCTGTTGATAAACAAGGAAATGAAATTCATAAGTAGAAACAAACTGAAGATTGAGATGGAAAACCAAATTGTCAATCTTTAGGTTGTGTGCTCTCAATGCAATTTGTTTGTGTGAAAGCATTCATGTTTTTCTTTTTCAAAACAAAATTGGAATACTAAAAAAAAGAAAGCATTCATGTTCATATGCTTAGTATACCCCCTAAAGTTATTGAATCTATACCCTTTCAAGTTATTTTGATCCCCAAAACTACATATCCTTACAATGCCAAAAACCTTTGCGTAATAGATAGAGTGGAGTCCAACATTATCTAGCATTGCCCGAGTGTTCCCACTAAGAAAATATTTGGCCAAGCGGCCAAAACATATTTGAGCATTCATATGAAGTGAATAAGGATAGAAACAACAATTTACACTAATTCATTCATCACAATCAAGACTCAACACACTTTTTAACATTTATGAACTCATAAATAAATTTGGATGTGTATCACACTCCGAAGGTATTACAACATGCAAACACATCTTTTCATGAAATATAGAAAATTAAACATATTCAAGAATACATATGAATGTTTGAATTATGGCAATGAGATAGAAGAAATTTCCAAGAAATATTAAAAGATCTTTGGAACAAAATTAATACATCATAAGGAGAATATAGCAAGATAACATATGGAAAACACAAACACCATATAAAAGGACAATTTCAAGGACCTGTTGCTTCCTCTTCTGTTTCCCAAAACTTTGAAGCGTGTTTCTGTAAATGCTCACGCTGCTCTTCATTGAATGGTTGAAGCTCTTTTTGTCCTGGTATGGTATCAATTTCTTTATCCCCTCCACCTTCAATTGTATCATCTTCTTTTGGCACCCCCTCTATTGCCAATATTGGTTCTTGCAAGCCAACCCATCGTCGAATTTCATGATTACTGTAAGCATACGTGCAACATATACTTTCAACCTTTGCCAACTCCTCATAAGTCTCAACAACTGAAACAACATGCCTCTTACAAGAAAGAGACTCTATTGCAGCAAGCCCCTCAGAGAACAAGTCCAATACATACTCATCTTCTCGACAGAAACCCATGATCATGTCTTTCATGATACTTGAACGTTTTCTTTTCAAGGACAATTCAATGTCAAATTCATCATCATCATCCTCGTCATCATCATCCTCGTCACCTGATTCTTCTGCACCACTTGATTTTTCATATTTTTCATCTGCAACATATATCGATGGCTTACATTGTGCATTGGTATAGCACTCAATATCGTTGAAATGCTTTTCCTTGCTTACCAGTACACAGGCAATTAAGCCATCCATAGATCCAGTGACAAATATATCTGCAGTTTCAAAATTAAGGCAACCGAAGTGTATTTTATATTGTCCGCATGTCTTATTTAATGCATTCTTCAAACATGATACATGATCCATGGTCAAGAACACCACAAGAAGGAATTGCACTGGGGGAGAAGCGATTGTCATCAAGCTTTTCAACAAACACTCAAAGCGATCCTCATTCCAATTTCTACTTCTGCTTGGTCCATACATTACATCAAAAAAGGCAACCCCTATTGCCATTGGCTCTTGGTACACATTATGTATAAATTCCATTCCCTCCATGTTTGAACCGACTGTGTAGAACCTCCAAGGTCGGGTGGAATTCGGTCCATGACTTGCACCTTCACTTTGCCCCATAATCCACCTCAGATACCCCTTTGCAGCATCAGGCAATGGTGGAGTTTCCTTGCCCTGTTGAAGCTTCACTTTTAACCATGAGTCAGAGCAACCACGAATCCGATGATACAATTCTGGAGTAATTTTGAAATGTAATCTGCACTCATCCCAATTTTTTAACATTAAAGAAGGCCGTTCTGCGGATATAAACATATAAAGTTCTTGTAGTGCAGCATCTCTCTTGATCTGCATAGCTCATCCTTCAATATCAAGAATCATGGCATCAGTCTTTGTTTTAGCTATGACTACTCTACCTTCCTTAATGTCATTTTGAATTTGACCAAGTTGATCATCACTCAATCCACGCAAGCATCTAAACATTGAGACTGTGGGTTGCCTACGGCATTTTCCATCTTGTGAATATTTGCCTGCAATGTAATCCTCAAGGATGGAGATCCAACCATCATAAATGGCATCGCTTGTGATTATCATATGTACATCCTTCATGGCAAAGCTATTGCCCAATGTTACCTTGCCAGTGTCAATGAAAGCCTGCAAAATATATGAATCCATTAGAATGCAATAATTACGAAAACTGACTTGTAAAAAATGATTCATAATAAAAATCTGTACTTACATCCCAATTCTCACGATCTGGATGTCCTTTTGCAAGCCCTTGTTGTGCTTTCTTGGGTCTGTTAAAGAGAATCCATTGTCCCCTCACCTGCTTAAGTATATCAATGTATGGAGATTGTCTCAAGATATTTTGAGACTCCAGGTTTGCCATCTTTGATATCTCCACACAAAAGCGTGCGGGACAATTCACTACAATCCTTGCCTGGCGGGTGCGGTAGTAGTTCTTTCTTTGGGCCGTGCTATTATCATCATTAGATGTGAATATTTTAGCAGCATATATTGAATGTTGTCCAGATAGTATCCAGTAGTGGCACTTGGTTAAATCCTTTTTATCTACCCTTTCCAGGGGCTGCTTTGTTTCAGGATTGAAAGGCATTAAATCCGCTACAACAGCAGGAGGCCTAGAGTTATAACCGAAGTCTGCAGCAAGCTTCTCCACATGCTCTTTGTTCAACCCTCTATATACATAGCTTGGAGGAGCTTTTTGACATCTTGTAACTGGAATTGAAAATGTTGCATGCAACCCAAATGGGTAGTATTTTTCATATTCCACCAAGCCTGATGGTTTCTTTTGCCCTTTTTTTCCTATGACCTTTCCACTTGGCTCCAATTCACTACGACTGCTTCTTTCCACAACTGCTAGCATACCCTCTGGAGGTGTTCCTTCTTGTGGTACATCAACTATAGTTAGCTTTCCTTTCTTTGCCCCTTCTCCACGACCACCTGGTGCTTGAACCATAGCCGATTTTCCTTTCTTTGTTCCTTCCCCACTATCTTCCCCACTCTTACGCTTCTTTAATGTTGCTGAAACTTTGCGATATGATTCAATGATTGTTGTCACTGTGTCAATTTCATTTCCATCAATTGATTCAACACTTATCCAACCTCTTGAGTGCATGTTGTCATCTACATCAAACTTCATACGAGATGCTTCATAATCGCTGGGATCCAAGAGAAACTTCTTATTTTGATTTATAATGATCAACAATCCAATATCTCCCTCTTTTCCAACCACATCTTCAGTGATTTGATGTACCGATCCAACACAAGTGTATGCACTTTTACTAGGTAACAAAACAAATAAGTGAACTCGTGTCAACTGTGCTCCCTCAATACTATATATGTCAAAGTACCAAGGTATGCTTTTTTCTACAAATCCACTTACAACTTTCTCAACCTTCTTCACATTTGTGTCTTTCCTGTAAAAAAACCCAAGCAATATACAAACTATCATCTTAATAATCTTTAATGTTAGACAAAACACATTATCGATAAACATATCTGAAATAGAATCTAGAATTGACACTAGACATAGTAGTAGATTTGGAAAGCACTAGATTCTAGGGAGATTTGGCTGCACTAGGGAGATTTGGCCGTGCGGCCAAATCTTATTATCGCTCGACGAATTCCCTACTTCCTTTCTCCTCGGCCCTCGACGCTGCTCCTCGACCCTTCGCAACTTCCTTCCTCGACCCTCGACGACTGCTCCTCTCCTCCGCGACGACCCTCGGCGCTACTCCTCCCCTCCGCGACACTACTCCACATTGCCCTTTCCCTCCGCGACGCTGTTTCTCCTCCATAACTTCCATTCTCCTCCACGACTTCCACGCTGCTCCTCCCCTCCGCGACACTGCTCCACGCTGCCCCTTCCCTCCGCGACGCTGTTCCTTCCTCCCACAACACAGTTTTCGGCCTGCTTCTTCTTGCTCCTTCCCCCCACGACCCTGTTTTTGGCCTATTTCTTCTTGCGGAGCACTGCTTCGGACTGTTTCTTCTTCCTCCGCACAGTTTCGGCCTGCTCTTGCCTTCAGTGACAGGTTTCCTTTGCTGGACGACGTTCCTTGGGTAGGCACAAAGGACAAATCTATTTCTTCTTCATAGCCCTCAGCAGGCCACTCTTTCCAAACGAGATCTCATCTTGACGAAATCCAAACAGCACAAGCTCACAAACAACAATGGCTACTCAATCATCCAAGTAAGAAAACGAAAGAAATCGAAAGTGTACCTAATTCATGCATGTTCTCCATTTTCTCCATTTCAGAACACCACGATTTGAAAGAAAGACTCTTATAAAAGTAGGAATCTCGAAGTGTGATTTGAAAGTAGGGTCTTTAGTATATGATTTGACTTTCATATCTTCAAATTTAAAATTTGAATTCTGTATCTAAGATTTTGAATTTTGAATTTTGAATTTTGAATTTTGAATTTTGAATTTTGAATTTTAAATTTTGAATCTAAGATTTTGAATTCTTCAGATTTGAAATTCGAATCTTAAGATTTGAATTTTAAATTTAAAATGGGGAGATTTGGCCATGCGCCCAAATCTTCTGGCTTCTTTCAAAACATACAAGATTTGGCCGTACGGCCAAATCTCCCTAGACCTTGGTGATTTGAAAGAAGCTATAAAGATTTGGCATCACAACTAAATCTTCCTAAACCTTGCTGCTTTGAAAAGATTTGGCCACACAACCAAATCTTCCTCGACACTCGTGATTAGAAAGAAGATAGCAAGATTTGGCTGCATGGCCAAATCTCCCTAGACCCTCATGATTAGAAAGAAGCTAGCAAGATTTGGCCACATGGCCAAATCTCCTTAGACCTAGGTGATTTAAAAGAAGCTAGAAAGATTTGGCATCACAACCAAATCTCCCCCAATCCTGCTGCTTTGAAAAGATTTGGCCGCACGGCCAAATCTCCCTAGACCCTTGTGATGAGAAAGAAGCTAGCCGCATAGTCAAATCTCCCTAAACCCTCGTGACTTATAAAAAGCTAGAAAGATTTCGCATCGTAGCCAAATCTCCCCAAACCTTAGTGCTTTGAAAACTTGGTGCTTTGAAAAGATTTGGCTGCACGGCCAAATCTCCCCAGACCTGGCGCTTTGAAAAGATTTGGCTGCATGGCCAAATCTTCCTAAACCTGTGCTTTGACAAGAATTGGCCGCACGGCCAAATCTCCATAGACCCTTATGATTAGAAAGAAGCTAGCAAAATTTGACCACACACAAATCTCACCAAACCCTGGTGCTTTGAAAAGATTTGGCTGCACGGCCAAATCTCCATAGACCATCGTGATTAGAAAGAAGCTAGCAAGATTTGGCCGCACGGCCAAATCTCTCTCCCTAAACCTGGTGCTTTGAAAAGGTTTGACCACACACAAATCTCCCTAAACCTGGTGCTTTGAAAAGAATTGGCCGCAGGGCCAAATCTCCATGGATCCTTGTGATTGGAAAGAAGCTAGAAAGATTTGACCGCACACAAATCTCCCCAAACCCTGGTGCTTTGAAAAGATTTGGCCGCACAACCAAATCTTCCTCGACACTCGTGATTAGAAAGAAGATAGCAAGATTTGGCTGCATGGCCAAATCTCCCTAGACCCTCATGATTAGAAAGAAGCTAGCAAGATTTGGCCCCATGGCCAAATCTCCTTAGACCTAGGTGATTTGGGGAAGGAGCAATCCCCCAAAAAAAGCATGTTTTGGGGGGAAGGAGCAATCCACCCAAAAGCATGAAGAGCAAAAAAAAAAAAAGACCTCTTTCTAATCCAACTATTGTGTGTGGAATCTATGGAGAGTTGAATTGGTAATGGAAGTTTAAAACCTACATAGTTAAGTACACATTGTTAGGAACAAACTGGGATGGGGAGCCTCCCGGGACCTCTCATTTTGACATAGTTTTGAACTTTTTTGCTTGCAATTAGCTAAACAAGGGTGGAGGAGTGTTTTCCAAGAACTACCCCATCTAAGACATTGTCCTAAAGCTCTCAAACCACCCTACGTACACATTGGACATCTAGGAAGGGAGAGAACAAGGTGAGCCTAGCACTTGATCCCCCATGAAGACAAATTCAATTCCTTCTCATAGGTTTACTTTTTATGCTTGGTTTAAAAGGTTTGTTTAGCTTTGCCTTTTAAAGTTTTGGTTTTTTAATAGTTTTAGATTTTCTAGTTTGCTTTTAAAGTAATAGTATGATTTTAAAGTGTAATAGCGTGAATCATGACGATTTTTTTGAAAGTAGGATCTCTAGATTTGAATTTCAAAATTTGAAACTTGACGCTTGAAATTTGAATTTTTTATTTTAAATTTTGAATTTTGAATTTTGAACTTTAAATTTTAAATTTTAAAATCTGGATTTTCAATTTTTAAATTTAACGTTTGAAGATTTGTCCATGTGGCCAAATCTTCCTAGTGATTTGAAAGAAGATTTGGCCATGTGGCCAAATCTTCCTAGTGATTTGAAAGAAGCTAGAAACATTTGGTAGCACGGCAAAATCTTCCCAAACCCTAATGCTTTGAAAGATTTGGCCACATGGCCAAATCTCCCAGAACCTGGTGATTTGAAAGAAGCATGCAAGAGGAGGTTGCACGGCCAAAACTCTCCATACCCTAGTGCTTTGAAAGAAGCCTAGAAGATTTGGACACACGACCAAATCTCCCCAAGTTTGAAAGAATGCCACAAACAAATCTTCTCAGTGCTTTGAAAGAAGTCACCAAGGTCTCGAAGGATTTGGCCGTGCATCCAAATCTTGCTAGCTTCTTTGAAAGCACCAAGGTCTGAGCAGATTTGGCCGTGTGGCCAAATCTTATTGCTTCTTTCAAAGCACTACTGTCTTAGGAGATTTGGCCATGTGGCCAAATCTTGTTGGCTCCTTTCAAAGCACCAGGGTCTGGGGAGATTTGACCATGTCGCCAAATCTTGTGGGCTTCTTTCAAAGCACCAAGGTCTAAGTAGATTTAGATGTGTGGATGAATCTTGATGGCTTCTTGAAAGCACCAGCGCCTTGGGAGATTTGGTTGTGTGGACAAATCTTGCTATCTCCCTTTCAAAGCACCATGGTTTGTGAAGATTTGGCCATGTAGCCAAATTTTGCTGCCTAAAATTCAAAGCACCAAGGTTTAGGAAGATTTGGTCTTGCAATGAAATCTTGTAAAGCATTTTCATCCGAAGTCACACCATCAGATATCAATATTGAACTATAATAAATGCTATGTACTATGCAGGTGCCACATTGAAAGTGGGGGTTAAAGTCAACTTGCTTGTCAGTGGAAAGATTGTTGCCATTGGGACAATATTCTCTACATCACATGATGGCATGTGCCAAGGTGTGCCCTTGGGAGAAAACAATGTATCGGTGGCGATCGATATTTGTATGGATGAAAGTGCACTTCTTCCATTTCCTACAATGGATGCATTCTTAGTCTATGAGGCTTTGGGTAGTATTGTTCGTTGGAAAGCACGATCAATGAGTTGTGTGGACAATGTCAATGGAGCTATTGTACCAATGAATGATATAACATCAGATACCATTGACGTTGAACCTCTATGTGAATATGATGAGTTTTCCATTCGAGAATCATGGAAGGACAAGAAAGTCTTAATATGGGATGAGCAGAAAACCAAGAGCATTGCAGAGGGTGTTGTTTTGTATGTCTACCCATTTGAACCTATAAATTTTGAGATGCTTGGTGAAGGTAATCTAGGTGTGGGAATTGAAAAGTATCATAGTGATGTATCAGGCATCGATACCATCCACTTAATAAAATGGCCCATTGTACAATTATCCCTTTATATGGAACTTCATTAAGAATCGATGACACCATGAATTCTTCAAGTGGTTCTGGGAAAAAGCACATGGAAGATGAGGACCCAATGGAAAAATCCACAAAAAAGAGGCGTTACTGCATGATAAAGAGAAAAGCTAAAAAACATGATATGCCATTAGCATCATCTAGACTCACAAGGGATGCAGTCATAAAAGTATCTATGATTGATTGTTGTAAACAAAATTGTTGTCAATTTGCCGATCGTCAAATGATATCCAAATTACGCATAGAGTATTGGGGCCAAAGTTTGGAGGCTCGCACCAATTATGTATATGACACTCTTGGGGTTGCTTGTCGAAAAGATGACAATGGGCAGTTCAAATATGTCTTTTCATTGAATGGTATTCAAGTTTGTTGTAGACCATGGTATGAAATGCATGGTATTCCAAAAACAACATTTTATCGATACAGGGAGCAATTTGAAATTGGTATACGAAGGTGCATACATGGTAATAAAGGAATTGTGCGAAGAGGTTGGGACCACACAGAACTGGGTAGAGCCATAATCCAAGATTTTGTGGATAACAATTCTGAGCGTATGCCACACAAAAGTAGAACACTTCAGGATGGATCAAGGGAAACACAGTTGGTGATACCGGATGTATACAAGCAGGTTGATATTCTCTATGAAGTTAACATGTAAATAAAGCATAGTTTGGGTTGTAAAGAGATGTCAACTTCCACATTCAACCGCATATGGAACTCTGAATTCAAGCATGTAACTTTGTAAAAAACAAGTGAATTCTCTAAGTGTGGTTTATGTAGTGCAATCAAGGCTCAGCTTGCAGCGACAAAATGCCAAAATGAACGTAATAAGTTGATGGAAGATAGAAGAAAACACATGTTACAACAAAAAAGTTGTAGAAATGTGTACTACACTTGGCGCAGATTTTCTGAAATGTATCCTCAGACATACTTATGCATTATCCATGATAAGATGGACCAAAAGAATACAGCCATCCCTAGATTACGCAATCGTTCAAAGGACATAGACAAGTCCTTTCAGCTCCCAGTGGCTTCGACTGGCATGATAACACATGGACATGGTCAAGGACGTTATGGTCACTTTTCTTTATCCTTGTGGCCATCGGATCCTAACTTCACAATTGGTTCATTGGCTTTGTGTTTGAGAAATCTTGAAAGACTTGATAACCATGCACTTGGAGATTTGGTACATGATGGGATGCCAAGGTCTGACACCTCAAGAGAAGCATTGGATTCTCACTATGTTTCTAATGGCAAGCAACAACTTCATCTTGGAGCAGTGGGTGGAACATTCAAAGACCTTGGACTTGGAAGTTCCCATCAAGAAAATCCTTATAAGAAACTACCCGAACACCTATTGTTGCAGTTGGATAATTGTGGTTCTGAAAACAAGAATAGGTACTTGTTTGCATACCTATCATTACTTGTTGCTCGAGGGATTTTCAAGTCAATTCAATTGGGATTCTTGATGGTTTGGCATACACATGAGGATATTGATGCAATGTTTAGCAGGTTTTCAGAGAGGTTAAGAACTAGCCAAACATTGACATTTGCACATCTCATGGATACTTTTAGACAATGTGAGGAGTCTTCTCCAACGCCATTTTTGGTAACGGAAGTCCCTGATTTCAAGAGCTATGTTGATGGATGCCTATGCGATGGGAAAGATTCTTTAGTGGGACACTCAAAGCCTCTCCAATTTCGGTTCTTTATGCGAAATGAAGTTCCTATCATGCAATATAAAGTGCATCCACGATCATTAGATTGGCAACCAAGTGAAGGTGGCATTGAGTTGTGGAAGAGACATCCGGATGGTCATCCAATGCTACCAAGTGGAGAGCCACCTTATGTAACCATGTTCAAGTATGTGAAGGATCACTTAGATGTGATAGTTGGTATCAAGGAGTATGTACGCTTTTGGGAAAAATGGGCACACCTGCAAGGTCCAGATGCATCTTTCACAAAGTTTTACAAGCCAGTAGTGAAGTACTGAAAGAACATGATTGATGAGCTTGATAAACCAAACAATAGTGTAGAGGGCATGTACGAGAGATTTTGGCCAAAGACGCAACATATTGATTGTGTGCAAGTATTTGATAATGAAAACGATGAGTTTCAAGGAATTGAAGAGTTGAATGATCATTACTGTGGACCTCAAAGGAAAAAGCCAAAACAATCATTTGATCCAATGGTTGATGTACAAAAAGGACACTTTCTTTTGGTCCGACCAGCAGAAAAAGTTTACCCAATTTGGCTAGGCATTGCTCAAACTGATGTACAGAAGGATAATAAATCTAAAAATTTCAAGAAGGTTTTCATACAATATTGGGCACCTATATGCAAAAGACACAATGCAGAAATTGAGGAGGTGTATGCAGATTGTTGGAACAAGATTTGGATGTGCAATAAAGGTGATCCTCCACGTTGGAAATCTGTTGATGCTATTGTATGGTCATGGGTTCCAAAATGTAACCTCTCAAAGAAGGTTTCCTCGAAGAGCAGCAACCTCCCCATCAAGGTGAAGATACCAACCATTGCACGCAAGCGAGCTTTATCTAATTTGGCTCATAGAACAGATTCCGACTCTAATGCTGACTCCACAATGGAGTGAAGGTACTTGAAAAGCATGACTTTTTTTTCCTTGCACAACAATAATTTATTTGAATACTAACAAATATTTGGAAGGTATGACATTGATCTTTTTTCTTTATCTTTTTTTTTGCAGACCATTGCTTTGTGGTTGCAAGTTTTGCACACTCGACAAAATATCAAGGACTAATATTGCATTCTTACTTTTTCTCCAACTAAACTAAAATGGTGTTTTTGAACACCACCTTTTTTTTAGAAGAGGCAAAAAATGCTTCGTTAAACTCAAACATATGATGTTTTTTTCTCGGCTAATGCAGAACAGGCACACTCTAAATTGTGAGTTTCATATACACGGCCAAATCTAGGGAGAAAGTCAATGGAGTGCACTCAATGCATTGTAATTGTAACCCCTCAAAAAATACCATGCATTGGTCGAAACCTCAACATTTGACATTTTATTTATGTTGATGCAAACCATGCACATTTGCAAGATTTGGATGGACTCCCAAATCTATGGGAAAAATCAATGAAAAACATTGAATGTTACATAATTACAACCCCTCAAAAGTTCCCAAATTATCAGGATTTTCCCAAATTCTCTAATATGGTGTTTTTATGAGTCCAAGCTAATCTATCTTGGAACCTAATTGACTTGAGGTACATGTCATGAGCATTCTCTTCATCATGTCTCCACACAGGTTCCATCCACCTTAGAGCACTCCATAGATCCTGAGGCACACACGTTTTCTCATGGTATCAGAGCATAGGTTTAGCTCTCCTAGTTTAGCTCATTAGTAGTTCACTAGGATTGCTCCCATTCCTAGATTAGTTTCGGAATGTAAGATTAGTTTTAGATCTCGAGAGTTCTTGTGACAATTCATTGAGAGAAAGAGCGAGAGAAATCCAATTTCTTGAGAGAATTCCATTCATTGCACTTCTTCTTGAGAGATCTTGGAGAAGGAGATTAGTGAGAGTGTAAGGAATGTTCTAGAGAGACTATATCTCTCTATCCTAGTCTATGATCGGCCCAGTGAGCAATCCTCCCACAGTTCAAAGCCTCAACCGAACAAGCAGTTCAGCTCAATATGACTCTACCTAAGGCATCTCAGATCAAGAGACCTATCCTAAAGCTCACTGGCTACACACAGCCAATAGCATGCTGCCAAGCTTGCAATTTCCTTTCTGGTTGTGTCGACAGCCAACGGAAGCACTCCTGCAGCCTTCTTATTCAGGATTCAGAATCAAGAAACTCAGGCAAGGAACCCCTCTTGTAGACAGGAGAGTACTCACGCTCCCCCTTTGACTCTCAAACCTCGCACTGTCACGCAGACTCAAATCACGGCTCATTGCATGCAAGCTCTCCTCCTTGATGAATATCGGCGGTGCCATTCATCCCAGGTAGGCCTTCATTGTCTTCTTGTAATTTGACGGGCAACCTCTGCAAACTCAAGCCAGCCCGCTGCCTAGACTCAACGAGCTTCTGCTAGCGACCTCCAGCATGGATTTACAACAGCTCCTACTAGTACGCAATGTCCACAGCCCTCAATAACCGCCGGTAGTGCTTCTCCATGGGCTCCATCTCCACCACGACCAACAATGAATTGTGCCAATGCCAAGCAATGCCAATGAAATCCAACGATGACCAACATCTGCTCCAACATAAAAAACCTACACAAGCAAGTAGCACAGGTAGCGAGGTGTTAGAAGAAGCTGAAGCATGAGGAGGAAGCAATTGTCATCACCGCCCCGATATCTCTGCAAAGATTTTGATCTCTAAGGTGTAGATCTTAAGGTTAGGCTAAGGTTACCATAGTCTACTCATGGTCAATAAATTGACACGTGGTAGATAAGCCACTTAGGTCCTAAAAGACATTGGGTCAGCCTATGGTTAGTTAAATGCCACATCCACCTAAGCATAGTGCCATACAAGCACACTTGTGTAAACAGCATATGAACCTATGTGCCACATCATCAATTGCCCCTCTTCTTAATCAAAACTTCGACAAGCCACAACTTGCAATCCAGGAAATATTTGCACTCGCTCCAAAAAGGAAACGTGATCATCTTTTTGAACTCTATGCGCTTGTTAGATCAAAATCATTGTTAGCAATTAGACATTGCCATTGAAGCAAAATAAAGCTCATGGTAAGACCTTTGCAACAAATGGAAAAGTGACACATGAATGCAATAAGCATGCCAAAAGCACAAGTGCATGAGATGACCATAGCACAGAGCATGGCATCCACACATAAAGCATTAAGCCACATGGAAGAACAAAGAATCATGCATAAAGCTACATCAAGCAAAGAAGAGAACGTCATCAACAACATGTATTCAGAAGCAAAAGCCTTTCTGCCTTTAGCCTATATTTTGCAATCAAACCTGACCACCTGAGAGTAGGTATGAAAGCACCCAGGGGAGGTATTGACATGTAAAAACCACACTTGACCACCTTAAGTAGCAATGCATGCACTAAGGGAGGTGATGGAATGTAACTCACATCTGACCACCTTGCAGTAGCCAAAGGATCATGGCACCAAGGGGAGGTGTTGAGAGTTGTGGTGCCATGAGCACATAATTAGAGGCAAAGGTATGTGATAAGGAAAGAATTAAAGTAGCCACCCTAGGATGTGGACTTCATGATGTGGAGATGTGGATTGAGGATATCCACAAGGAGAGATGTGGATGAGAGGATCCCACAAGTGTTGACTATTCAAAGGGCACTCTCTATATAGGAGGCCTATCATGTATTGTTGAGAACACACACACATTGCAATAGAGGAATGCACATTCACTCAAGATTCTGTTTATGAGTCCAAGCTAATCTATCTTGGAACCTAATTGACTTCAGGTACATGTCATGAGCATTCTCTTCATCATGTCTCCACACAGGTTCCATCCACCTTAGAGCACTCCATAGATCCTGAGGCACACACGTTTTCTCAACATCCCCAACCAACCCACTCCTGATCTCTCACACACACCACGGCCGACCTCTTACAGTCTTTTCCCTAGGGGGGAAGTCAAATATGCGGTCATGAAGCACGAGCAAAGGATCATGAGCATTTATGCATCGAGTTTGTTGCATACGGGATTGATATCGTAGCCCCTATCTTTACAAAGCTATTTAAGGAAGCAGTTTGTCTCAATTTCCCATCCACTTGGACCCTCAACACTATCACACCTATCCACAAGGTAGGGGATCCAATGAGTCTAGGTAACTACATGACCATTATGATTGGGCATGTCATGTCCAAGATATATACTTCAGTACTAGATATGGAGGTCAGTCGCTATGCAGAGATGCAAGGGCTCAGAGGAGATGGGTAGGCGGGCTTTTCAATGTGTTCATGGGACCATGAACCACATAGTGACACTTAGGAGTGTCATAGAGGAGGCGGGGGCACAGAGATAGAGGGTCTATTGCTTCTTTGTGGATTTCCACAAAGCCTTTGATATAGTAGCACAAGCACATCTCATCAGGCGGTTGCAAAAGATCAGTTATGGGCTGGAGATAGTTTGGGTTGTTATGGCACTACATGAGAGGGTTTTTGGCAGAGCTCGAAAAGGGGGTAGACGAACAGATGAGAGCATGAACACCATTGGGGTCAAACAAGGTTGTCCTCTCTCATCGAGCTTGTTTGGCCTTTATATAGACAAGCTTCAGTCTTTTATGATTAAGGACCCTAGGAGGAGCTGGTTGTCCTCTAGCTGGGTACTTGCTCGAGATTCTTTTATACACATTGATGATCTGGTACTCTTATCCTTGTCCGCTAAGGGGCTCTAGAGACATCTAGATGCACTGCTTTTTGCAAGTCCCATGACTTGAAGGTCAACCTGGGTTAAACCAAGGTTATGATCTTCAACACCTCCAGAGCAATTGCACACAAAGAGTAGTTTACATTTGATGGGGATTGTTTCAGCATACACCTACGTGGTTGTTTTGTTCTCTGGACCTATCTTCATGATGAGACCGACAATGTAGGCCCGACTGAGTAGAGGTTATAGCTCCCTGTCCCGACTAGAGAGAAAGTGCTTCCACTCACATTATTAGGACCTGCTGACCAAGGTTCTCCTTTTCGACTCCTTGGTCCAACCTGCGAGCATGTACAATAGCACTTGCTGGGGACTAGACCTCTTTGACAGAGAGCAGGGTCAGGTGGAGAGATTACAAGTTCTCTTCTTATCACGGATGATATGTAGCAAGCAATCTGTCCTTCATCTGATCATTTAGGCTGAGTTTGGGGCATCCCCAATGTAGCTAGATGCAGCATTCCAGACTCTCACTTATCTCTACCGTGTACCATAGGGCAACACAGGCTACCTTGGTTGGCATTAGCATCTTCTATGGCACTAGCAACTCAAGGTGATCAAAGATGCTAGTATGTACACACATGCAAATGGTTTGAGAGATTGGGTTTCCATATAGATAGGCTGCCACCCTTCCAGTACAGCACTGATGCTCCGCTTGCCTCGTTTTTGAGCAACGAGCTCAACCTGATCATCCGAGAGGATCTCCTCAAGCTACACACAACTTGGCTAGCATAGACAACCGGGGTTACTGTGGCACTTCTTAGGCGTCGAGTAGGGGCTAGGAGGGCACGACAGACTACTCATCCATATAACAAACAACAATCCATTACAAGCTTCTTACCTACGTTGCCTAGTCCATCATTGGATGTACCTTGACATTCTCTTATGTACTCCATTGTATTATATTGGATCAGATTGCATCTCCACATGAGGGTGATGATGTCAAGATGGCTATATGACTATGATGACATGTATGATGATATCAATGACTATGTCTACACAGTTTTCTAGCATGGGTTAGGATGCTCACTTAGTAGCTCCACCCTTCTGCTCATTGTATCAGCTTTTTTATAAGTCTCATAGACCCATGGGTCTTTAGCAAACTTTAATCAACTTTCTTTCTTCTTTCTTTCTTTCTCTCTCGGGGCACGACTTTGGTCCACTCTCACATTTGATCTAATTCCATGACTAGGTTTGCATGGGTTCTATCTAATTGAGATGCAATGACACAAAGAGACACTATCACAACATATCAAAAAGTAGTAGGAGGTGATTGCGCCACAAGAGCCTAAGGTATATGGAGCACAACAACATATCATGGACTTCTATGCATTTGAGCCCACTCCAGGACATAGTGGGGTGGAAGAGGAGGAGCTTGATGACATGAGGGTAGTGTGAGTTAGCATGAGAGACAACATGACGCTATCGAGCGAGGGATGCAAAGACCACAAACAATGCAGAGAGTGACTAACCATGCATGATCGAGGTTCCGACGATCTTGGATCTCCCTAGATGAGATTATGATAGATGAGGCATCACTCTTGACATAGCCCATCACATACTGCGGTCAAGGAGATCATGTCCTTCACCATGCAAGAGACAACTCAATGGATGAGTATCTAGGATCCTTTTGTAGCCCACGAGAGAGCCACCATGGCACTAGGTTTTGGTTTTGAGTTTTAGTTTTCAGTTTTGAGTTTGACCTCTTGAGCTCTTTAGCTTAGCATAGCACTCAACAAGGGCCATAGTGCACCCTCTACTTCAGCCCATAGAGGCTTGTATGAGTTCCTTCTTTTGATATACTTTGTCCCATAGGCTCGTGAGGCCTTTCGAGGATGCTAATCTCTCTCTCTCTCTCTCTCTCTCTCTCTCTCTCTCTCTCTCTCCACTGTTCCATGAGTGCACATGATTAGATGACTACAACAGATGTAGATCCCAGCTATTATGATATGGGGGGTGATGAGCTTGTATGAGTCGGTCAGAGGGAGAGTACGTGCTCCTGGAGGCTTGTCAGACTAGATCGAGAGTACGATACGGGTGAAGTAGGGATGCCCCCTCTCACCAACTTTATTTGGGCTATATATTGATGAGATCACGACCTTCATTGATTGCTCGGGAGGCGAGGATCACGGTGGCTGGCTGACCTGATGATACAAATATATTGTATGCAGATCATATAGTCCTATCCTCTTCATCAATAGGGTTGCATAAACACTTAGATGCCCTAGAGGTGTTCTATAGAGAGAGGGAGCTGACGGTTTTAACCTTGGTAAAATCAAGGTTATATCTCCCGGCCAACAGTTCATCGACATAGTTTCACCTACAGAGGAGAGCCACTAGAGATTTTATAGTGTTACACTCTTCACAAGACCAGTCTTTACGATGATCCATGCATCTAGGGCATCACATGAGGGCAGGGGGCTCTCACCCGACTTGAGCAACAATGTTTTCAAGCGCATTTTTAGGACCCCCCGACAAAAGGATGGCTATTTGATATATTAGTGAGGCCTATAGCATGTACGCGGCACCCTTCTGGGGATGTGATTTGACAGGATTGAGTGGCAGCACTTTGAGAAACTATAGGTGATCATGGGGTCCAAGATGATTCGGAGCAAGCCCACAGCCCCCCACCAAATCATATAGGCAGAGTTCGCCATGACACCGCTTGAGATCGATGCCATCTTCCAAGAGGATACCTATCTCCACACAGTCTAGGCCTTTACCTAGAAAGAGGCTACCAAGAAGCAGAGTTTACCATGACACTGCTTGAGATCAATGCCATCTTCCAGGAAGTTACCTATCTCCACACAGGGTCTCAGCCTTACCTAGAGAGAGGATACTGAGAGTGGTGCTAGAGTCATCTCTGCACTGGTTGAGAGTGGTGCCAGCATGGTCTGGTATGCACACATCTCACAATGGTTTGATAGACAAGCATTCAGATGAATCGTCTCCCCCCCTTCCAATATAGCTTGGATGCCCCTGATCCTCTTGTCTCAGAGGATGAGATCAACCGTATCATACGGTTAGACCTGCTTCAGCTCTATATGTCATGAACATGGGGAGGGGGCCAGGATTTCCCCACCAAGGGCATATTTTATCGTGACCACTTCTTGAGAGTGTCATAAGACGAAGTGATCATCATGCCCCGGTATTTAGAGGGCAAGCGTGTTGAGAGTTCACGCTCAACATGATGTGATCATGTGTGCATAGCACCATCATGTGATCATATGTGCATAGCACTAACCTTATAGAGTGCTATAAAGGAAAGGGTTAGATCCCCTAACCCTAACTTTTAATGGGTTTGTATATATTCTATTTTTTCAACTAAGACTAGTGTACAGTTAGTTATTTGTGGTGTGCTCTCTAGCTGTGCCCTCTCTCCTCATCTCCACTCTTCTCCTCTCCCCTCTTCATATTTTGTCATGGTATCAGAGCTCCCTTGCCTTCCGCTGAGGCATTGCGATTCTTGAGAGAGATTGTGAGATTGAGAGTTCTCGAGTGTTCTTGTAAGAGTTCACTTCCGTAGAGAATTTCTATTCATTGGAAGGATTTCCGTCCATTCAACTCCATTGTGAGAGTTCTTTGATTGAAAGCGAGAGAGAGTGATCTTCTTCAAAGATTTTGTGAGAGAGATAGGAAGTGTCTTCTTCTTGCTTGTGAGAAACATCTACTGTGTGTTCTGTCCTTTGAGAGAGTTTAAAGGTTCTCTAAGGTTCAAATTGATGACGAGTTTCCTATAAGGTTTTCTGAGATCTAGACTAGCTTTCTCCATAGAGCAGCTGACGAAGGCCGGCTTCAACACAATCCATAGAGCAACTGACGAAGGCCGACTTCAACACAACAAGGTTCAGCCATCTTCAAGTGAAATCTCTATGAGCAACACCTTCATAGCACTTGAGGTCTAGCCGACCTCCTACAACAAGCATGGCTTTTAGGATTGTAGCAACGCTACGACAGCCATTGCTTTTGAAGCTTCACAAGCATGTCAGCGCATGTCACTGAGATAGAGAGTTTGAAGGACATCCGCAATGCTTGTGTTACCATCTGACTATCGACCTTTGTCTTTTGTTGCCTCCGAATCCTCACCTTGCTCCTCAAGTCTGTTCAGCAGTGAAGTCTGTGACCCCTGCAATCCCATCTGTGCCCCAACCATGACACCTTCCTCACACCTTTGTTTAAAAGCCTGAAAATCCACTACTCGTTGGTTGTAGCAAAGATGAACAACCAACGAGCCTAATCTACGCTCCAAGACATTGCAAGAGGCTCCTTCAACTTCAGCAAACGACTCAGTCGGCTCCATCATGACTTCGGCCCCCTATAGTAGCTACAGCTACTTCATCGACATGCAGCGTCTCCAACCGTCCAACAGCACCATTAAGACTTTGTTAGGAAACCGTGGATCCCGCTACGGAGACGCCGAAGGAAAGTTCTATAGAGGCAGCCCAACCTTCATCGCGATGCTCATAGGAGCTCCAATGACTACAGCCACCCACCGAAAGATTTCGACGAAATCTTCTGTAGATTCCGGTGGCCAATTCTCCGACCATGGCCTTCTCCTTATCTTCAAGGAGTTCACTCAAGCACACCATAGGGCTTGGTCAAGGACCAACCATGTGGCACCCTTATCTCCAAGTGCCACATCATCTCATCTGACACCTCAGCAACTACAATGTTAGTAGCTCTGTGAGGTTGCCAAGTCACTTGCCACATCATCAATGCCACATCATCTACCACATCACATGTGCCACATCATCTACCATGTCATTTGCCATGTCACCTGTGCCATGTCATCATTCTCACGTCATCTGCTGACATCATCATTTGTGCCACCTCAATAGTGCCACCTCAGCAGTGCTACCTCAGCTGTCCAGTCAGCACTGACCTCTGTAGGCACACACAGTGCTCCACAATCACTGCATGTGACCACTCCTGCCACCTCAGCACAGGCTCCACTGGTACACCTCTTGCTAGGCACAGTGCCACACAATGACACATCATCATTGAGCACCATTTGCACTCCTTTTGCCCCTCCAGCTAGATCAAGTCGTATCTCTTGATCCAGGAAAAATTTGAGGGCGCTCCAAAAAGAAACGTCGCAAAACCACTTCCTTCACGCACATTTGCCTCTACATCGATGCATCTGACCCAGCACTTAAAAAGAACAAAAGAAAAGGAATTATTTGATGTTCTTTCATCAATCGACAATTGGTATAGATCTAGATCAAAGTAGACTAGATCGCCATCAAGGGGATGCTTTGAATTTTCCCAAGTTGCCAATCTAAGCCATGCCCAAAATTCCCAACTAGTACTTACTCGGAGTCAGTCCATACGCGCACATACGGTTTCACATCATTACATTACCTGACACCTTACGTTCATCAGTTCAGTGAGTAGACTTCAGAGAGTACAAAGGCATTGTAGATTGTTTCAGTGGACAGATAGCACTTGATTTCACACACACATGCTACCATTGTAAAGCCTATTTGGTTATCTCATGGCATCGTGCACATCATTTTAGCCTTGTAGAGCCTCTTGGCTATTCTCGGCATCATTGCCACAAGCCTTGTAATACAGATCAGATTTTATATATTGCAGTTCTATCTTCACCGACGGTTCAGAGATTTCACCTGGCACAGTTAGTGTATTTGCAGTTGATTCATACAGAGATTTTCACGACACTTTTAAGTACATTTATTGCACCATTTCTACAATTAGCAACCTCAATCTGGAGGCATCTGCTAAGTTAGACAACTCCAATTATGGTACATGGAAATACCAAATAGAGACCATTCTTGTACTTCAAGACAGATGGGAGTATGTCTATGGGTCTACACCTAGACCATTGGACGATCCAGCCACAAGTAGCTCTACTCCATCTGTTGTCACAGCACCAGCAACGGGATCTACAATGGCATCTATAGCTACACAAACAGTTTTCGCACCAGTAGCAGATCCTGCCATTGCCCGAGCTCAGGCAGAATGAGATAAGAAAGACAAGTATTCCTATCATCTGATCAAGTAGAATGTGCAAGATGTCATGCTAGAACTCTCAACACAGTTAAGACTTCAAAAGAAGCATGGGATATGTTCGCACCTCTGTACAAGTCCAAGAACACATCCAGGATTCTCACATTGAGAAACCAGATCAACCAGAGTTTCTGCAACAGCAATGAAACCGGTCATGCTTATGTACTCTGCATAAAAGACTACAACAATCAACTTGCAGCAGCAGGAGAGACTATGAACCCCGCAGAAATGGTTCAAGTCATTCTGAATGGACTAGGAGAGGGATACGAGAATCTAGTCCAGAGTATTGCCATCCAACGACAAATTCTGACACTGGAAGAACTTCAGTCAATTCTACTTGGTGAAGAACTCAAAATTCAGCCAATTCAAGCACGTAAAGCTCATTCGAATGGTCAAGCATTCACAGCTTCAGACAGAAGCAGAGAAAAAGGCAGAGGCAGAGGTAGATCATACCAAAAAAGTGGTCATCATCAGTAACAACATCATCAACAAAATCAGAATCAGCATCAGCATCATCCTCAGCAACATCAAAATCAGCAAAGAGGAAATCATTCCAACGAGAAAGATTTCAAGGAAGAGGGAATGCATCCACCAATGTGTCAAATATTCAGTGCAACTACTATCACAAGTTTGGACACTATGAAAGAGATTGCCACAAGAAGCAGTACGACCAAGGCGGTCAATCAAGCAGTAATCGAGGGAATTCCCGAGGCAGAGGAAATCATTGTGGTGGACATTCTAGTCACAGTCATTTTGCAAATGAACATGGAAATATGTTTCTTGCAAGTGAGAAATTGCATTAGACTGATACAGTGTACTCAGACAAGTGTACTCAGACATTGACAGTGTACTCAGACATTGATTACAATCCCAAAGAGGATTTTAGCTATCAAGTCGACCAAGTGGAATAGGATCCTTGGTATATCGACAGCGGTGCATCATCTCACTTGACAAATCATCAGGAATGGTTCACATAAATGAAGCCATTAGAACGTCAGAAAAATGTCTACACAGCAGACAATACACCGAATCCGGTTCAAGGGACAGGTGTTATCCCTATGAACAATTTCACTGGTACGAAAGGATTGGTGAAAGATGTGCTCTATGTTTCGAAGCTCAGCAAGAACCTTTTGTCAGTAGGTCAAATGACGGAACAAAATTACAAAGTCATCTTCGACGGTGATGAATGCACTATCAGAGATAAATCCAAAAGATCTCAACTAGTAGCAAAAGGGGTCAAGGAAGGACGCTTATACATAATGCTAGCTATAGTACCAGATAAGCATGCCATGTCAACTTAACCGCCATAGATGCCACTATCTGCAAAATGGCACAAGAGATAGTCATGTCAACTTCAAGTACTTGTTAGATCTCAGGAATCAGAATATGACAATTGGGATTTCGAAGCTACAGTTTCTTGGAAAGGTTTGTGAAGCATGCTGTTTCGACAAACAAAAGCGAACCAACTTTGGCAGAAGTACCTCTCGTGCACAAGGTATTCTTGATTTGATACATACAGATGTATGGGGTTATGCCCAGACCTGCAACATCAATGGTTCACTTTACTACTTGACTTTCATTCGATGACTACAGCAGATATTGTTGGGTCTACTTTCTGAAAGAGAAATCTGAAGTGTTTTCCAGATTTCAAGAATTCAAAGCCATGGTAGAAAACCAGACAGGCAGAAAGATCAAGGTCATGAGATTAGATAGAGAAGGTGAATACATGTCTTCGGCATTCATGAACTTTTGCAGAAGTCATGGCATTCGAAGATAATTCACATATGCAGATACTCCTCAGCAAAATGCAAGAGCTGAAAGAAAGAATGGGACTTTAGCAGACAGTGCTAGAGCAATGCTTGTGAAAAGCATCTTCCGAATCAATATTGGGCAGAAGCAATAGCTACAGCAAACTACTTGCTTAATCGGCTTCCTACCAAACCGATACAAGGTATGACTCCTTATGAAGCATTCACTGGACACAAGCCACACATTGGGCATCTCCGCATATTTAGTTGCATAGCATATGCCCACATACATGATGATCATCGTAGGAAATTGGATGCGAAGTCATGCAAGTGCGTCATGGTTGGCTACAGTGAAGAAAGCAAAGCATACAAATTATATGATCCCATCAACTGCAAAGTCATTATCTCCAGAGATGTAATCTTTGATGAGGAATCAGAATGGAAAACCTCACCTAGACAAGAGATAGAAGCATCGACTTCACAGTCATCTACAGAATAGGTTGATGAAGAAGAGCAAGAATTGACAGCAACACCCTAAGCAGAGCCACAACAGCTCAGACGGTCTACTAGGGAAAGCAGACCTCCAACCAAATTGACATATGCTCAAAAAGGCAAAGCAATTCAGGTTGAAACCACCAATTATGCTCTTATGACTACCATCATGGCTACAGAAGAGCCAGTGTACTTCGAAGATGCAGTAGACAAGCCAGAATGGCAAACTGCTATGAATGAAGAAATGGATGCTTTGTATAAGAATAATACTTGGGAATTATGCGACCTTCCACCAGGAAAGAAGGCCATAGCAAACAAATGGGTATACAAAGTGAAGTATAATCCATATGGAAGTATTCAAAGATACAAAGCCAGACTAGTTGCAAAAGGATTTGCACAGCAATATGGTCAAGACTATGATCAGACTTATGCTCCAGTAGCAAAGATGGATTCCATACGGTTCTTGATATCCCTAGCGACACTCAGCAAATGGAATGTGTATCAGCTTGATGTCAAGAATGCATTTCTCAATGGTTATCTAGACGAGGAAGTCTACATGCAACAACTAGCAGGTTATGTTGAACTAGGAAAGGAGAATAAGGTTTGCCATCTCAAGAAAAGTCTCTACAGCTTAAAGCAAGTACCCAGAAGTTGGTACAGTGGACAAGTATTTTGCTGATCTAGGATACATGAAATCTAATGCAGATCACACTCTCTACTACAAAGTTCAAGGGAAAGACATTACTATTGCACTTTTGTACGTAGATGATCTGATTGTGACAAGAAGCAAGGATAGCTTTATCAGAAAATTGAAACAAGACTTATCTGCAGAGTTCGACATGAAAGATCTTGGACTCATGCACTATTGTCTTGGAATTGAGTTCTGGAGAGATTCAGATAGCACATTCATGAGTCAACTCAAGTATGTTGACATTCTCCTGAAGAAGTTTCATTGAAGAAGTTTCATATGGCAGATTGCAAGATTGCAACCACTCCCATGGAACAGAGTTTGAAACTTACTAAAGATTCAGAAAAGCCTACAGTCAATGACAAGTACTACAAGCAACTCATCGGATCTCTTATATATCTGACAATCACACAACCAGATATTTGTTGCAGTAAGCTCACTAGCACAGTTTATGGCAAATCCAAAACAGTCTCACTGAAATGCAGCCAAAAGAGTATGAGATACATCAGAGATACAAGACAGTTTGGGAGAGAATACAGAGGAAGTCATCAAAGTGTGATGCTAGAGCAAGAACTATTCCAACAATTATCATTTTTACAATGAGTGTAAAAGTTTCCTCATAGTGCCATATTCTTTTGCATAACCTTTGGCAACAAGTCTAGCTTTATACTTGTCGATTGTATCACCTTGATTCTATTTTACTCTAAAAACCCAATTGCACTCCACTGGACTTTTTCTTAACTAAAAGATCTAATAATGACCAAGTCTAATTCTTAATGAGAGCATTATATTCTTCATCCATGGCATGCTACCATTTAGGTACTTGAACTACTTTGAAAGACTCGGGTTCATGTATATCCAATACTTCTGTCATGAATGCAACATTAGTTTTGTAAGTCCATCTTTTTGGCTCTTTTATTTCGCAAGAAGATCTTGTAATATTTGCAATTCAACTTCCCGACATGTTAGTAGGAAATGACAATGGTGGTTGCACCTAAATCAAACCACCAAGTATTTCAACTTGATGATTTCTTTCAATTGTTTTTACTATATTGGCACATTGAAAAATAAGATCTTTGTGCTGAATTTCTTTCAATTGTTTTCTCTATAGCGGCATATTGAAAAATAAGATCTTTGTGCTGAATTTGCTCGTAAGGGTCATCCGAATAATGTTCATTATTATAATGAGCAAATTATCTATTTTGATCACCTTGATTTTAATGTTGATCGCCACGCCTATTATCTATATCCCATTCCTTCATGTTTCGAATGACCTAATATCCCACAATAATGACAATTGCATATCTTTCTAGGACTATAGTTTTGAATACCTCCCCTTTCAAAGTCTCCTCTTCCCTTGGGATTCCGTGTTTGCCTCTAACTGAGCTTATTGATAATTATTGAAATGCCTACCAATTTATCTCCTCTAGTTTGATTCTTAAATAATACCAAGGTAGCGTAAATTATCTCCTCTGGTTTGATTCTTAAATATGCCTAAATTTTTCATTTTTCTCTATGAAATTCCTCTAGCAAGAATGTTTATCATGGTGTTTAGTATGAGCGTTCAACCTTGTCTTAATTGTTCTTAGATAAGCATGTTTGACAATCCTTGAAGTTGAATACTGACTTCTAATATTGAATAAAGATTTTTTAATACACCTCAATGTGGCGATCTTCTTGAATAGATACTTAGTCAAAGAAGCTTCTTGAATCTTTGATGTTGAATGTCATTTTGAATCCATCCAACTTCAATTTGATTTTGATGAAGAAAGAAGTTTTGAATATGCTCTTTATGCTAAATAAATTGAAAGCTTGCATAACTATGAAATTTGAACTATTTTGGTGTCGAAACAAAGAAAATCAACCCAATTCAATGTTGATTCGTAAAAATTATTAGCAAGGCTTGTATATACTTGAAGAAACTTGTCAAGACTCGATGAAATCGGCCCCAAGTTCAATTCAAAGCTTGAGAAAAGAGGCTTGAGGAAATCGATCCAAGTTTCATTTCATCTCTAGATGGAGAGGCTCGAAAATTTTATAAACTTGAAGAACCTTGAAGAGGCTTTATCAAATTGACCCAAGTTTGATTTGGTTTGTGTTGGAAGAGGTATTGGTGTAGAGGCCAATAAATTACTCCTTATCCTCTATTAAAATAAGCCACCTAGAGGAATCAAATTGGCAAATCACCACAATAGATAGGATAGGCACATGGCATGATTTAGTGAAGAGGGTAAGATGCCACATGTTTTAATCTTATTCATCTTCTCCAAGTCATCCTTGTGACTATGTGGAATTGTGTACATCAATTATTGAGCCAAAGATACTTAAAAATGAACCAAAACTCAATCTTTTAGGAGTTTGTGACCTCATGGAGTGTTGGATTCAATATAGAGCTTTGCAAAGCCTTCAAAGGCTTATGAAATGCAAAATTTGAGCTAAATACAACTATAAAAATCCCATTTGAGATGAAAAAGAAAGCTTTACACTTTGTACTTAATGTTTTAAGCTTCTCACACTTTCCAAGCTTGCAGCAATGAGTGCAATTTTCAAGACAACGATAAATTGTATGACTCTTCCACACTTGAAATCCAAAAATTTTATGTTGCCCATCAAATGAAACCTTAAAAAGCTCAAAGAGCGCTTCTCCTCCACGTGTGGATACTCGGGCAACTTTTTGAGGTGCAATGAGGCCTTTATTCACTTCCCAAAGCTCACAAAGGAGCTCACACACTTCAAATTTGAGCTGAACAACAAACAAGTGGGTTTCACATATGAAGTGAACCATTTGGAGATGGTCCAATTGTATAGATATTGAGTCTAGAGCTCAAGCAGAACTTTAAACAGAACTTGTGTATAGAGAGAAGAATTCATAGTAAAAGACTTCAACATATATGCAAGAACTTACATCAAAGATGATAAAGTCCATATTATACATTATGCGAATGCAGACAACATTTCTTTGCAGATGTTGATCTTGGGCTCTAAGCCTTACCTTTCCTATAACGAATCCATGTGGGCATTGAAAGGGAGCCTGACATCCGTATAAGCTTCAATGAAGATACCTCAAATTGGAAGAGAGCTACTAGTCCTATGTCCCATCCTTCAGATCTATCATCTCTTAGAAATGGGCTCAAGATCTTGTTTCCCATGGACTCGACTTAGAGTGGGTTTCTCTTATGAAGAAAAAATCTATAATTTCTATTGTCGTGGCTTGTTCCAGCTACGAGTCTCATGAGTTTAGATTGGTTTAAGTGATCTCATAGAGAAGAGAGAAGTACAACGCTCATCAAGTAGTTTATTGCAAAGGCAAGATTTCCCTTCGGTGGATTTCATTATGAAGCAATGACCTGAGGACAATAAATAAACATACAACTACAAGATGTCATCACAAAGCAAATCCATGTTCCTAGATAAATATAAAGAAAAACAATATATTTAATTACAACCACTTGAACCGGGTGGGATGCTCATTAGGAGTTAGCACGTCTATGTAGATTTTGCAAGGTCAAGCCACAATAGGTGGCGTCGTGAACGACCCATTAATCTTGCCTCTGATGCCTTTTCTTCCGTTTCTATCATGAATCCACTTTTCTCATACAATCTTCTTGCGCTTTCATTTTCTACTATCACATGCGTGTATAGGTCACTAATACCTGTGGAAAAAGTCGAGCATACTCACATCTTGATCACAAAAGAAGGCAGGATTCTCTCTCTCTCTCTCTCTCTCTCTCTCTCTCTCTCTCTCCCCGCCACGATCTATGCCTGATCTGTTGCTAATTTGTCATGCTGAATTGTGGCTATCTGTTGCTGCTTCCCTGTTGCGCCACTCAGGCTACCGTTGCGCCACCACTAAGGATGCGGCTGCAATCTGTTGCTGCACCGTCTCTGATAGGAGCATTTGATGTGCTTATTCTGCTGGTTTCCACATGGACTAACACTACACTAGCACACCTAAATCGAACTGGAGCTGCTGGAGCTGATTCGAACTGAAGTTTTGAAACTATGCACCTATCACAGCAAACCCTATTTGACATTTGTGGATGCTGCTCAGACCACAGTGAAGAGTTGATATCTGTTTGGCAGGCCGAGATCCTTAGTGGAGTTGGTAGCTACTGCGCCAAACGTACTGCTGATAGATTTGGTGAATAGGTTGGGAGAATCTTTACTCCTACGACGTCCCTATGAGCATTCTGTCCCCCCATCCCACTTTCTACAGATCCTCGAACCGGAAGATATGGGAAGTAATGGTTAAATTGTAGAATGAAAATACCCTGCTAATCAAAGAGGTCGTTTAGTCGAAAGACATCATGAATAAGCTATCCCAGAAGATGCTAGCAATGGAAAGAAGAATGGAAATTGGCTATGCCAAGGTAGGCAACATGAAGCAGAATGCTAGACCAAACTGTGCCAGGTGGATAGATCAAATGCAGGCCCCACAAATGACAAACCCATAAAATATCGACACCATTGATGATTTGGTCAACAACAAATTGGATGAAATACCCTTCGCGCTGAGAGAATAAAACAAGCAGCAGGACAAGGCCCTCAACCTTCGAATCATGGGGTAGAAGACCACGAGGATGATGATATGGAAAATGTCCTCACCCACGTCTTCCAAAAGACAATGTACATCTCAGCAGTTAAATGGCAAGAGTAGGAAGAAAAGGAGACAAGCCAAGACAAATAATTGTAAAATTTCAGGACGCATAGTCCTGCTTTGAAGTGTTGAACCATAAGCATCACCTCAAGGGGCACTCATTATGGATAATACAAGGATCCAATACTCCTAAAAGCTCAAGGAACTTCCGGTAATCGCATACATGAAGGATGGGAAAGCTCTCATCAAGGAGGCGAACCGGGAGGAAGCACAAATAGGAACTCGGGACCCTTAGAATCAAAATATGGAACGTGGGAGGATGGATCTTCGCCAAGGTCATCGCACTAGAAGAGGAAATATCAGGAATAGATGTACTTACTACTTTTGGAGACATGGGAGCATAAAGGAAATGAAACTTCAGAAATGCAGGCCTTCCTGAAAACATCAATTTGGAACACCGCAAGACACATAGACGGGCCCCCAGTCACAGCTTATAGGCATGCACTGCTAGACATGGGCAGAATACATGATCTTGTCATCTACAATGGCCACGGAGCAGGGTCCAACGTAGTTGACTACCTCATGGGGTCTCCTGCCTTCAATTCACATCTTACTAACTTTCTGTCTCACCCCCACCTCCAGGAGCAGATAACAATTATTCGTTCTTTAGTATCTCCACTCCACTGCCCACACCACATACTACGCTATCACTTGCACACACCACCTACCATGACATACACTTTGACCACACACTCAAGCCCGCATACTCCGCTCACCTCGCCGACCTGCTTAGAGACATACATCACATACCGTTCTTAGAGGATCGAGCTGGCCTTGATCACACGATCCCTCCATGAGCCAGCCCTACACACTACTCGATCTACGCACCCTCCTAGTCTCAGTTCGGTCGGTATCCTACAATAGCTAGTATGACGAGGAGTGTAAGGCTTTAGGTTGACCACTCCGACTCAAAACCAAGCATCACCTTCTAGGAGAGACAGAGACAATACGTGAGTATCACCACCTAGTCGCCAGAAGAAGCAGGCCTTCACACGCCAGAATAATGAGGAAATACTAAGCATTTTGTTCAGTAACAACTCCAAAGACTTCTGGCGGAGGTTCCTCGAACGGAGAGTCTCATCCCCTCTCATGGACACCAAAACATGGCACTCCTACACGCTTCAATAGTACAAGACGCTACCACCAGGCCCTTCCCTATGCCCCAATCCACACGGGCCCGAGATGGGAAGATGCCTCAAAACCCTTGGTTTGACGACAAGTGCAAAGAGGCGCAAGCCCACCTCACACAAGAGGAGCCCTGGGTCCGTAGACACCATCTGAGGCTCACCGGATCTTCGGATGGCTGACCCACCACAAGAGACGAGCCTTCCTCACGCACAGGACGGATGAGATCATCGGATCATTTCGAGGCGGGGACCCAACCAATGGATGGGGGCTTCTCTCGCAAGGGAAGCTACCCGTTCCCATCACTGATCCGGGAGTGTGGCACACCTGTGCATGCTCCTTATATGATGCAGGCACCACTTGACATGTCCTCTATGCCCAGACCCACTACCTGTCACTTATTTACCACACAAAATGTACGAGTGCGCTTTGCCGGCTACACAACCGGAAGGCATAGGACCATGAGGGCCTACAGACTGAGCATTTTGCACATGGGCACGAGGTCTTAGCCACAGATGTTCAACCATGCTGTATCCCATGGCTTCTCACCAGCTTGGAGCACCACTCCTATTGTACCGATACACAAGGCAGGAGACCCCATGGACACTGGGAACTACCGCACCCTCATATGATTGGCCACACACTGGCCAAGATTTATGGATCGGTACTAGAGAGGGAGATCAGCAGTCATAGAGAGGCACAGGGACAGCGGGCACGAGGTAGGTAGGAGTCAGGAGGCAACACTGTACACTAGATCACACCCTAATCCAAAACCCTAATTCTGTTCTAGCTTGTATTTTTGCAGCCATCTCAGCCTTGCTCTTTTTCGTGCCAACCCTATTCATTTTCGCCTCTATCCTGCAGCCATTTTCCCTCCTTTGTGCCTATTCAGCTCCACCATAGCTTGCCTCTCCATAGCCGTCTGCTTTTGTGCTCATTTCGCCTCCTTTTCCCTGCTGTCTGCACCCGTTTTGAGCACCTCCTCCTGCCATCTTGTTGCTGCTGCATAGCCGCCCTGTAGCAGCACACTTCTGGCTACCTTTTCCAACTTTTCGAGGTGTTTACGACGCAGTTCCAGCCCTGCCAATGCTGCGTTTCGGAACATTTTCCAAGGGTTGTGTGCATTTCAGAGCACACTAGGCTAGCACGTGTGAAATTTCAAGCTATTTCAAAGCATCTTCAGTCACGTTCTTAGGGTTTCCAGGCCCGCTGCATCGGAGCTGTTCAGTCACACTTGTACATTATTGAGTGATTTGGAGGCCTCCCTGACCTATTTTGGAGCAGCTGCTTGCATTTGCCAGCTGTTTTAGGGTTGCTGTTGCAGAGCCGCCTCCTTCACACTCATTTTTGGGGCTGCTCTTTGCCTCTCATTCATCCCGGGGCTGCTCTAGGTCACTGCTTTGCATTTTGGAGCAGTCCTTTGCCTCTCTTTAGCCTCCTTCTTGAATATCGGCCTTGCTGTCCGCTTCCATCAAGCTCTTTGCCATCATGACTTCATTGTCCTCCAGCTCTTTGCTCGTGGAGAAATTCAAAGGGGAAGGTTTTCCCACATGGCAAATCAAGATGCAGCTGCTTCTTATGCTCGAAAGTGTTAGGGATGTTGTTGAGGATGATGAGTGAGTTGCTTGATCAGAAACACCAAAGGATTTGGAAACAACGGAATGCAAAGGCCATTGCCCTCATTGGTCTTTGCTTGGCCGACCTCTCATCCATCATGTGGACTTCAAGTCAACAGCTATGGAGATTTGGGATCCCCTTGAGACATTGTTTGGTAATAAAATCACCAACTCTTAAGTCTTTCTAAGGCTCATGTTTTATGATTTGAAAATGGGAGAGAGTGATGAGTTGAGTGATCATCTAGCAAGGTTTCAATCTCTTGTTCAACAACTTTCAAGTTTGAACAGCCCACCTGATGATCGAGATAAGATGGCTGCCCTTATGAAGAGTATGCATGGAATATACCGCTTTAAGCAAACTCTTTAAGTCCTTCGCCTTGCCACCACTAGGTTTGATGATATGGTGCCACTACTCATTGAGAAGGACCTGCACAATAAGGAAGCCTCTCCTGGTGTTCAAGCATTTGCTTCCACCAGCAAATGGAAGATCAACAAGAACATTATTGCAGGTTTTGCAGGAGGAAAGGACACATTGAAGCTCATTGCTTCAAGAAGAAGGAACATGAACAAGAGAAGCACCATGCCAATCTCCTTGCTGAAGAACAAGCTGAACTTAAAGAGCCCCCAGAGGAGATACATGCAGCTACAACAGAGGTTCACGGCTTCTCTCTTGAGGATGAGGACCCTTACGACCAGGGTATGGCTTTCTAGGCCCCCTATGCTATGTGTGTTTGTGTCGAGCCAATAAAGATTCTCAGCCTTGAGTTGTCCCTCTAAATTGAATGTATTTGGAGTAAGAGGTACTCCGCCCTGGGTTGTTCCCCAAAAATGAATGTATTGTCTTTTACTTTGGTTTGATGGTATTGACCACCTAGTTTATGTAAAGGGGGGGTGAGGAGTGATGGTTTTCCCTTGCCAATCGCAAGCTGACTAAGAAGCCACTATCGCACGGGAGGTGTTGGATAGTTGGACTTGCTCTTTGCAGTATTGTGGTGGAGGGGGGATTGGTCTACTCTTTGTGTGTTGGGTCTCATACTCTTTGCTCTGAAGGGGGGTGTTCGAGATATCATAGCCAAAGAGTGTGATGATGTGATGTGTTGGTGTGTAGTACTAGGAGTTCTAGTACTAGTTCATGTGTGGCGAGTCATGTGTGAGTACCACGTGTCACTCTAGGAGTTATCCCATATACACTTGGTACATGTGTGTGTGTATGCTCAGTCTATATAAGGCTTGTACTTCACTTATCATGATATACTTGATGAATGAATGAAAGCCTTAATGGATTCTACTATTTCTTCTCTCTCTCTCTCTCTCTCTCACACACACACACACACCATGTTTTCTAACAAGATCTCCTCCAACTCCACACATTTCGGACGTGGGGAGGGGACCAGGAGTTCCCCACCAAGATCTAGTTTTATCGCAACCATTTTTTGAGAGTGTCGGAGGAGGGATTCATCATTAGACCCCAGTATCTTGAGGACAAAGGAGTCTCACATGCACTGAGAATTGCCATTGGAAGATGCGGTTTCCTCCCATCAACTAAGGATTGAGGCAGGGAGAGCTGCAGGTATACCAAGAGAGTAAAGGATTTGCATGCTATGTACGCTGGGGGCGGTTGAGACAAAGGAGCATTTTCTCTATATTTGCCCAGCCTAATATGAGATACGAGGACGCTACCATTGTCTCTACTTGTAGGGGAGTGCAAGGGAGGTGTTCCAAGTTTACCTTGCTCAAATTCTTTGATCTAAAATTGGATAGAGGAGAATCCATCTCTTCACATTTGAACTCCATGAAGAGCATATTGACTCATGTATCTGGCATCAAGTTTAATCTTGATGATGACATTGTAATTGCTATCTTACTCAGAAGCCTAATTGAGGAATATGGCACTATTGTCACTACCCTCACCGATATACCAGAGATTAGTTTGGTGGAAACTCTTGGAAGAGGAAAGGAAAATCAAACAGAGGAATGACTACAAAGAACATGGGGCATATTTGGCCAAAAGCAACTTCAAGGGCAAGAGCAAGATGAAATGCAACTTTTGTGGAAAACCTGGACATTTTGAGAAAGAGTGCCATGCAAAGAAGAAATGTTCAGCAAACCTTGTGGAAGAAGCAAAGACAGAAGAAGAAGAAGAACCAAAGCATGTTAAAGCTCTCACTGCTTTCACCACCCAAGTCAATCTTGACAAGGGTGATGACCCATATGTTTTCTAAGTTGTTTGTGTGTGTAGTCAATAATGGTTCTCTACCATGGATAGTCCATCCTTAAATGATTGTTAGTCCTTTGTTTGAGATTTTACCTTGTTGGACCCATGGGTATTTCCTAGTCATTGTCCAATCCTCCAGTTGTAAACCAAGAGTCCTAGGAGTGAGTCACAGGTTGGAGCTATGTGTTGCCACATGATGGTGGGCAAGCCATGGAGCATCCCATGTACTACTACTGAGGGATGAGGTCATCAATTTGTGGGGGGGAATGAAGGACAAATTGATGTAATGGGGTGTACCTAGGGGTACAAGGGTTGTGTGTTGGTTAGTGTGACCAAGTTTGGTAGTAGAAGGTTCCATTAGGTGTGATTAAGAGATTCATGGGCTGGATTGAGAGATCAGTGGAGTGATTTGTGGATCTGGAGATGCTGTCCTTTGGGGCACATGCATTGTATCAGTTGCCCTTATAAGGGCCTCTCCTCTCTTGAATAAACACTCTCTTTGCTTCATGTATTGATCTCTTGATGTTGTTCCATCAGCTGCTACTAGTAGCCTGGTCTACAGTTTCACCACCTCAGCTGGCCCTAACCTCTGCTTACACAGCAGTTCTTCTAGCTTCTCTTTTCATGGATCTCACTTCCAGCTCATGCAGCAATCTCCATCTCTTCAAGCATGCTTTGTTGCCCATGTGGCACACTTGGCTTTCAAAACAGCCCTACAGAGGCTACCCTTTACATCCGCAAGAGTGGGACAGATTTGCTGATTTTAGTACTTTGTGTGGATGACATGATTGTGACTGGGACACATGCGGAGCAATTGCAGCTTTTAAGCTTGGACTTGCAGAAGTCATTTGCTATGGCTGGTCTTGGTCTTTTGCATTACTGTCTGGGCATTCAATTTGCTAGCAGTGAGGCCCCGGGGCATTTTGATGTTACCATCCAAGTATATTGGACAGCTTTTGCAGCATTTTCAGTTTGAGGATTGCAAGCCAGTATCCACACCATTAGAGCCTGGTTTTCATTTCTCTTCTGAGGATGGCAGTGGTGTATGTGATGTCACTCTCTATCAGCAGCAGGCAGTTGGTTGTTTGATTTCCTTAAGCCATACAAGACCTGATCTTCAGTATGTTGTCTCATAGTTGACCAGATATATGCACAGCCCCTCTACGCACCATTGGCACCCCATGAAGCATGTCTTCAGGTATCTCAAAGGCACTCACCATTTGGGCCTCCTTTATGAGACTGATTCTTCATTTGTTATGCATGGATTCACTGATAGCGATTGGGCTAGTTGTTCGAACACCTGTGTGTCACATAGTGGCAATTGTTTCATGCTTGGTACTTCATGCATCTCTTGGTTCAGCAAGAAGCACACTGCAATTGGTCCTTCTAGCTGTGAGGCTGAGTACAAAGCAGCTTTTATAGCTACAGTGGAGTGTGTTTGGCTCCGGAAGTTACTTGCAGATCTGCATGCATGTCAGACCGCCCCTACCATCATCTTTAATGATAGTCAAAGTGCTTTGGCTATTATACGGAATCCCATTTTCCATGCTCACACAAAGCATATTGAGGTTCACTATCACTATGTCAGAGAGAGATTATCAGCAAGTGATATTGAGTTGTCTTATGTTCCCACTGAACACAACTTGGCAGATCTTTTCACGAAGGCTCTACCTCGACCTAAGTTTAAAGCTTTTTGGCAACCTTTAAACTTAGTACCTCTTGTAACCTGATCTATTATACTCTGTACAGTCATAGATTGCTATATCCCTACAGGATGAACATGTGCAACCATGACATTAGATATTCAGGTATTCTGAGCCGTGTCCATAATACTTCAGCCCATACCATGGAGGGGGGTTTGTAGGCCATCTATGGGCTATTCATAGGTGCCACTCATTCCTTGGTATGTGCCTTGTATGCCTAGTTACAGTCAGTCAGGTCAGTTGGTACTGTTAGTACATGTACCACTTAGGACAGTTAGGACACTTAGTCCAATTAGGACATTAAGACCTAGGGTTTTGTTATGTTGGCTCTCTCTTGAGCCTCCACTCAAGTTTTTGTAGCAATTCATTACAGCATCTCGTTTTTTGTCTTCTCTCCTTCATTTTGAGCTTCCATTGCTTGCCATAGCCTACACCTAGCGCGCCCTTTGCTCAAGCCCAGTGAGGCTTGTATGAGTCTATTTTTTTACGCACTATGAATAATAGGCCCGCGAGGGCTCTCGTGGACGTTAGTACATCTCTCTCTCTCTCTCTCTCTCTCTCTCTCTCTCTCTCTATGGATTTGGGGTATGACGAGGAGATCATATGGGCCGTCATGGCACTTTACGAGAGAGTCTCAGGTAGAGTCCGGGTAGGGTCGAGGTGGACAGAGGAGATCATGAGCACTATTGGGGTCAAACAAGGGTGTCCTTTATCACCCACCTTGTTTGGCCACTACATTGATGAGCTTGAGACAATTATGTAGACACTGGGGGGAAATTGAAGCTCTCTAGCTGGCACGCTGATCCGGATATTTCTATATGCAGATGACGTGGCACTTTTGTTTTCATCAACAAATGGCCTCCAGAGATACCTTGATGCACTACAGTCCTTTGTGAGTCCCCTGATTTGAAGGTCAACCTTGGTAAAACCAAGGTCATGATCTTCAATACATCTCGAGCCGTTATGCACCATGAGCAGTTCACATTTGACGGGTCGCTTGTTGAGATTGTTTCGTCATATACATGCCTTGGGGTTATCTTCTCTAGACCTATCTTCACTATGAGACCCACGATGCAGGCCCACCTGACTAGGGGATACACTTCATTGGGCAGATTAGAGAGACAATGCTTCCGCTAACACTTTCAGGATCCGCAGACCAAGGGATTGCTGTTTGACTCCTTGATCCGTCCAGAGGGGATGTACGGTAGCCCTTGTTGGCAGCCGGATCTGTCAGATATAGAGTGGGCCCATGTGGAGCAACTACAGGTTCTCATGCTATCACGGATGATCCGCGGTAAGCCGTCCGTCCCTCATCAGATTATTCAAGCTGAGTTTGGGTCATCCCCACTACAATTGGATGCAATATTTCAGGTTATCATCCACCTATACCGGGACAGGGGGTACAGGGATTGCACTTCTGGGCGCAGCAGATTACCATGGCTAGCATTCTCCTCTTCTATGGCACTATCGGCAGCAGCAGGTGACTAGAGATGTTGGTATGCACGCACAGAGAGATGGTTTGAGTGACTGGGGTCAACTAGGTCATCCGCGAGGATCTTTTCCAGCTACACACATTCCGGACCTAGTTGGGACTGAGCGAGCTTCTAGTGAAGCTCAGCTTCTATAGGGATCATTGTTTACATACCACTAAGGAGGGTTTCGTTAACCTACCAGGATGTATATAGATCCACTTACTCCACTCACTAAGGATCTCTATTGGGCAGTTTCAGGTCTCTTCACATAGACTGCGCATTGAGAGTGGCAGGACAGAGGGTCTACCTCAGGAGAGGCGCATATGCACATTATGTGGCATACGGGAGGTCGAGTCGGAGGAGCATTTCATTTCAAGTTCCCAGTTTACTAAGAGATATGTGGACGCTTCTACTGCCTCTTTAGAGACAATTCTGGGGTGTTTTCCCGATTTCTTTCCTATCCAGACCAAAGATGCTTGGCGGCTTTCATCCATGATGCAATCAGGCAACGCAAGCGTCTACTTCGATCACGAAGACAGGAGCAAACCTCCTCCTTGCTAGACCCTTCTCAAAGCTCAATCATGGAGTTCTTCCAGCCAGAGCATGTGGACCCCCATACTATGAGGCTCCAACATGACCAAGATCCAAAGCCAACGACACGACAGCTCAGACAGAGGGTTGACGCATAGAATACACTTGGGGATATCCCCTCTCTGTTCAGAGTCGGGCCTTGACCAACAGGGGTCATTGTAGCCCTTGTTAGGCATAGAGCTATGACCAGGAGACGACACAGGACCACGCCCACGAGCAACCGATAGCACTCTATCGCCGACATCATGCTTCCGCTCTCTCATCCACCTAGATGATGATGATGATGATGATGATGATGTGTAGTCAATCACTCTAACATGACTATGTAGTACTTAGCACTAGCTTTTTGCATTTTTCATTGGTCTAGATGCTCGTTTAGTAGCTCCACCCTCACAGTTTGGTTGTATCAGGATTCTCACAGTCGCATAGACCCATCAGTCTTTCGAACACTTTAATAAACTTTCTTTCTTTCTTTCTCTCTCTCTCTCTCTCCCCGAAATGTTAACACGAGGCTATGCAAAAGCCCTTGAAAGTGCAATGACCATTTACATGGCAGGATCACCACCCAAAAAGGTTCTGACACACCTTAGTAAAATTTGTATGGCCTTGATGAAGAAAGTAGATAGCCACGAGACCACCGACATGAAATTGATGGCAGAGAAAGCACATATTGACAAGACACTCAATGAAGTCAAGAAACAAGGGGGCGTATGCAAGATGAATGGAGAAAGGAGAGAAACAAGAAGGATGAGTGGGAGAAGGAGAAGGTAGCGTGGGAAATTGAAAAGACCAGCCTCAATGACAAAATGGAAGCTATGGGAGCAGAATTACAGCAACTAAGAGACACGCAAGGAGCACCAGAAGGGGCATACAAGGCAATGGAAGAACTCAAATTTGAGAATGAGAAGCTCAAGAAGGAGATGGCAGCCTTGCAAACAACCATACAAGGAAAGCATGCTGAATTTACACAACAAATCACCAAAGGGAACATAGATATGTTAGAATGGAAGAATGTGGTTAAGACAAGTGCAGCAGCCCCCAAGAAAGAGATCATCTCCGAAGCTCTAGAGGAAGAAAAGAGAAGGAGCAGTAAGACTTTGAATGCCTTGGTTAGAGGCCTAACAGTCAGAGATACCCCTATGTCGGATGCCAAAACCTTGTTCACCAAGATGGGAGTCAACCTCACATGCGAGATTGCATGGAGAGTTGGCAAAGATGAGGCACCAACAAGACCCTTTATAATGAAACTCCAAACAGCAATGTACAGGTCCACCCTCGAGCATGGGGGAAACCTTGAAAGGGACAATTGGATGAGGACCTCACATTGCTACAGTAGGAGCATCGAAGAGAGGGAATTGTGCGTGTTATGGCAAGAGACGTAGGTAAATGGGCTGCCTACAGAGAACTATGACATCACAGAGCTTTCTAGACAAGGGGACACCCCTCCTTGGTGACTTTAATGCACGTACAACAAGCAGGTTGGCTTGCTAGATTTCGATGATGATTACCTCATTGTACCAGAGACGGATGCAGCAGAGTTGGGGATTGTGGTCAACAAATGCAGATACACCAGTGATAGCTTATAGGAGGCATCTACTCGAGTTGGGGGCTATCCACGACTTGATCATATATAATGGTCTCCGAAGATGGCCATCATCTGGTGGGCTCACTCGTTTCCCACATGGCTGGGGAGAAGCATAGTGGACTACCTACTGGGCCCACCAACCTTCGCCCTATGGATACACGATTTTATTGTACCTCCTCCACTCAGTCCCGACCACTCAGTCCCGACCACTCATACCTTGCTTTCTATATCTCGACCGCCATGCTAGTCATGAGGAGGACCCCCCCGCCACCCACTCATGTTTAGATCCATTTTGATCGCGCTCTTGATCCGATGTACGTGAGCCACTTGGCCTCAGAGCTTCCAGTCTTACTTGGAGATGATATGGACCTCCTCGTCCATGCCTCGGATACCCTTGTCTCAGTGATACAGGATGTTGCTGCCACGTCCTTTCCCACGACTCGATTTGCACGTGTCCCAGATAGGAAGATGCCCCAAAACCATTGGTTTGACAACAAGTGCAGAGAGATGAGAGCCCACCTCACACGTGAGCGAGCACTGGGACATTTGACTTTGCCAGAGGCACAACAGATCTCACACCGAGTGACATGACATAAGAAGCGGGCTTTCCTCATACACAAGATGAATGAGGTGATCGGATCCTTTCGTGGAGGAGATCCTACTACGGGCTTGGGGCTCCTGTCGGATGGGAAACCGCCCATCCCCATCATAGATCCAACAGTTTGGCGCACACATGCATCCTCCCTCTATGATGTCCCGAGGCAGGCACCACCTGATACACCACGTGTCAATTGTTTACTGCACAGAATGTATGAGCTGCCCTTCTTTGGCTTCATAACCGCACGTCACCAGATCATGACGGAGTACGCACTGAGCACTTTGCACATGGACAAGAGGTCTTGACCCCGGTTCTAGTACAACTGTTCAACCATGCCGTATGCCATGGCTTCCTGTCTACCTGGAGCACCACCACCATAGTACCAATACACAAGGCAGGTGATCCCATGGACACTGGGAACTACCGCACTCTTATGATTGGCCACACTCTGGCTAAGATATATGGGTCAGTACTAGAGAGGAAGATCAACCGCCACATAGAGGGTCACGCGCAACGGGCTCTTAGGCAAGCAAGCTTGTCGGAGACAGCACTCCACTCTGGATCACATCTTCACCTTGAGGGCTATCATTGAGGAGGCGAAGTCAAGTCATCAGAAAGTCTACACTTGCTTCGTAGACTTTCGTAAGGCATTTGACACTGTCCCACGCTCTTGCCTGATCAGCAGGTTATAGGAGCTACAACTCCAAGAGATCATTATCTAGGGGGTTATGAGTTTATATGAGTCTGTCAAAGGGAAAGTACCTGCCCCAAGAGGTCTATCAGACTAGGTGGAGAGCACTATCGAAGTGGAGGAAGGCTGCCCCCTCTCACCGACTCTCTTCGGACTCTATATTGATGAGATCACTTCCTCCGTAGATTGCCTCGGTGGAGAGGGTTCACTTCTGGCTGACCTCATGGTGCAAATATTGTTGTACGCAGATGACATAGTCCTCATATCATCCTCAACAAAGGGATTGCGCAAACATCTAGAGGCTCTGCAGATGTATTGCACAGAGAGACTTGAGAGTTAACCTTGGAAAAACCAAGGTTATGATCTTCAACACCTGGCGACGAGCAGTGTCCCGTCGCCATAGTTTCACATACCGACACGAGCCAGTGGAGATAGTGCAGTCTTACACATATTTGGGGGTAGTGTTCACCGGTCACGATGATCCATGCAGGTACGGCATGACTCACACGAGGACAGGGTGCTCTGACACGACTAGAGAGGCGATGCTTCTAGGCACACTTTCAGGACCCTCCGACGAAAGGTTGGCTTTTTGACATGCTGGTGAGACCGACTGCCATGTGTGCAGCACCTTTCTAGGGGAGTGACATTTCAATGACAGAGTGGAAGAGATTTGAGAGGCTACAGGTGATTATAGAATCCAGGATGATTCGGAGCAAGCCCTCAGTCCCCCATTAGATTATACAGGCACAGTTCACCATGACCCCTCTACAGGTTGATGCCATCTCTCAGACATTGACTTTCCTCCATAGAGTCTAGGCCTTAACCCAGCAGAGATTACCAAGGCTAGCATTGGAATCTTCCACGCGACTCGCAGAGAGCGGTGTTGATACAACATGGTACGCACGGGTATCCACATGGTTTGGTAGTCACGGCATTCAAATGGACACACTTCCCCCCTTTCAGTAAAGCATGGATGCACCACCCAAGATGATCCCACGAGATGAGATCAACCGTATCATACAGTTGGACCTCCTCTAGCTCCATACAGCAAGGGCTTGGGGGGGAGAGGAGCTCCCCACCAAGATCCAATTTAGCATGACCACTTCCTGAGGGTCTCGGAGCATGGTCTCGTCATCAGACCTCAGTACCTTGACGATAGGAGAGTCTCACATGCATTAAGGATCGCCATCGGCCAGTCGTGAGTCTTGTCACATCAGCTGAGGATTAAGGCAAGGAGAGCTGCAGGCATACCTAGAGAGCAGAGGATCTGCACATTATGTTGGATGGAGGGGATCGAGATAGAGGAGCACTTATGTGTCTGCCCAATCTACTATGAGATCTGAGGGTGATATCATTGCCTCTTTCAGGAGGGGCATGGCGTTGGTCCACTTACATGGTTGATCCATTTTCCCGATCAGGTTTGTGTTGGACCCTATCTGATTGAGATGCAAGGACAAACAGATATACTAATGCGATAGAGCAGAGAGCGGCAGGGATTGATGCCACAGGTCACCGAGATCGACAGAGCACAGACAGATTTCTATGCATCTGAGTCAAGGTGAGGCTAAGGGAGAGGAGCTTGATGAGATGAGAGCATCATGGATTAGCAGTGATAGTCCTCTACCACGATATCGCTAGACAAGAGAGACGCACTTCACATGCAACACGTCCCTGTCTCCTCCTCCTCCTCCTCTCTCTCTCTCTCTCTCTCTCTCTCTCTCTCTCTCTCTCTCTCTCTGTGTCTCTCTCTCTCGCTCTCTCCTCCCCCCCTCTCTCTCTGTTCCTCGCTCTCTCTCTCTCTCGCTCTCTCCTCCCCCCCTCTCTCTCTCTGTTCCTCGCTCTCTCTCTCTCTCTCTCTCTCTCCCTCCCTCCCTCGCTCTCTATCTTTATCTCTCTCTACAAAGATCGAGGAGACCACGCCCTCCACCGCATCCAGAGATAGCTTGACAAACACAGATACAAGAGCTCCTCACATCCCATCAGAGAGCCACCAGGTTACCATGATATATGGAACCTGGCCATGTACAAGGAGCATTAGCTCTACGCACCTGATACTCTCTTGATATTTTGCTACTCTACTATTTTGTTCACTAGCTTAGGACTTTAGCTTTTAGCAAGGCCTTAGTGAGCCCTTTGCTTCAGCTCTTAGTGGCTTGTATGAGTTACCTTTTGGTTTTGCACTTTGTCTCATAGGCCCGCGAGGCCTCCTGCAAACGTTAATACATCTCTCTCTCTCTCTCTCTCTCTCTCTCTCTCTCTCTCTCTCTCCATGCTGCGCCCACCTCCCCGCCATGCTGCTTCTCCCCTCCATGTTGCCTCTCCACGTCACGCTGCTCCTCCACGCCTCTCTACTCCCCGCCATGCTGTCTCCGCCTAGCTCCGCCCTGCTCGCCGTGAGCTGCTTGCTGCTCGCTGCGCCCACCTCCCCGCCACGCTTATGCTTGCTGCCTACGTTGCTACGCCCACCTCCCCGCCACACTTGCTGCATTTCCCCCCCCCCCCCTCCCCCATGCTGCTGCTGTCGCGGGCGTCATCCAGGCTGCACCACCCAGGTTGGTGCTCCGAGAGCCATCCAGGCTGCACCTCTCCATCATAGGAGCCGTCCACCATCGAAGGAGCCTCCAGGCTGCTGCTGCGGGAGCCCCCCCCCCCTCTCAATTGTTGTAGGACTGCTGTCGGGATACAAGGGGCAGCTTAGCCCTGGAGCTTCAAGGCAGCCCCGCGGGCTGCTCAGCCTCGCCATAAGGGGACCCTGAAAGCAGCTGTGTGTAATGAAGGTGGGAAAAGGACGGGTTTTATGTGGGAAATAGGTGGGAAAATAGGAAGGGAATTGTGGGGAATGAGGGGGACTATATAAGTCAACCCCAAAAGATTTGTAAGGTACGTATTGATTTGACATCTAATCTACATCACTTCTGCTCCTCCTCTCTTGTGCACTTCCTCTACCTAGTTCACTCTACCCTCCCCCCCCCCATTTCACTCATTCTCACCCTGCCCTCCGTGGCCTTCCTCTCCTTCCCCGTTCCCCCTTCACTACATTGGTATCAGAGCCCAAGCTCCTGGCACCTCTCAAGCAAGCCACATATTGAAGAAAACGAAGCATTATCAGTTCAGCCTGCTACTACCCCCCTCACGTTTCCGTTACCTGTGTCATCTTCTCTCTCCTCCATCCCTTGAGATTCTACTGCCCACACCCACCACTCAATTCTCTTCGCCGATTCCCTTCTCTACATTGCGCTTCTGCTGTCCACGCCCACCACTCGACTCCTCCCCGTCATCTTTTCTTGTGGTCTCGTAACCGCTACAGGTCAACACCGCGAGCCTGCCTGGTGGTCTCCACACAAGGGTCTTCTCAGCGAAAAGATTGACCTGTAAAGAGGGACGTCGACGACAAACAGATTTGTGGGCGTCGAATCTCTATTTGCGGCCCTGCGTTCGCTAAGCCACCACGCAGCAAGAAGGAGCGACCACCGTCCGCCACATCACCTCCCTCGCTGGCCGCCGTTGCACCTCCCTCTGCCGTCGCGCCTCTCTTCGCCGCCGTTTCCTTAATCGCACCTTAGATTGATTTTTTTTAATCTTTATTTTCCTAAGGTTACTAGAAGGTAAGGCAACCGGGTTGGTTTGGGTTGGTTGGAATCTCACCTAACCACAGGTAGGTCCGCCTACCTAGGTTAGGTCACTCTAACCTAGTGTCCTAACTGTCCTAGCTGCCCTATTGGCCTTAGTTGAGACTACCCTAGGTGTCTTAGTTGTCCTAAGCTTCCCCAAAAAAAAAAAAAAAAAACCTCTTTTAGGGTACTCCTACAACCCTATTCTGGGCCTTTCTTAGCCACCTTCATGGCTCATTTTGAGCCCCGTTTCCAGCCTCTTCACCGAGCTTTCTTCGAACCTCTTCAACGACTGCATTTGAGCCTCTTTACTGACACCTCTCCAGCCTCTACATCGAGCCTTCGACACTTGGCACATTTTCCTCGTGTCACTCATGGCACCCAGGCATGCACCCCAGTCGGATGAGTCATCTCAGCATGGTGACGATGTTGCTCAGCAGGAGCAGATGCCGTTCACAGAGGGTGCATCTCCTTCACAGCCAGTTTCTGCTATGCCTACCGACACATAGTTTCTAGATGCATTGGCCTCGATGCTTCAGGGGGCTTTTCAACAGATGGGTCAGCAGTTGGGGCAGCAGCTCACCACTGCTATGGCTATGCACGATACAGCTATCACCCAGATGGGTCAGCACATTGGGCAGCAGATCACTACTGCCATCACTATGCATGATAAGGGCAAGCAGCCCGCACCCCAGCACGGGGATCAGTCGGATAGCCAAGGTGATTTTTCTGACCCGCGCAGGGGGTTTATGGCTGATGCCCGTCGCACTTATGATTCTGGTTCTATGCATGCACCCCAGCATGAGTATTATGTTGATATGGGTGATGCCTTGCCCGTGCCGCCGAGCACTTCATTGTTTGATTCCAGGCCGCCATTTGGCTCGCAGATTTCATTGGCTGACTAATGCACCAGCCACCTTCCAGGCACTCATGAACAAGATTTTACACCCCCTTCTTTTCAAATGTGTGCTGGTATTTTTTGATGATATTCTCATTTACAGTAAGGATGCACAGGAACACATAGGCCATGTCCGACAAGTGCTAGAAATCTTGAGGATGCATCAGCTTTATGCCAAGGCCAGCAAGTGCACATTTATGGCAGATGAGGTTGAATATCTTGGACATGTTGTAAGTAGGCATGGAATCAGGGTAGACCCAACTAAGGTGAAATGCATTAAGGAGTGGCCGCAACCACATAATACCACGCAGCTCAGGGGTTTTTTGGGTCTTGCTTCTTTTTACAGGAGGTTCATCAGACACTTTGCCAGAAGGGCTGCCCCTCTCACTGATTTGCTGAAAAAGGATGCCTTCCAATGGTCAGAAGCAGCACAACTCAGTTTTGAGAATCTCAAGGATGCCCTTAGTAATGCACCTGTATTGGTGTGCCCTGATTTCTCACGGTCTTTCATTGTTGAGACGGATGCCAGTGGCAAAGGTTTAGGGGCTGTCCTAAGACAGGAGCATGGGGTGATTGCTTTTAAGAGCAGGAAGTTTAATGCCAGGGAAATGAATTATCATGTCTACGATCAAGAGATGCTGGCAATCTTGCATGCTTTTGCAAAATGGCACCACTACCTGTACGGTAGCAAGATTAAGGTCAAAACGGATCACAGGACACTCAAGTACTTTTTAACGCAGCCTAATTTATCCATGAAGCAGAAGAGATGGTTGGCTGCAGTTCAGTCCTATGACTTTGACATTGAGTATAGAAAAGAAAAAGAGAATGTGGTTGCTGATGCCTTGTCCAGGATGTGGTCATGCAAACTGTCTGCCATTTCCACACTTCATCAGGAGTGGATACTTGGGATTCAGGAGGAATACATGCAAAATTCTGATGCAGCCCCTATCTTTGTGGAGTTACAGAGTCCGTCCAGCCAAGAACATGTTCGATTTCAGCTCCGCAATGGACTGTTATGGTGCAAGGATAGAATTTATCTTGTACCAGACTCCAAGTACAGGTTGTTGGTCTTACAAGAAATGCACTCATCTCCTATGTCAGGGCATACGGGTATCACCAAAACATATGAGAAGGTCAAAGAAAGCTTTATGTGGGATGGCTTGTGGCGAGATGTGGTTAAGTATGTCAGTGAATGTTTGCCCTGCCAACAAAATAAAGTGGACAGCCGGTTACCCGCAGGCCTTCTGCAACCGCTACCCATTCCTGAAGGCAAATGGACTCACATTGCCATGGATTTCATTACACGCTTGCCTTCTACAAATAAGGGTTGGGATAGCATATTCGTAGTGGTTGACAGGATGACCAAGCAGGCCCATTTCATACCGACTAGGACTCGGTACTCCGCTTCACAGGTTGCCTGGCAATTCATTGAGAATGTGTTCAAGCACCATGGTTTTCCTCAAGAGATTGTCAGTGACAGGGATGCTAAGTTTATGGGTCACTTTTGGCAGGAGTCATTCATTGCAGTAGGTACTTCCCTTGAGCCTAGTACTGCTTATCATCCCCAAACGGATGGACAATTAGAGAGGGTGAACAAATGGCTGGAGGAATATTTAAGGCATTACTGTCATGACACACAGAAGTCTTGGGACAAATGGTTAGCATTGGCTGAATTTTGTTACAACAGCACCAAACACCTCTCTATCGGCATGAGTCCATTCGAGGCAATGTATGGATGCAAAGTGGGAATGCCTTCTAAGGTTGCAGACTTGGCTGTGAAAAATCAGCAAGCAAGAAATGACTTGGAGAGTATGGATGCCCTTCTGCAGTTGGCTAAGAAGAATATGCAGGATGCCCAAGCCAAGCAGAAGAAGTATGCGAATGAACAAAGAGGTACTTATCTTTTGAAGAAGGGGATTATGTGCATTTACGTCTCCATAAGAATCGATATGCCTTGCTGAAAGGTAATACCAACACAAAGCTTGCCCACAGGTATTATGGTCCCTACAAAATCATCCGCAGAGTTGGGAAGGTAGCATATCAGTTGGAACTACCCATGACCTCCAGGATCCATAATGTTTTCCATGTATCCTTGCTGAAACCACATGTAGGACAGCATGTCCAGGTTCTTCCTCAGTTGCCGCCTATGGATGAAGAGGGCCACATCATTTATGTGCCAGAGCAAATCAAAGGCTTCAGAGATCATGTGCTCAGGAACAAGGCTTACATAGAATACCTCATCAAATGGAAAGGTTTATCTGAAGATGAGAATTATTGGCAACCCAAGAGCATTGTGCAGGACTACCCCTACCTCCTACAAAGCTGATCGGGTTCTGCTGTATTTTTCCATTTTAGGCAGCCTCATGGAAATTTTGAGGGCAAAATTCTTTGGGAAGGGATGGCTGTAATGAAGGTGGGAAAAGGATGGGTTTTATATGGGAAATAGGTGGGAAAATAGGAAGGGAATTGTGGGGAATGAGGGGGACTATATAAGTCAACCCCAAAAGATTTGTAAGGTACGTATTGATTTGACATCTAATCTACATCACTTCTGCTCCTCCTCTCCTGTGCACTTCCTCTACCTAGTTCACACTACCCTCCCCCCCCCCTTTTCACTCATTCTCACCCTGCCCTCCGTGGCCTTCCTCTCCTTCCCCGTTCCCCCTTCACTACACTGTGCGCTGCTTGTGAAGCAGCCTTGAGCTGCTAGGCATCAAAGCTGACCTTGGTGGCCAGCCCCCTCAATACCTCAAGGCCCGCCTACCACCTCTCAAGCCTTCGCAATCTGCACCGTACCTTACCTGCAACAAGATTAGCAGACAGGACCAAGAAAGGCTGCAATATGGGGACAAAGGAGAGCTCACCAGACCAGAAAACAAGAGGAGATAAGGACCGGAAGTATAGCCTCATCTGGACGAAAGCAAAGAAAATAGAAGACCCGAGCGCCAAGGCCTGCATATCAACACTCAAGGAAATACGTAAGATGCAAGACACAGAAATTGAAGGCCTACGCAAGAAGCTGAGAGAGGCTAGAGAAGAGGAGCTTTCAAACCTCCGAGCCCAAATGCAAGATGAAATGAAGAAATGGCAAGAGGAGATGCAAAACAAATAGACATGTGAGAAAGGTAAAATGATGCAGGACATGACTCGTGCTCTAGATGAAAAAACAGTAATTTGACCTCAAAAATTAAGACACTGGGAACTCATGTTGCTGCCCTCCAAAGTGAGAATGACAAACTGAAGGCAAGTGCACATTGGGAAGAAGGGGAGTTTCAGCCACCTCTTAACGAGGACCTGAACACCATTAAAGAACAACTGCAGCAGCTCACAAATGCAAGGGGGACATCAGAGGAAGGATGCAAGACCATTGAGATGCTGAAATCAGAGAATGAACGACTAAAAAAGGAAATGGCAGAAAGCAAATATGCTTGCAGGGAACGATGTACTAAAGAAAGACACAACACAAAAGAAAAGGGAGATCATTTCTGAAACAATTGAGGAAGAAAAACGACGGGACAGCAAGAGTTTAAATGTGCTGGTCAGAGGCCTAACAATAGGTGATAGCCCCATGGCAAACACCAAAATCCTCTTTGACAAAATGGGAGTAAACCTCACTTGTGAATCAGCCTCGAAAGTGGGTAAAACAAATGCACCAACGAGGCCTTTGGTGGTAAAGCTGCAAACAGCCACAGATAGATCCACCCTTATGAGTACACGGCCAGCACTGAAGGGGACTAGGATCTTTCTAGATGAAGATCTCACACTCCTACAGCAGGAGCACAGAAGGGAAGGAATGGTACGGGTGATGGCTGCAAGGCAAGAGGGGAAATGGGTAGTTTACAGAGATGGTAGGGTGATCATTCGAGAGAGGGTAGAAAAAGAAGCACGAGATGCACCAGGAGGAGAAGGGGACAGCACATGACGGTGTCTGAATGATGGGGCGAGTATGCAAAACAAATTGAGGATGGCAGTGTGGAATTGTAATGGCACCCTATGGTCCGACCCAGAGGGGTTCTTGGAGACATACCATAACAGAGATGTGATCTTCTATACTGAGACACATGATAGCCCAGAGAGAGGGGTACCCACAGTGATAGGATACACATGGGTGTCTGCCCACCCACAGGAGGGAACTGAGGAGGGATAGTGGGGTACGAGGATCCGTAGGTGTGGCTGTCCTTTTCAGATCACACATGAGGCCACTCCGCTCTATGATACGAAGGGAGGAGCATGCACGACACATGTGGATCAGGATAGAGTTACCAGACACACAGCCAACCTTCATTGCAGTATGCTATTATGCACGAGAGGTCACCACTGATGGGCACAGCCCATATGAGACTATTCACGATGATATCACAGAGTTCTCGAGACATGGGGACACTCTCCTCCTTGGTGACTTCAATGCACAAATTGGGAACAGACGGGTGGGCCTGTTAGATTTCGATGAGGATTCCCTCATAGTACCGGAGATGGATGCAGCAAAGCTGGTCGTGAGGCAGTCGGCAGATACAGATGCACCAATGACAGCGTATGGGAGACATTTACTCGAGCTGGGTGCTATACATGACTTGATCATATATAGTGATCTTCGCAGATGGCCATCATCTAGCGGACTCACCTGTTTCCCACATGGAGGGAGGAGTAGTACGGTAGACTACCTACTCGGTCCACTAGCATTGGCCCCACGGATACATGATTTTATGGTGCCACCTCCTCCACTTGGAGCTGACCACTCATATCTCACTTTCTGTATATCGGTCGCCACGCCAGCCATGAGGAGGGCCCCTCCACCACCCGATCGTGTTCATATTTATTTTGACCATGCTCTTGACCCGGTGTACGTGAGCCACCTGGCTTCTGAGCTTCTAGTACTACTTGGCGATGGGATGAACCTCGCGCATGCATCAGACACTCTTATATCGGTGATACATGATGTTGCAGCGAGATCCTTCCCCACGACACGATCTGCACGTGTCCCAGATGGGAGGATGCCCCAAAATCCCTCGTTTGATGATGAGTGCAGAGAGATGAGAGCCCACCTTACACGTGAGATAGCACTGGGACATGTGACTTCACCAGAGGCACAACGGATCTCACACCGAGTGACACGGCGTAAGAAACGGGCTTTCCTCATGCACAGGATGGATGAGGTGATCAGCTCCTTTCACGGAGGAGATCCTACTATGGGATGGGAACTCTTATCAGAAGGAAAGTCACCCATTCCCATCATAGATCCCACAGTCTGGCACACATATGCTTGCTCCCTATATGATGTCCCAGGTCAGCACCACCTCATATGTCCTCTATGCCCAGGCCCACCACATGCCATTTGTTTACTCCGCAGAATGTACGCGCTTCCCTTCTCCAGCTTCATAACCGACGATCACCAGCTCATGAGGGATTACGCACTGAGCATTTTGCGCATGGGCAAGAGATCCTACTAACCCTAATATTAGCACAGTTGTTCAACCATGCCGTATGCCATGGCTTCCCACCACCATAGTACCAATACACAAGGTAGGTGATCCCATGGACACTGGGAACTACCGTACTCTTATGATTGGCCATACTTTGGCTAAGATATATGGATCGGTACTAGAGAGGAAGATCAGCATCCACATAGAGGGTCACGGACAGCAGGCACTTGGGCAGGCAGGATTTCGAAGACAGCACTCCAGCCTGGATCACATTTTCACCCTGAGGGCTATTATTGAGGAGGCGAAGTCGAGGCATCAAAAAGTCTACACTTGCTTCGTAGACTTTCGTAAGGCATTTGACACTGTCCCACGCTCTCGCCTGATCAGGAGGTTACAGAAGCTACAGCTTCCAGTCATCATGGGGGGTCATGAGTCTACATGAGTCTGTCAGAGGGAGGATACACGCCCTAGGAGGCTTATCAGACTGGATTGAGAGCACCATCGGAGTAAAGCAAGGCTGCCCCCTATCACCAACTCTCTTCGGGCTCTATATTGACGAGATCACTTCTTTTGTTGATCGACTAGGCGGAGAGGGTTCGCTCCTGGCTGACATGATGGTGCAAATACTATTGTATGCCAATGACATAGTCCTCATATCATCTTCAGCAAAGGGGCTGCAGAAACATCTAGAGGCTCTGGAGATGTTCTGCAGGGAGAGAGACTTGACAGTTAACCTTGGTGGAGACTACCGAGGCTAGCATTAGAGTCCTTCAAGCGACTAGCAGAGAGGATACGGCATGGTACGCACAGATATCCACATGGTTTGGTAGTCACAGCATTTAGATGGACAAACTTCCTCCCTTTCAGTATAGTCTGGACACACCACCCGAGATGATCCCACGAGATGAGATCAACCGTATCATACGATTGGACCTCCTCCAGCTCCATACATCTAAGGCTTGGGGGGAAGAGGAGCTCTCCACCAAGATCCAATTCTACCATGATCACTTCGTGAGGATCTCAGAGCATGGTCTTGTCATCAGACCTCAGTATCTTGAGGACAGGAGAATTTCACATGCACTGAGGATCATCATTGATCAATTATACGAGTCTCATCACATCAGCTACGGATTGAGGCAGGGAGAGCTACAGGCATACCTAGAGAGCAGAGGACTTGCACACTATGCCTGATGGGGGAGATCGAGACGGAGGAGGAACATTTTCTATGTGTTTGCCCAGTCTACTATGAGATCCGAGGATGATATCATTGCCTCTCTCAGGAGGGACATGGCTTTGACCCACTCACATGGCTAATACATTCTCACGATTAGGTCTGTGTTGGGCTCTACCTGCTTGAGATGCGCCAACAAAGAGACACACTGATGCGACAGGCCAAAGAGTAGCATGGGCTAATGACACAGGTCACCATCGACAAATCACAGACTTTTATGCATCCGAGTCAGTTGCCAACGTAGCCGAGGGAGAGGAGCTTGATGAGATGAGAGCATCATGGATCAGCAATAGGAGTGCCCACCACAATGTGGCTAGACGAGGGACACACACTCCACGTGCGACACGGAGAGAGCCTAGAGTACGCACGATCGAGGTCCGGTCTATCTCATCCCTTCTTAGAGGCGACCGCCAAAGGCGAGGCATCACCCTTGACGTAGCCCACCGGATCCATTGATCGAAGAGACCACGCCCTCCCCCACGTCGCGAGACAGCTCGACAGACAGATACGAGAGCTTCTCACATCTCATCAGAGTGCCACCAAGTTACCTGGATATATGGAACCTGAGCATGTACTAGGAGTGCTAGCCCTGAACGTCTGACACGCTTTTGTTACTTTTCTACTCTAGTATTTTGTTCACTAGCTAAGCATGTTAGCGTTTTAGCTTTTGCTTTCAATTTTCAGCTTTTAGTCCTCAGCAAGGGTCTTAGTGAACCCTTTGCTTCAGCCCTCAGTGGCTTGTATGAGGTACTTCTTGGATTCACACTTTGTCTCATAGGCCCCCGAGGCCTCTTGCATATGTTAATCTCTCTCTCTCTCTCTCTCTCTCTCTCTCTCTAGTTTAGGATTTAGGGTTAAATCTAAATCTAAAGACCCTCAGTCTTAAACTAATGTAATGAAGGCCTTTTTGATATAGGACTACAACTTAGATGTGTGCTAAAAGAAACTCGAGCTGAGTTGCCATGTGCACTCCTCGACCCTCTCTAGTTTATCCAGATGATGTAAGGATTTTGTTTTGTACTTTGTACTTTGTCCCATAAGCCCGTGAGGCTTTCTGCGGACGTTAATCTCTCTCTCTCTCTCTCTCTCTCTCTCTCTCTCTCTCTCTCCCCCTCTCCGCACACAAAAGCTGACCGGGCATAGTGTCGCATCACAGACTTCTATTTTGTAGAAACGGTTGGTTGGCCCGTTTTGAGACCACCACCGTTATGCTCATTGTATCAGTTATCTTTAGTCTCATAGACCTTCACGGTCTCCCGAAGACTTTAATAAACTTTCTTTCTTTCTATACATTTGAGTTAGCTCCACACCACAATGGAGTAGAGGAGGAGCTAGCTGATATGAGGGCAGCTTGGATCAGCGCAGAGAGCCGACACGGTGCCACCGAGAGAGGGACGCAAAGACCATGCGCGAGACAGAGAGTGCCCAGAGCACATTCTATTGTGTTCTGACCCATCACAGCTTTCCTCAATGGGGACCGACAGAGATAAAGGGTCACTATGGACACAGCCCAGAGAGTTCAGAGATCAAGGAAACTGTCCCCTGCCACAGGCGAGACAACTCGACAGACATAGATACGGGATATTTTTACAACTCACTAGAGAGCCATCACTATGCCGGGTTTCGGTTTCTAAGTCCTAGCCTCGTGACTGGCTTGATTCAGTTTGTACTTGATTTTTATGATCATTATGATTTTGCTAGTAAAGATTAGTACTACTCTCCAAGGGCCCTGGCGTGCTCTTTGCTCCAGCCCACTGAGGCTTGTATAAGTCTACGTTTTTGTGCACTTTGTGTTGAAGAAGTGAAAGGAAAGCATGAAGCTGAACACAACAGAGAATGCTTATAGAATGAAGAAGGGTGAGGTCCATATGTAGGCACCTCTACATGAGCCACCAAGCTCCAAAATCATCTCCTCAATCAACTCCTAGAATCTCTCAATCAGTCTATGTGGCATCTACCACCACCTAACAGTGCTTATGGGCACCTAACTGTGCCTCTAGCACACACACACATATAACGCAAGGTGTGCCTGGGGCATACACCTTGAGATATCCCAATAAACCCCCCCTCAAAGAAATGCCTCAAGCTATGTCAAGGATACATCTAGTCACATAGTGTCTCAAACCATGTCATGGTGGTCAAGGATAAATCTATGGCTAGGATCTCATGCTAACAAGGCTTCCCAAGGGTGTGAAGTCAAACAAAGGGATACATAAGACCCCCCAATGGTTATATCCCCTGCATGTACATGCACACAATGTCTGCAGGAGGTACCATGGAGCTAAACACATACACATGGCCTACATCATATGGTGACCAGAGGTGTTTACAAAGAACACAACAGTTTATTCCATTCATTTTGGAGGACTATCCAGGCAGAGTACCTTAACTCAACATAAAAGAGAGATATGGAGCATATGTGGAGCTGGTTCAAAAAGCATAATCACCATAGGAGGCCTCATCTTGTGGAGGCACATCAACTGAAAGTAAATTGGCAGTTTCTGGTTTTGTAGTTGCTTCCTTTTTGGCCTTACAAAACTTTTCATGGTGATTGTTTTTGCCACAATATTTGCAAGGATTAATCTTGAAGCAATCTTTTGAGAGGTGATTGGTCTTCCCACAATGTTTGCAAGGTGGAAACTTGCCCATTTGAGTTTTTATGGCATAGGCTGTGTCATTGCCTCTCCGGAGTTCCTTGTGCCTTTCTTCTTCTTGAAGGGCAGTAATAAGACCTTCAAAGATTTTTCAATGTGGTGACAACATGATCCTAATCTTCATGCATACTTTTGAGCAATACTATCATTGCATCGTCCGTAGTGATTGGAGAGTTGATAGAAGCAAGTTGAGTCATGAGACTCTGCATATGATTGACATGGGCAGCCAAGAAAGTGCCACTAGCCATCTTCAATTCAAAGAAAGCAATCTTAAGTGACAATTTTGAGATGTGAGAGCTAGCACCAAAAAGAATATCAAGCTTTTGCCAAGCTTCAGAAGGAGACTCCATATCAGAAATGTGATGAATATAGTCATCTCCTAAGCCAAGAGCAATAATGCCATAGTCTTTCTCCTCTCTAGCAGGATCTCGTGCCGGGCGTGTAGGAGCTGAGGATTCTCCAGCATTAGAGGCTGTTGAAGAAGAAGTTGAAGCAGGTTTAACAAGCCCCCAAAGGTTTTCCCTCATCAATGCAAACTTAATTTTCATCTGCCATGTGTGAAAGCCTTTACCATTGAACTTATCAGAAGGTAGCCATGAGAGGGTCTAACCCAAAATGGGCAGTGTCTACTCTCTTACAAGGGTAGAAAAAACTGAAAAGCTTCAAAGTACAAGCATTTGGTGTGGAAAAGACTTGTAACCAAATTCCATAATAAAAATCATAGTGGAAATGATACTTCAACTTGCATGCTTCATAGAGGTGGCTAAATGAAAGTATTCCAAGAAAATCCAGGTATAGCAACCTAAAAGAAAGTTGTAGCCACAATTGTACTGATGCTATTCAACACTTTAAAATATCAAAAATGCCAAAGTAGCATCTAATGTAGCACCAAATTCACAACACTGTCAAAACTGTCCAAAACAGAGGCCTGATCTTGAAGGGCTTGTATCTCACTCTTCAAGGCAAAGAAAAGAGGGCTTTTTAGGTAGAAATAAAGCTGGTATACCAGAGAAGAGCCACTGAAGAGGAAAGTCGAAATGCCGCATCACGTCACCATAGCCAAGAGCTTGATTGTCGACTGGTTTTTTCACGTTTTCTCCCTCCTTGGTGGACCATTTCACTTCAAATTTGGACAGGGGCTAGCTCATGTTGTTGTGCAAGCGTGGCTCAGAGGAATTTCGAAATGGTTGCTCCAACAAGTCGTATTGCACGAAATGGCGTCAAAAAGAAAGCGGCTGTTGGGCGGGTCTGAGGGCACCATTCCCTAATTGCTCTGACGTGGAAGGTCGCCTATATGAAGGGTCTCTCCAGCCTGAAGGACTCTAGAAGAGGTCACCTGTAGGAGGAGAACTCAGCCCTCCAAGTGGTTGGGCAGAAAGGGGCAAAATGGAGAGGAAGGTTGGGAAGAAGAAGAAGATGATGATGATGATGATGACATGGCATAAATGGGCTCAAGGAGGATCATAGTGCTCTGATACCATGTTGAAGAAGTGAAAGGAAAGCATGAAGCTGAACACGAAACAAGAGAATGCTTATAAAATGAAGAAGGGTGAGGTCCATATGTAGGCACCTCTACATGAGCCACCAAGCTCCACAATCATCTCCTCAATCAACTCCTAGAATCTCTCAATCAGTCTATGTGGCATCTACCACCACCTAACAGTGCTTATGGGCACCTAACTGTGCCTCTAGCACACACACACATATAACCCAAGGTGTGCCTGGGACATACACCTTGAGATATCCCAATACTTTGTCCCATAGGCCCGCAAGGCCTCCCACAGATGTTAATACTTATTTATTTCTTTCTTTTCTCTCTCTCTCGCTACATAATGGCCAAGCCAAAGATCATGAGGGCTTTATACAGAGTACATTGCACAAGGTATTAGTACACAAGCCCTAATCTTGACAAAGCTATTCAATGAAGCCGTTAGCACTGGTTTTCCCTGCACTTGGACCCTCAAGGATATTATTCCAATTCACAAGGCAGAGTTCCAAAAACCGGTGCAAACAGCTTCATTCACAAGAAGCCCTTTGTTCCACATCAAACAATGCACACCAAGTTTGGAGCATTACCTCTGCACTACAATGGAAAAATGGTGCAAAGTTATTAAATGTCACAAAGTTAAGCTACAATCAACAAGCTTTAGGTTTGTGCATGCCATTACCTATGTCAAAATACCCACGAAACAAATATCAATGTATATTATCATAGAAATGCATGATAAAAGATCTCACAACGATATCTTTACACCACAGGACTACTTAAGGTAATGTACAATAGAGATGAAATTTTTTCCCATAATGATTATTCGAGACCAATCTTAGAGCTATTTGCAATATGTTGAATGCAACATCTTGTGGTAAACTTATTTATTTACTTCAATTCGCTGGTAACAACATACCACACTTGGCAAGATAGAGACGTTTAAGCTATTAGTGCCTTTGTCTGGAAGCAAAGAAGAAAAGGAGCATGTTGTATACAATGTCGGTGATACTGTTCTTCCAAGGATTAAGAAAAGAAGACTAAAATGTGGGAAAATGGCACATAGATTATGGACACTTAACTTAAAACTAATGACTTTGCCCACACATTAGAATTACCCAACCAATGGGGAACACACCATTCTTTTGACAGCAAAAGGAACTTCCCAGCACATTTAGTATAGATGATAGCTTCAGTTATACTCAATGAAGAATAGCAACTTGAAGTCAAATATATTGATGACCATCACAAGGCGTAGTTTTTTAGAAACTTCTCAAAACTCGTTAGCTAATCAAACCTTAAGTGAGATCAGTTGCAGCCTAAGCAAGAGGGACAATATAAAAACTAATTTGTGTATATCTTAATTCTTGTATAGGACAAACTCAAGCAAAGTTTAATGGATATGATTATATATTTCGATTATTCGTCACTACTGTATATAACTTAGAAGTAAAGCAAGAACCATCATGTAGAGTGGTTTGCACCCAACCTCATGTTATCATGCAAGCCTTGTGTTAATGTTTGTGCAAATCTTGTTCTTGCTTTTATTAGCTAGCAATTTGCAATTTGAAATACCTAGGTTTAGAAAACATATGTGGGTAGAAAGAAAATGATAATAAATGTGTGGACCCAAACGTCGACATTCGTTACCACCGCTAGAATTATGCTAGCAAATGGAAATAGAATAAGAAATGGTAACTTACCTTGCAATCTTGCCAAGTTTTTTGTGTGCTTGATTAAAGCTTCACCGATTCCCCTCCTTCGTAGCTCTTTTGCCACACAAACATTACTTAGATAGCCTCTGCAATGTTGCGCTTCATTACCCTATCATGCAAATTGGCACAATCAGAGATCTTCCATCAAGAAATTGGGACCTTTTTAACCTAGCTTTCCGTTCTTATTTTCTTTGTATAGAGCATAAGACCATGGATGTGCAACCTAACAAGCTTAAACATTCTTGTGAAATAAAACTGGTATGTCAAGAACACGATCAAGGTTTACAAAGAAGAAACTAAACTCATCCACCCATAGGTAGGCTCTTACATGGCTTGGCCTTTTCTTGACATATTAAAGTAGCCTACACGAATTCACTATTGAGCCTGTTTTCTATTTTTCCCATATGATGGTTGGTCTCCCTGATGAAAGTGGGAGCAACAATGAAGCAAGAGAGCAGAGAGCAAAACATTGAACTGGAATAGATAAGATTAGTAGACCACAAGTGAGGAGGTGCTTTTGTCCAAGTGACAAAACCACACTAATCCACTAACTTTGATTAGGGGGAAAAACCTCTAGTGAGGGAAAAGTGCCCCTCACTCACTTATGGATTACATTGGTCACTACCTAGAATATGCCAATAATTCTAACACCCCCCTACAGTGCCAATGTGATGATGTACAAGGAAGTGATCAATCACCAAAAGGAGATAAATTCAGGGCACTACGAAATGCCTCAAACTTATCACGTGGAAGTGCTTTGGTGAAGATGTCTCCAATATTGTCATGTGTTGACACATAGATCATACTATCTCCCCTGCATACAACTTCTCTCTGACATAATGATAATGAACCTCAATGTGCTTCATGTGAGCATCAAACCCCAGATTCTTTGCCACTGCTATAGCACTCTGACTATCAATAAGAATTGGAGAAGGACCCTCCAATAAGAGATGAAGATCAGCAAACAAACAACGCAGCCAAACACATTCAACTGTCGCTGTGAAAGCTGCCCTGTACTCAACTTCATATCAGGAAGTAGCCACAGTAGATTGTTTCTTGCTCAGCCAAGAAATGCAAGCTTTGCCCAAAAAGAAACAAGTACCACTTGTGGACTGCCTAGTGTCATAGTCTCCAGCCCAATCTGAGTCACTTTAAGAATGCATCGGCAAGTCACCCCCCCTGGGAAACATCAAGCCATAAGACTTTGTGTCTTGCAAGTAACGTAAGATGCATCTTATAGCTTGCCAATGTGTAATCTTTGGGCTGTGCATATACCTAGTCACCTGAGATACTACTTACTGAATATCGGGCCATGTATTGCACAAATAAATGAGGCATCCAACAGCCTGGCTGTAAAGTGTGGCATCCACTGATCACCTGCATCATACATAGTAAGCTTCATCCCTAGCTCCATGGGAGTGGTTGTAGGCTTACAATCTTGCATGTTGAACCTATCCAAGAGCTTTTGTACATACTTGGATTGAGACATAGCAATGCCACGCTTGTCTTGTGTGAACTGGATCCCCAAATAGAAATTTAATATGCCCAAATCTGTCATGTCAAATTCAGCTTTCAATTAAGCCTTGAAATCTACAATTATTTCCTCATTTGACCCTGTGAGCAGCATGTCATCTACATAAAGAATGATGACCAAAATATGCCCCCCAACCTTCTTGATATAGAGGGTGCTTTCTGTGGGACTATTGTGTAACCCCTTACTTGCCAGGAAGGCATCAATCTTGGCATACCATGCACGTGGGGCTTGTTTCAGCCCATATAAAGCTTTATTCAGCTTGCAAACCTGAAGTGCATTGCCAAAAAGTTCAAAGCCAAGAGGTTGTTTGACATAAACGTCTTCCTGCAAGTCCCCATTAAGGAAAGTTGTTTTTATGTCCAACTGATGGACATTCAAAACAAAAGTTGCAGCCGTGGCAATAACAGATCTGATAGTGGTCATCCGGGATGTAGGAGAAAAAGTCTCCTCATAATCTATGCCCTTTTTTTGAGCATAGCCTTTGGCAACCAGCCGTGCCTTGTACCTTTCAATAGACCCATCTGGCTTCCTTTTAACATTGAAAACCCATTTGGTACCAATGGCATGTTTTCCTTGTGGTAAATCCACAACATCCCAAGACTGATTTTTCTCAATGGACTACAATTCATTGTGCATGGCATTCATCCAGTGCACATTATCGTTGGCTTCTTCAAAAGTGCCAGGTTCTTCTTCATCAAGAAGAATACCTGCATAAGCTCTCTCAACAGAATGAGCCCCCCCTACATGTCTTACTACACTACGAGTCCTTCCAAGCAAAGGTGCCTCAAGTCTACTCCCTGAGAGTCTGTAGCAACCAATTCGGAAATGTTTTGGCTGCATGTATCTCTTGAATCTCTTGCCTAACAACATCATCCACTGCCTGAGGAGGAACAAAATCAGCATGTGGCTGAATCGGGGCATGTGGAGCAGGTAGAGGTTGCTGTAAATTCTGATTTTCAGCATGAGCATCAGCTGGGGAACCGAAAGCTATAGGAAGCAACCCCTCAAAAACATCATCTGAAGAAGCTGGAATAGTGAATTCAGCATGTGTATGAGCTGAATTCTCTGAAAAAATGACATCTCTACTCACAAAATCTTGCGTGTGGCAGGATTGTAGAGACGATAGCCCTTGATTTGTGCACTATACCCAACAAAGATACACTTTAGTGCCTTATCTGCAACTTATGTTCATAGGGAGTGATTGTCTTCAAAGCCTTTGTGGGAGCCCAATTCAAAACATAATTGGCACACATGAGGCCTTCGAGCCAAAATCTGTGAGGCAACTTCTTGCTAGTGAGCATGCATCTATCCATCTCCATGAGAGTTCTATTTTTCCGCTCAGCTTTGCCATTTTGCTGAGGGGTAAGCCTCACTATAAGCTGATGTGTGATGCCTTTCGCCTTCAAAAATGCCTCAAATTCATGAGACATATACTCCCCCCCTCTGTCAGTGCGAAGTGTCTGTACCTTGAGTCCTTTCTCATTTTCAACCATGGCCACAAAGTGTTTGAAATGAATAAAAACATCAGATATTTTCTTCAAGCCATAGACCCGAGTGTAGTCATCTATTAATGTGACATAATACAGATAACCACCAAAAGCAAGTGTCCTCATGGGACTGCAAACATCACTATGTATGAGCTATTATTTGTGAGTAGCTCGTACTACACCATCCTTTTTAAAGGAAAATCTATGCATCTTACCAAGGATGCATCCCTCACACGCATGAGGAGGAGGTGACTCCAAAGGAGGCAATGCATCAACCATAGCATGCTTCTGAAGTGTCATCCAGCTGCCATAGCTCATGTGCCCATATCTGGCATGCCATTACTCCGCATTCTGCATAGCAGCAGTGGGACTGCTTACTGCAAGTGCAATATCGGATCTTTTCTCATAAATATCAAGCTGAAAAAGACCTCAATATAAAGTGGCAAACAACATCAAAGCATAATCATTCTCTTTGTCTCGGACTGCACACTTAGCATCATCAAAGATAACCTGAAATCCTCCTCGATTGAGAGAGGACACTGAAAGTAAATTCTTCTTCATACTAGGCACATAAAGAACATCAGTGATTCTGAAATCTGTGCCATCCGTGGAGGGAAGTATAATATCACCCACTCCACACACTAAATAAGAAGAATTGTTTGCACATGTCATCTCCTTTTTAGCGGCTGGGTGCATGCAGAGATGCAAAAAGACTCTTCCTTGAGGTGATGTGCTTGGATGCACCACTATCAAAAAACCATGTGTTCAATGTCTCATTGACACTGAAAGAGCATGCATCCTTCAAAGGGTCATAGCTGTAAGTTAAGAAAGCATATGAGTCATCCTCAAGAGTGGCTATAGTATCTGGACCAGCCAATGGAAAATCTGAAATGCAAGACAAAAAGGTCCTCTTCCACAAAGTTGCCTGTAACATCCCCTCCATGTGCATTAGGAGCTGATGCATCTAAGACACGAATCCTTTTTCTTCTCCTTTGCTATTCTCTTCTTGCATTCACCAATGTAGTGACCTGGCTTCTTGCAGTAGTGGCAAATGTCATTCCTCTTTGGCTTCTCTGCATCACCTTTAGCCTTATGAGAGGGCTGTCCGGAATTAGCTTTATGCTGATGTGTGGGCTGATTTCCATGTTGCTTTTGCTGCCCTTTCCCTTTGGGCCTGAACTTTGAAAGCATGGCATGCTCGCCAGCCCGTGTGGCCTCTTTGCAGATGCAAGGAAGCTTGTATTCCCGATCGAGGAGACTCTTATAAAATTTCTTTCTTTCTTTCTCCTTGATCAAGGACATGTGCTTTGGATAGCTTGATAACCATCTTGAAGTTGTTGTGGAATTGAGCATGACTCCTCCTTAGTTCATCAACCTCTTTATGAACATCAACATCAGTCTTCTTGGGAGACATTATGTGCTTCAAAAGGATTGGTAGGCTATTGAAAGAGAGGGATAACTTGAGAGAAAAAGGGGCGGAAGGAGTGGACTATGCGGGAATTGAGAAGGCTCAGTAATGTGGACTCTTCTTTTCAAAGCTCAACCTCTAATACCGATGATGTGCACCCTGACCTCACTATTTACTTAAAGAAGCTCTTTCTGACTCAAAACAATAGAATAGACCTTGAGTGGACTTGAAATGCGTTACTCTAGAAAGAGAGAAGGAGGGGACAATTCCTCAATACGAGCTAGGAGATCACAATGGTATCAACGAGTTAAAGAAAGAAGAAGATTGTGTACACAAATATCCACTGCAGCAGCAGGAAGTCACAACTCTTTCTGAACCCCTCTATTGAGGTGAGAGGTGATTGATATGGGCTCCTCAAGGTGAGTAGGAGCCTCCTCCATTGTCAGCTACCACCTGTCTCACCAAACCCTAGATTGTAGCAGTCTGAGTTTGGTGGATTCGAGAAGGTCCCTGCGCCATCTACCAAATCCCTATGGTGAGGATGTGAGTCCGTGCATACCAGCCTCGCTCGTCTCCCTCTGCCACCAACCTCATGGAGGAATCGAGAGCCAACCATGGCAACCTCTGTCTCCCTGATGCAAACTCGGCCTGAATGATATGATGTGGTACAGATGGTTTCCCTCGGATCATTCATGAGAGCATAAGGATCTGCAGGCGCTCCACCCGTGTCCACTCTATCTCTGACATGTCAGGTCCCCAACAAGGGCTGCCATACATACCGGCTGGTCAGACAAGGAGTCGAAGAGAAGATCCTTGGTCCAAGGGTCTTGGAAGTGGGAGTGGAAGCACTGTCTCTCTAGTCGAGCCAATGAGGCGTATCCCCTGCTCAGTCTGGCCTGCATCGCTGGTCTCATCGTGAAGATCGGGCTGGAGAAGATGAGCCCCAAGTAAGCGTATGAGGATACGATCTCAACTGGCCTTATCTCTGCGGTACAGGATGACCGACGCAGCTGCATAGATCTTGGACATCACATGTCCAATCATGATAGTCCTGTAGTTACTCGGGTCCATGGGATCCCCTGCCTTGTGGATGGGGGTGATGGTGTTGAGTGTCCAAGTGCAAGGGAAGCCAAGGCAAACAACGTCATTGAATAGCTTTGCTAGGATCGGGGCTAACGTGTCGATCCCATATGCGATAAACTCAGTGCATAGCCCCTCGTGGTCCTTAGCTTGTGCAGTTTCAATGTCGTGTCCTTGACTCCCCCTCTGGTGAAACGTGCAAGTGGTGGGGCGAGGTGTGTGTATGAGATCTAGAGTAGGTTGGTATGGGACATCATAAAGATGGCGTGCATACGTGTGCCAAACTCTCGTGTCAGTGAGGGGTGATGGAGACCTACGCTCAAGGAATCTCCACCAAATTTCCTTAGAGTTGTTGCTGTACAAGATGTTCAACAGCTCCTCATTTCGACGAAGAAATGCCTGCTTCTTCCGACGTACGAGACGTCGATACTTGCGTACCGTGTCTGGTGTGTTCGGGAGGTGACACCTGGTTTCAAGTCGGAGTTGTCGGCGATAAGCCTTGCACTCCGCATCTTACCAATTGTTGCAAGGTACTAAACCAAGAGGTGGTGGTCTAGTGGACCGTGTGGTGTTGGGAAAGACTTGGAGGGCAGCCTGGTGGAGTGTGCGACTAATCAAGGCAACACGGTCCTCTATGAGTGGTATGTGATCGATGTAGGTTAGGAGTCTATTTAGGCGTCCAGAGTAGGCAGGGGAGAGGCTGTGATCAAAGTGTATGTCATGGTAGGTGTCGTGCTTCATATGTGGTGTGTGTGGTGTGGCTAAGCGTGAGGTGGCGATAGTGAAGAATAGGTATGTGTGATCAGCTCCTGGAGGGAGTGGTACTACACTGAAGTCGATGATACGTGAGGTGAAGGTAGGGGATCCCATGATGTAACCTACTACACTAGTGCCCCCCCCATGTGGGAAGCAAGTAAAACCACCTGAGGAGGGCCATAGGTCAAGCCCATTGTAGATGATGAGATCGTGCATCTTGCCCAGGTCCAGGAGCGCGTGTCCATATGGTATAACAAGCCCATGTCGGTCCGATGAGATCCTAGTCATACCTGCTCCGTCTAGGTCCATGTCTGGTAGCATGATAGAGTCGTCTTGGAAGTCCAAGAGTGGTGCCTGGCGCGTGCTTGTCCTAGCGTTGAAGTCCCCAACAATAAGAACTTCCCTGCGAGCTGAAAGGTCTAGGATATCATGATGTAAGGGTGCATATGGCGATGTCTCACCCTCCTCTCGCGCAACTCTGGCGAAGTGGGATGTGTCTGGAGGGAAGTAGCATATTGCTATGAAAAGGTCATGAATGGCTGTGCGTCAGATCTAGATCCACATGAATCGCGAGTGTGTGTCCTTCCTCTCATTGGAGATGGCTCCAACGAGGGAAGACCTGTACAATACTGCGACCCCACCTGATCCTCAAACTCCTCTTGTATCCCTCGTCTCATCCCTGAAGGCTAACTCCCATGTGTAGCCACTGACTATCAGTAGTGGACACTCTGGGCTCTAGTGTGTCTCCGTGTAAAATACTATGTCTCGTCCTGTGTAAGATTCCGAGAAGTTCCCTGAGTCTGACCATAAGGTACCATTATAGTTCCAAATGGTGCAGGCTAGGGTCTCGAAAACCTGAGTCTCATAGGCCCCGTCCCCCTAGGGGCACGTGTGGGAGCCCGATGGGTGCCTGTCAACAACCTACGATCTCAGACCACGGCCCATTTTCCCTCCTTGCAGGCAACATCCACTGCTGGAGAAGAACTCATCGCTCCTCAATCTGTAGTGGTGTCAAATCCTCATCCATGGACAGGGTGGGATGCTCTCATAGAGCAGCTCGACGTCAGAGTGTCGCTAGTCCAACATGTGAATCTTTGAAGCGGATGACTAGGGGCTGCTCTCGATCGGGGTCTCTCCCAACACGCCATGCTCCCTCTATGCCATGGTCGGGGACCCCCATGGTGGTGGTCACAAAGGTGATCGCCTCCTCCATGGACGTCGTCGTGGTGCTGGTGCTGTCTCGCATGATCCCTCGTATCCGGATGTTGAGGGCCTTCGAAGCCCTCTGCTGCTCTTGTATGGCGGCTGAAACGGTTGCCTTTGCGGGCTCCCGTTTCGCCACAACCACCCATCTAGTCGTCTCTGCTATAGCCGACTGTATCGTGGCTATCTGTGCCTCCGTCTCTGTGACCGAGGTCCCTCCAGGCGCTGCTCTCAGGGTCCCGAGCTCCTCTCAAAGCTGTGTGATCTAGTGTTTGAGCCCCTGGATAAGGGTGCCCTGCTTGTGTATAATGCGGGCCTGCTCCTGGGTGTATCGGGCCTGCTCTTGAGTGTAATGTGTCAGATCTGCCTGACGGGCCCGGATGCTATGTATCTCAGCCAATAGGGAGTCCCAAGCATCTAGTGGGGGCCTAAGATATCTTGGTCCAGGTGGGAACCGGATCTCGAGAGGGGTTGGAATGAAGGTGGGCTGCTAAGGTTGTACTGAGGGTGGGGACAACGTGATCTGGGCGGGGGAGTGGTGTGTAGGAGTAGCGAGGCCAGACGAGGTGATGAAGGGTGGCTGACTGAGAGGTAGAGAGGATACGAGGGAGAAGTACTATGGAGCCGTGGTTGATGGGGCTAGTGATGGGGCTACTGGGGAGGAGGCCTGTGATGATGATGCAGGAGAGGGGGAGGGGAGAGGTGGCGTAGATGATGAGGCGAATGCGGATGATGGTGGCGAAATGGTGGTGGTAATCATAGAGGTCGAGGCTGTGGTGAGCGGCATGGGCTTCGGGTGGGCCCCTTTCTTCTGGGCTGCAATGCTGTCCACTATCAAACCGCTCCAGTTGCTGCGTTTGTTTAAGTCCTCCAAGTTGAGTTGCTTTTGTGCTTTTCCCTTGTCACCGTTCCCCTTCCCCATCTCCTCGTGTATGTATATTTGGGCCGAAGGGTCTCCCGCATAAGTGAGTCCCCTGTCCTCATCCCCCTTTGTCCTTCATTATGGGGGAGAGAAGGCAGCGGGTGGAGGGGCTGCAAGCGGGGAGGCAGCAGCGGGCGAAGGAGCTGCAGGCGGGGGAGGGGTTGCAGGAGGGCAGAGCTGCAGGCGGGTGGGGGGAGCAGCAAGAGCGGAGGGTCAGAAGAGGCAGCTGGCGGGGGAGGTAGCGGGCAGGAGAGGCAGCTGTAGGGAGGCTAGGTGGGTAGGGAGGGAGCTGTAAGCAGCGAGGCTAGGCGTGTAGGGAGGGAGGCTAGGCAGGTAGGGAGGGAGGAAGCAAGTGAGGGCAGGGCAGCGAGCGGGTGAGGGCAGGGCGGGTGAGGGCGGAGCAAAGCGGGTGAGGGCGGAGCAGGTGAGGGCGGAGCGGAGGGCAGCGCGGGAGGGGCAGCGGGGCAGAGCGGGAGGGGCAAAGAGAGAGAGAGAGAGAGAGAGGAGGGGGGTGGGGGGAGGGAGGGAGAGAGATGGCTTCAAGAATGGGTGAATTTGGCTAGCAAATGTCCCAACAAAGTGCTTGGAGCATAGCCCAAGCTACCAATGGAGGACTACCTCAGGTAGTAATTTTGCAGGAGCCCAGTACCCTCAAGGAACCTTAGGCTCCCACCTATCCAAATGTTTCAAGGTGGATATACCCTTCAATTTACAAGCCTTTGATTACTCCCTTAATGCATAAGTTAGAGCAATGGGCCAAGAAGCTCACTCTCTATTTTCAATCCCAACCATTCACTGAAAAAGAGAAGCTCTATCTTGCATCCATCAAGGTCACTAAAGATGCATTGCATTGCTTTGCTAAGATATGGTCCAAAGTAGGGTCCAAAAAGGACGACCCCACCCCATCAACACACAGGATGAGTTGGTCCAAGCCATGGAGAAACAATTTATTCCTCTTCGGTACAAAGAGAAGATGCTCCACACATGCCAGTTCTTCACACAAAAGCCAGGCCAAACTGTTTCACAATACAGAGGCCTTCCATCAGTTCATGCTGAAGGCCAAAGTAGAGGAAAATGACGACAATATCAACATCATGTATATTGGGGGACTTCTTCATATCAAACAGGAGGTGGATCTCTTCAGCCCTCAAACATTGATCCAAATTTTCCTTGTTGCTGAGAGAGTTGAGAGAAAGAAATCCCATACATCTCAAGGGTTCAACAAGTCATCTCCACCCAAACCTCCTGACAAGTCCAAGCAAAAAAGTCAGCAACATCAGCATCAGAAGGGAGCTAAGAAGTGGCTTCCATCAGAGAAGTATGCCAAGTAGAAATCTAAGAAGCATTGCAACTACTGTGATAAGCATGGTCAAACAGAGAAAGAAAGCAGAAGAGCCTCATGGTAAGAGCTTTCTCCCCCAAGATGTTGGCACTCACAACCCTCAAAAGGAATCCTTGTTTAAAAATTTGATCAATGCCAGGCCTGTCAAGAAACTCCAGCTGCCTACTCAAGCTCATCCATATCCATACGCTCTCTTGTGGATGAAGAAAGGTCGGTCTTTGAAAGTTACTAAACAATGTCTTGTGAAGTTTGCTATTGGTGCTCTCCAGGATCAAGTCCTTGGTGATGTAGTACCCATGGATACAAGTTGGTGAAAGATGGGAGGACATTCTCCTTCCAACCCAGCCACAGCAAGCCCCAAAATCTACTCATTTCTGCAAAACAATGTGTTGCATTCATCAAGAAGGCACAGACATTCCATATCTTGCTGCCCTATCAGACATCTCCTTCAGCCTCTTCTTCAGAAATGAGTTCTCCCTCAATCTCCCCCGCAAGTATGGCTACAACCTCTGCTGCAATCATGGCTCCAACAAATGTTGCAGCTGCTCCAGCCTCTGTTCTAGCTTTCCAACATCTATTACAGCTGCTTCTCCATCTGAGATACTCCCAGCTAATCTTGTACCTGTTGTAACTTTTGTACCTACAGCTACTCTGCTGCTCTATTTGCTGCTGCTTCTATATATGCTCCTGCAACATCCTCTGCTCCATCTACTGCAGCAACACCCTCTGTTCCCTTTGCTGCTGCTTCTAAATCTGCTGTTACGTCTGCTGCTATTCTATATGCTGCAACCTGTGTTGCTGCTGCTATTCCAGCCCCTGCAACATAAGCTACTGTTCACTTTGCTGCTGCTGCTGCTACTACTGATCCACATCGCACACGTGCTCCTGCTGCATCAGCACCCTCTCCCTCAACATCAATTCCAGAAGCAGTCCACATGTTGATGAAGAAATTCCCTTTGATTTGGCAACCTCCAAGTGGCCTCCCTCCGACCAGGTCAGTGGAGCATGTCATTGATTTGGTTCCAGGCTCTTCTGTTCCAAATAAACCTCTCCACAAGAGAAGCCAAACTGCAAGAACTCTTGGACCTTGGATATATCAAGCCTTCCTCTTCTCCATGTGCCTCTACAATCATCTTGGTTCCCAAGTCTGATGGTTCTTATAGATTTTGCATTGACTACGGAGCTCTGAACAAGATCACTTTAAAGAAAAGGTATCTTGTCCCAAGGATTGATGATTTATTGGACTAACTACAAGGACAAGGTTTTTCACGGCACCTTTATCATGGCTCCGCTCACGGCACTTCCTCTAGGTACTAGCCCTGCTCGCCAGTGGTTACAGCTCCAATTCGCCTTCAAGGGCTTAGGATCCACATCAGACTTCTTTTCTGAGACTTTCCTTTACCGTTGTTGTAGTTCCGTCCTTTCGCTTATGAAGCCGCCAAGGCTTCCAATCCTCCGTCCTGTGGAGGGCTCTCAAACCGCTCCTCCTGATCCAGCACGATCGACACCAGCTCCCACTCGTGATCAGAGAGTAGAGCACTTATACTACGAGGAAAAATGGGACAACAAAGTGATGGCCATATCCTTTGATTGTATCTCCTTCCCATTTTGAAGGACCTCCTACTTAAGAGCTTGCAGCTTAATGATGTACTCCCACATGTTGTAGACTTTGCAGGGTTGAGCACATTCATCTACACTTTCAAGGAGACGCACTTCATGGGTGATACCCTATTATAGAGAGATACTAACTGCTCCCAAATTCCTTTGGCCAGGGTCATATGCTTCACATGATTGATCACCTAAGGGGTAAAGTTGAGAAAGATGAAGAAAAATACTCCGGCATTGACACAATCCCACAACTGTGCCAAGGTTTCCCGCTCCTTTCGGTCCATGATGCCAAGGTCCTCCTCCCCCGGATCTGACCTGACAACTCCTTCTAATATGAAATCAGCCAAGTCATATGACTGCAATACCAATTCCATCATTACCCTCCATACATCATAGTTATTTTCGTCCAACTAATAGTGTAGTGAGAAAGTAGGAAGAATGAGGATCTTCATCGGCTTCTCAGCCATCTGTACACAGTTGCCATCTTGCGGTGCAGGAAAAAGGGGAGAGGGGGGGAAGGAAGGGGGAGGGGGAGGGGGGTAGCTTGCTCTTGTGAAAGGGGGGTGGTTGGGAATGAAAAGAAGAGGCTGCACACTTTGCAAGGTGGCTGTCTTTCAGCCCTCTTTCAACGGTGCCTCCTTCAGGCTCCTTTCCTTGTCCTGAACAGTTCACATCTCCCAGATCAGCAATAAACACCTTCAGCCTTGAGTGCTCTCTCTTTCACCAAGGCTTTAGGCTACATTGGGCTCTGATACCCTATCAGAGTATGCAGCGGAAGTATGCGTGTGGAACAGAGATGCAGAAATGTGAGTAGAGAAGATGCTGCAATTAGAGAGAGAATGTTCTGCACAACAAATCGCAATGGACTGCAAGAAACAAGTGCTGGAAAAACTCTGCTCTTTACTGCTGAGAAAACCAGAACTGGACGACACAATCCAAGAGCTGAACTGCGTTCTGGAATACTCCTGAAATCTGTGCTTCTAGATCACTGCAAACTGAAGTAAAAACTACACCTTAGAATAAATGGAGTACAAGGGCACAAATGGCCCAATTAATAGGAGGGCGGGGGAGGCTACCCTGACCTGGTGTGGATAGGGGTAATAAAACCTTCCTTCTCAACACCAAGGTGAGGATCATGCTCTCAACCCAATCCGATAGGCGTCTTGGGCAGATGTGAATTTAACCTGTGAATCTCCAATATTGTCGAGGCTATTGCAATTCCACATCAGGGGATTGAATGCCATATGAATTCAGTAACATCATGATGACTGATCTCTTCAAGAAGAGATCACCTGCCAATCTTGCCATCTTTACTTGTGTTAGAGCATTGTTCTAGGTTGGCTGGTCTGCTAACCCGCATGACCCTGGTCAGGTCGGTCGACACGACCCTTTGATTGGGTGGTTGGCTGGCCTGACTAGCCCCAACCAGCTGGCAATAGCCAGCCCTAAATAGCCTTTTACCAGGCCCTAACCAGACCATAAACCAGCCCTGTTTCCAGCCCCTAAACATGCCCCCAATCCTTGCCTCGATGCCCCCAACTAACTGCATATTTAACAGGAAGAATCTAGCAATATCCTTGGGCGGGCACACCTACAAATCAGCTCTCAGTCCCTATAGCACAAACAAGAGATGTCCAAAACTCTTAACACTCTTAGCCTCTCACAAGCGAAAGTGGTCGTGGCTTGGGGTCCTCTGCTACTGCTTGAAGCGCTCAGTCATGAAAGGGAGAAGAAGCCGCCCTTTGAAGTCTAGAGGGTACCTGCATACGATGGCTTTCTCGGTATGATGCGCAGGATGTCATTGTTGTATCCAAAAATTAATTGGCATTGAGCACTTCTCCATTGTTCAGCAGTGCTATAGCGTTCTCCTTAAACCAAGCTTTCAAATCATGAATAACAGAGAGTTGTTCAAAGGGCAGGCCATGCATGCAGTGAAATTGACTAGAACCTTCAATCCCACCTTCTAGTCAAACAGATGGGACAGGAGAGTGATAGAAATGGCCAGAGGATTGAGAGGGAAGCTACGTCATTGTCAACCTCATTCTCTCTCCCAACATTGCATGTTATTATGATGGTTATTATGCAGTGGATTAGGGTATAAGAGAATCTACACAAGGATTTCTTTTTTAAAGGACAAGGTCCTATATCAGGGTTATCAAATAGACAACCAACAATTTCCTTGTCTAAAGAGAAGAAGAACATAGAACTTTGACCAGAGTAGCATATGAAGCTATGTGGCTCAGAAGACTATTGTGAAGACAATCTACTTGTCATACTACAGCATTGGCAACGAATCTAGTATACCATTTCCAAACCAATGTATATGAACGTTTCATCAAAGGTTGGCTTTGAGCTGACCAAGGTCAATGGTCGGCATTGACCAAGTCGGCCAGGCTGACCTATCAGCCTATAAAAAGACATCCTTTGGCCCTCATTCTTCATCCACTCCTCAGGCCTTCAAGCCTTCAGAGCTGCAGAGTCAGGCCTACCCGCCGCAGCAAACCAGCAGGGTAGCCTCAGCCTCTTTAGGGATCTAGTGAGGATTCACCTCCTCTAGGTAGTCTAGTCTTCCAGTTTTGCAGTGAGGGACTCAACCCCTTCATACAGTTGTATTCAGCCCTTTGAGCATTCACAGCTGTATCTATTTCCTCTTCGGAGGTCCACTACATTCTCTCCCTCTGATTCTCTCACTCACATCCACAGCTCACTTTGTGTATTGAGTGCATCATCTTGCAGTGCAGTTAGTATTGAGCAAGAGAGAGAGTGAGGATAGTCTATCTCCCGCTACAACAAGTTTGTGTACAGTTAGTAACATTGTCTGACAAGCTCAAAGATATTTACAATATTGTATGGCACCATTTTAAAAAAACCCAATGAATGTCAAGACACGATAAGGTGCATTGAGTATCTTTCGTACACAATTTTTTATGAAAACATCTTAAAGAGAATCATGGGGTGAGCTAACCTTGGGGCGACTTCCACAAAGTTCATCCGGCAATTTTACAGTTTGATTGAGATCAACCGCGCCCACCACGAGCTGGTCTTTGGTTCCATCCGTTTGCTCATTGACCTGAGATCACAACACAATTAGGACTTGTGAACTAATGAAACAAATGTGTCTATTATTCTACTCTTATGCTTACTTGCCATTATAAAACAAAGATTGTAGACTCTAAAATAAATTTGGTTACTATTGCCTTGAAACACAACCATTTCTCTTCGGTGCTCTGGCCAATGTGTGGCCGATTGTGGAGTCGACGCAATGCAACTCGCAGATTTTATGTGGTGATGTGGTGGGCCTGGGTAAGGAGGACATATCGATTGGTGCTTGGATCGGGACATTGTAGAGTGACGTTGTGTGTGTATGCCAGATACCCGGATTTGTGAATGGGGGTAGGTAGCTTCCCCTAGGAGAGAAGCCCTTATGCAATGGTGGAGTCTCCTTTTCAAAAAGATTGGATCATCTCATCCATCCTACGTGAGAGGAAAGCCCCCCTCTTTCAGCATGTCAAACAGTGTGAGATCCGCTGTACTCTGAGCGTCGTCAGGTGTCCCAAACCTTGCTCAACTATGAAGTGAGATCTCATCTCTCAGCACTCAGTCATAACATGGGTTCTAGGGCATATTCCCAATTGGGGGGCATGATGTGGATCGGGTCAGAGGGAATGATTTGTCAACGACATCCTAAACCACTGAGACAAGAGTGTCTCAGACATTGGTAAGATCTGCATCATCTCCATGGAAGGTCGATAGCCCATGAGACAAGTAGCTCATATATACTGCATCAAGGGCATGATCAAAATGTGTCTAGATATGGCTGGGGGCAAGAGGGTCCCATTCTATGACTGGCACAGTGATAGAGATGCTGAAAGCCAGATAGGAATGGTTTGTGCCAAGTGGGGGAGGAGGGAGAGTGACATCATGTACCTGTGACACAAAGGTTGGGGAGCCCATCAAGTAGTCCACTGTACTTGTTCTCCCTCCATGTGGGAAACAAGTGAGCCATCTTGATAGCAGCCATCTCTAGGGACCGTTATAGATGATCAAGTCGTGCACTTCCACCATCTCCAATAAAATGTCACCTGCAGCTTGTCCCTTGTGAAGCATCCTCTATGTGCCTCACTATCCCAAGCTCTGTAGGGTCCGTCTCTGGTACTCTAAGGGTGTCCGATCTGATATCAAGGAGGCCAACCTGTTTGTCCCCCATAAGTGCATTAAAGTCGCCTAGAAGGAGGCTCTCCCCTACCTAGAGAACTCTGTGATATCATCGTGCATCCTCTCATACGGACGGTGACACTCTCTGGTGACCTTGTGCGCATAAGATGATGTACCTAGGGGAAAGTAGCATACAACAATGAAAATCGTATGCACACCAAGTGGCCAAATACGTATCCGCATGTGCTTGCATGCTCCTCCATCCGGATCATAAATATGAGTGGCCTCAAGTGTAATCTGAAAGGTACAGCAACACCTCCAGAGCCTGGTATCCCAGTGTCCCTCCTCAACTCCTTGAAGGACGACTCCTAGGTATACCCTGTCATAACAAGTAGTCCTCTCTCTGGACTCTCACATGTCTCAGTGTAGAAGATGATGTCTCTATCACTGTATGTCTCTAAGTCAGACCAAAGGGTGCCATTACAATTCCAAACAGCCATACTCAGTCTGTTTCATGTTCCTGTCTCGTAGGCCCAACACTGTCATGTGCTATATGCATCTCTCTCTGCCCTTTCTGCCTTCTCCCGTATGATTACGTTGCCATATCTGTATGCAGCCCATTTTCCCTCTTGCCTTGCTGCCATCACTCAGACCATCACCTCTCTTCGATGTCCTTGCTGCAAAAGTGTGCAGTCATCATCAAGATATGTTCCGGTCCCTTTTAAGGTTGCTCTCATACTCATGTAGGTGGATCTATCCGTGAAAGTCCAGAATTTCACCAACATAGGTCGCACCGGTGTGTCAGCCCTGCCCACTCTCCAGGCTGCCTCAAAGGTAAGATTGACCCCATCTTAGTAATCAATGCTTTGGCATCCACCATCGCCATATCTCCCACTGCTAGGCCTCTAACAAGAACATTCAGGGCTTTACTACTCCTTGTCTTCTCTTCCTCCAGGGCATCAGAAATGAATTCCTTTTTTGAGGCTGATGTGCCCTTCTTGATGACCTCTTTCCATTCATTCATTGCTGCCTTCCCCCCTACGTTAAATTGTTGAGAGATTTCCCTTGTATCGCATGACCTGTAGGCCAGCCATCTCTTTCTTGAGTTTCTCATTCTCCATTTTGAGTATGTTCAGCTCCTCATTAAAAGGTGGCTGAATCTCTCCTTCTTTGAGTTGAGTGTGAATCTTCAGTATTTCAGTTTCTTCTTTGAGCTTGGCGACCTGAGTTTCCAGCTCCTTTATCAATAATGCATGATGGCTGGTTTGGGCATCCACCACTTGGCCCATCTCTTCCTACATCTCACCTAATTGAATCCCCATTTGTATTTGCGTTTCTGTTTTCCATTTGTCCATTTCCTCATCCATAGAGGCACATAGTCCCCCCGTGATTGCATCAACATCCATCTCTCTACTTTCCCCTGATTTATTTTTGCAAGTTCTCAACGTCAGTCTCTAATCTTCTGAGTGCTCATCCAAATTGCACTGTATTTCCTTTCTTTTTTCCCTCAGTTTTCTGTACGGTGAGCTGTCCATACTGGACACACAATTCTGCAATTCTATTCTGGGTTTGAATGCAAGTTATCATGCACTTGCCATGGGCTGTTTTTTGAGCTAATATCACATTGTGAAGTAGTTCAGCAGACAGCTACAAGGCAGGGAGACCTGAGTTTTTGTAGCAGTTTTTTTTAGCAGATTTGGCACCCCTCTCTGGGATTTAAATTTCAAATTTTGATGGCGGGAGCATGTCTATCAGCTGTTATTTCTTGGTACTCATTCGCAGCAGTCCTGGGGCCCTTTCATTTGCAATCTATTTGTTTGTTTGCTGTTTGCAGGTCGTCTGTGTGTGCAGGCCAACCTACAGCAGCAGCAACAGTCGATATGCAGGTCCTTTTGCAGATCCGGGGCTCAGGGACAGTCACGATTTGTGGCGCAGCAGCTGGGACTGTGTTGGAGTTGATTAGGGCACCCAGGGTACCTGGGTAGCAGGTCACTTCAGGGCCTAGCAGGTCACAACAAAAGATTCTCATAAATCAATCCTCTGCCTTAACACATTAATTGCAACCGAATATATATAGTAATTAGTGCTAATGATACTTATCTTGTGACATCAGTACAGTCCAAGAGTACTTGCAGCGCTTTTGGAGGCTTTCCCTGTTTGTGCAGGACGTATCTGAAAAGGGAAAGCTGCTGCGTTTCATCCATGGGTTAAGTCCTTCTCTTGCTACAAATGCAAAGGCACATAACCCTCAAACAATTGAGCATGCAGCCCAATTGGCAGAGGTATTTGAGCCCAAATATGCCAGCACATATAAGATGACAGCGGGCAGCGCATATGGGAACGCAAATGAGGCTAAGAAGAAGCCTAAAGTGACTGATTGGAATGAAAGAAAATCAGCAGCAGCACCATTTCGGAGGTTTCCCACAGTTACAGGCAGCAAGATGCCATATGCTAAGCCATACAGGTCATTTGATGCTAAGCCAAGAGCTAAGCCAAGTGTTGGGATTGAAAATTCAGAATTTAAACAACACACTAGGGCTATTATGGACAACAGAAAGAGGGCAAACTTATGCTTTAAGTGTGGTGAGAAGTGGACTCCTAAGCATCAGGAAGTTTGCAAAATCCATAACAGTGGTACTGCAAAACTCAGCATGATTATTGAGATATCAGATGATGACCATTTGATGGATGCTTTTGAGACTTTGGATGCCACTCATGATGATTCAGAGGGTGCACAAATCATGGAAGAAGCTCCAGATGTTGGAGCCACGAAGGGGCCTGATTTCCCCTTTGATCCCAGTGGTGCTAATGACCATAATATGCACGGTATACAGTCCGATGACACTCAGCCCACATGTAACACATGAGGCCGTCGGTCTAAAGTCTTTCATGTGGAGCATCAGGTTGCTATGCCTTTTCTTGCACGAGAGGATGCAAATGGTAATGCTCCTGTGGACGAGGAGGAGATCTGTTGGGATGCGCAGCAAACAATTTATGCTATCTGTTCTCATGCATTGATGGGTGCCAAAAGTGCTGAAACTATCAGATTGAAAGGACAAATTAATGGCAGGACTGTTCACATGCTTGTGGACAGCGGTAGCACTCGTAGTTTCATCAATTCTAAGACCTTACAGAAGGTGGGACTGATTGCTACTAAGATTGATCATGGGCTGAAAGTAGAGGTGGCAAATGGACAGCATTTGGTCAGTAAATTTTGTTGCCAAGATGCAAGGATCGAGCTCTCTGAGGATTATGAATTTGTTGGGGATCTCTTGGCATTGGATATGGGCCCAATAGATGCTGTCCTGGGCTGCAATTGGCTGAAATCTTTGGGTAAAATCAGCATGGATTTAAATGCCCTATCACTCATCTTTGTCCACAAGGGTAGAACTGTAGCATTGCATGGCATTGCCACTCCTAAATTGCAGGTCATTTCAGCAAGGCAGTTAGCCAGAGAGCTCAGGAAGGAGCATGCCCTCTACGCATTGAATGTGTCAGTATCTCAGAGGGGTAGCATTCCCCATGTTGAGGATTGTGATATGCAGCAGTTGCTATCGGAGTTTGCTGATGTATTTGTTGATATGCCATCCCAATTGCCTCCCAAGAGGGATGTGGATCATGCCATTGTTCTAGAACCTGGCAGTTAAGTCCATAAACAAAGCCCCATATTGTCTCTCTAAGGTTGAGCGGGAGGAAGTGGCAGTACAGGTGCGGGAATTGCTTGAGAAGAACTTCATCCCTCATAGCACTTCTCCTTTTGCCTCTCCGGTGCTTCTGGTGAAGAAGAAGGATGGATCATACCGCATGTGCATTGATTACAGGGATCTAAATAAGGCCACTATCAAGAACAGGTTTCCAATCCCCAAGATAGATGACCTGTTGGATGAGCTCAAGGGTGCTCAGTTTTTCACAAAGATAGATTTGAGGTTTGGTTACCATCAAATCAGGGTGAAAGAAGGAGATGAGCACAAGACGGCCATCCGCACAGAACGGGGCTTGTATGAATTCAACGTGATGCCTTTTGGATTGACTAATGCACCCGCCACCTTCCAGGCACTAATGAACAAGATATTGCAGCCACTTCTTTTCAGATGCGTGTTGGTTTTCTTTGATGATATCCTCATTTACAGCAAGGATAGACAAGAGCACATTAAGCATGTGAAGCAAATGCTAGAAAATTTGAGGATGCATCAGCTTTATGCAAAGGCCAGCAAATGCACTTTTATGGCAAAGGAGGTTGAGTACCTGGGGCATATTGTGAGTAGACGTGGCATTTGGGTGGATCCTGCAAAAGTGAAATGCATCAAAGATTGGCCACATCCACAAAATCCCACCCAGTTGAGAGGATTTTTAGGTCTTGCTTCCTTTTACAAGCGCTTCATTCACAAATTTGCCAAGAGGGCAGCTCCTCGTACTGACCTCTTGAAGAAGGATGCTTTTGGGTGGTCAAAGGAAGCACAACACAACTTTGAAGACCTGAAATTTGCTCTCACTCATGCACCTGTCTTGGTATGCCCTGATTTTTCACGTCCTTTCATTGTGGAGGCAGATGCCAGTGGCAAAGGATTGGGAACACGGGGTAATAGCCTTTGAAAGCAGGAAGTTTGATGCTAGAGAACTAAATTTCCATGTTTATGATCAGGAGATGCTGGCTATCTTGCATGCTTTCAAGAAATTACCACTATCTGTACGGAAGTAAAATTAACGTGAAAACTGATCATAGGACACTCAGATTCTTCCTCACCCAGCCAAATTTGTCATATAAGCAGAAGAGGTGGTTGGCTGCAGTCCAATCCTATGATTTTGACATTAAGTACGGAAAAGGGAAGGAAAATGTGGTTGCAAATGCCTTGTCCAGGATGTGGGCTTGCAATTTGTCTGCTATCTCTACCATATATCAGGAGTGGATTCATGGCATTCAGGAAGAGTATCTGCAGAATTCTAAAGCAGCTCCCCATATTTTCAGATTTGCAGAAGCCTTCTAGTCACGGCCATCCGAATTTCAAATTGCATAATGGGCTGTTGTGGTGCCAAGACAGGATTTATTTAGTGCTAGACTTACAATACCACCAGCTGGTTTTGCAAGAAATGCACTCCTCTCCCATGGCTGGACATGCAGGTATCACTAAAACATATGAAAGAATCAAGCAGAGCTTTACCTGGGAAGGCATGTGGAGAGATGTGGTTAAATATGTGGTTGAATGCTTGCCTTGCCAACAGAATAAAGTGGACAGCAAGTTACCCACAGGCCTCTTGCAACCATTACCCATTCCAGAGGGCAAATGGACGCACATAGCAATGGATTTCATCATAGGATTGCCTTCTACAGAGAGGGGATAGGACAGCATCTTTGTTGTCGTGGATAGAATGACAAAACAGACCCATTTCATACCCACTAAGACCCGGTATTCAGCATCGCAGGTTGCTTGGCAATTCATTGAACATGTCTTTAAGCATCATGGTTTCCCTTAGGAAATTGTCAATGACAGAGACGCAAAGTTTATGCGTCACTTTTGGCAGGAGATATCTACAGCAGTGGGTACTTTACTCACGCCTAGCACTACTTACCATCCTGAGACTAATGGACAGTCAGAAAGGGTGAACAAATGGGTGGAGGAATATTTGAGGCATTTTTGCCATGATACTCAGAAGTCTTGGGATAAATGGTTGTCACTTGCTGAATTTTGCTACAACAGTACCAAGCATCTCTCCATTGGCATGAGCCCGTTTGAGGCAATGTACGGATGCAAGGTCGGGATGCCTTCTTCAATTCGTGACATGGCTGTGAAAAATCAGCAAGCACAGAATGACTTGGAGAGGATGGATGCCCTTCTGAAGTTGGCAAAAAGGAATATGTAGGATGCCCAAGCCAAGCAAAAGAAATATGCGGATGAACGTAGGAGATATTTGTCTTTCAAAGAGGGAGATTATGTGCATTTGCGTCTCCATAAGAACCGTTATGCCTCGCTGAAAGGTAATACCAACACAAAGCTTGCTCATAGGTATTACGGTCTTTACAGGATCATCCGCAAGGTTGGAGAGGTAGCATATCAGTTGGAGCTACCCAGTACCTCCAAGATCCATGATGTTTTCCATGTATCTTTGCTGAAACCACATGTTGGACAGCATGTCCATGTTCTTCCAGAGTTGCCACCTATGGATTAAGAGGGCCACATCCTCTATGTCCTGGAGCGCGCATCGTGGGTTTCAGAGACCATTTACTCCGAACAAGGCCTACGTAGAGTATCTTATCAAGCGGCGGGGACTCCCTGAGGATGAAAATTCATGGCAGCCAGAAATCATTGTCCAAGACCACCCCTATCTCATACTGGATTGATTAGTACTTGCTGTTTGCTGCTCTTTTGGACAGCCATGCTGTGAAATTTTAAGGGCAAAATTCTATGGGAAGGGATGGCTGTAATGAAGGGGAAAAAGGGCCAAGTTAGAGGTCCTTTAGGTGGAAAACGTGAAGGGACTATATAAGTCTCCATCCACTCCCTACTACGGACTTTTTGATGTAACATCTAATCCTATCTACTACCTCCTTCCTCCTACGTGCTGCCTACTCTCTCTCCCAATCTCTCTCTCTCTCTCTCTCTCTCTCTCTCTCTCTTATTACCTTGAGAGTCCTCATGGATGAGTACAGATTGAGAGGACGCACTTTATTTTGTAACATAAATCCCACATGTTGGTCTACATACATGTCCATAGAGACTCATGCTCAGCCTTATATTAGCACACCTATCCCCCTTCTATATCGCAGAAACATAGCCAGGTTTCGTACCAAATCTCATACATTTGCAATTGACAAGGGAGCTTGGATGCATCAGCCCAAACATGCTAGAGTCTATACCCTTTGTGACATGTAGACAGTTGAGACGGAGGCACATGTGGCTCTACAATGCCCCCAATATGCACATATCAGGGAGGACTGCCAGCAGATACAGGAGGACTCCGCTGAGCTGACATCAGTTCTCTCTACTGCCTCTCCGGCAGCATTGGGATCTTTTGTCACTCATCTTTTTACCTGGCGTCAGGAACTCATAGACTCCTGACCCCTCTCCTTGAGGAGACTCTATTTTACATTGTATTGAGACAGGTCCCATGGGTCATTTTTGGACCCCCGAGGACGTTAATAGACTCTACTTCTACTTCTACTTCTCTCTCGCTACCCCCTTTCCTCTCCCTCTTCCCCTCTCTCTCTCTCTCCCTTCTGCTCCTCTATCCCCCTTTCTCCAAATCTGTCCCTACCTCTTTTCTACATCGTCGACCCACATCTTAATGGCAGACATCATTTATGTGATTTCTAGGTCAACATATCTGACCTCAGTAACACACGAAGATGTCACCAAGAACAGCTCTTCGATTACCACATTAGCTTTGGCTTTTGTGTCACTCTCTGAATCTGAGTTGGACTCCTTCCTCTTGTTTTTCTGATCCGCCTTCTTCTTTCTGCAATCCTTCGCAAAATGACCTGGCGTGTCACAATAGAAGCACTTCTTCTTCTTCTGCTTCCTCTTAGAAATGTCCTCGTCATCAAAGTCATCCTTCTTGGACTCGCCACAGTTAGGCTTGCCCTTCCCTTTGCCAGCGTAATCCTTCGCCAGCAATGCCTTGTCGTCTTTGTCGTTGTTGTAGAGCTTCTCGCTAGCTTCTTCCTGTAGCAGTAATGGACCCAACACCTCAAAAGTCAGAGGTTTGGTTTCTCTGTCCTGTTGTCATCGTCATAACATAGCTTTTGAAACTCCGAGGTAGCCTCCTCAGTACCATCAAGGCCAAATGGCACGAGTCCACCTTCTGACCAACTGATGCCAATTGATCCCTCACCATCTTGACCTTCGTCAAGTGGTCATGTACCAAATCTCCCTCATGCATATCTAGGTTGTAGAGCCAATGCTAAAGAAGCAAGATCCAGGATTTGTTGTCTGTCTCGTATAGATCCTTCAGAATGACCCACGCCTCTACTGACATCTCGGCCATCTGGATGTGAGGAAGCACAGAGTCTGCCATAGTCCCTATGATCAATGCCAGGGCATGGGCATCTCTATCTTCCCAAGCTTCGAGCTCCTCTCCATCTACTGGCATGAGTATCTTCCCATGTTTGTCCACCATAGCCTCCGGCTTCGCCTCCACTCCCGTTTTCAATTTCCACAGCTTCCGAGCCACTAAATGACTCCAGATCTTCACCTTCTAGATTGGGTAATTTGACCCATCCAGTTTCCTAGACTCTCCAAAGTTAGGGATGGTGAAAGAAAGAAATCTAGGGAAGGAGGAAGCGAGAGCAGGGGCTGAAGAGGATGAAGAGATCGACATCTCTACTACTAAACCACACAGCAAAATCGAACAAACTCCACTTTCAGTAGACCAGAACTTTGAACGCACTTGACTGAACCTAAGTCACCCTCCTTCTCGCAAGGGCACTGTCCTCCAACCGTGGAAGTCGATTCCCAAGAGCTTCTGAATCAGGGTCGTCCTTCAACAAGGTCCCTGCCTTCACACTCCCACACCTGTGAGCCTCCTACATGGGCTCTGATACCATGTTAGAAATCGACCAACAGAGGCTACGCACAGCAGAAGACTGATAGAATATCCAAGGAGCTCACACACAGTGTGTGTGGGAGTGTGGAATCACAGACTTCTTAACTTAATGTGCATCAGATAGATGTGCAGACTCATCAATAGACAATGAACCAGTCAGATATAGAAACCACCAAAATAATATATTTCCATCCAAAGCTATGGACACAATACAAAAGAGATAGATCCAGAGTCCCACCAATGGTGTGGTCCTCTGATCTTACCATAAGGTCCTTCTCCTATCTGCCGGCTATCTCTAGACTCGAGCCCGCATGCTCCACCATGAGCATCTGTAGACTTTATGTCCAGAATGATCCTCTCCACCTTACTGCCTGTGTATCAGCCTAGCTGGGCAGCACCTTGAGCTAGGTCTGCAGCTTCCTCAGCCTTCTCCAGAATAAGCTCCAAGTGCTGGTCTTTGCTGCTCCTGCTGCTCCTACTTGCTGCTCCAGAGAATGTAGAATGAGGGCCTGGAGGCCCTCCTTTTATAGCCCCCAAGGGGCCGTCATAAAAACCAACCAGCCAGCAGCATCCTGGCCGACCTGGTTGGCTGGTCCAACCAGCCCTATAAAAAGGCCTTTGCCAGGCCCTTTTGGGCTGCTGCTTCTGACCATTGTAGGAGCCTCTTGCAGGCCCTTTGCCTGCCCAATGCCCCTGCCTTTTGCAGCCCTCTGCAGGCTCCCTTTGGCCCGCCATGTTGCACCATATCCAGGGCCTCTGCAGCCCTACAAGAGGCTGCCACGCAGCGAATAAGGGCTGCCTCCTGCCCTATGCCTCTAGGCCTGGGCAGACACATGGCGATCATCCTACCCTAGACTATCCTCGCAGGGCACGGCCTCACCCACAATACAGGCCCTCACTAAACCTACCCTAGCCTCACTCTGGGGGAGCACACCCACAAGCACTGGCCCTCTCTCACTAAGGTGACATCAGGAGATCATGACCTCCAACAACAGCAGAGCCGTTAATATTCATTCACAAAAAGACCAATGCAATTGGCATAGTTAATGACAAGAAGTGCGTATGAGGATTCTTTCATGTAGGCAAATCAGCTCAACTAAATATTCATTGGCTGATTCACAACGCTGCACATCATATAAACTTTAAATAATCTTATCGGTCTCTTTTGAAGGCACTTAAGGCTGTCAATTTCTTTCCAGATACTGTCATGGGGGTCTCTTTTGAAGGCGGTTAAGGCTGAAAATTTCTTTCCAGATACTGTCATGGGGATACAATTTTTTATAAAAAGGCAATCACTCTCCTTACTACTAAAAGAACTCGTATTTGTAGGGTTCACAGCAATATAATTTACATGAATCCGGTTATATATTTAAACTCATCATCTTGTCTTCACTTTCATAAGTTCATAATTGTACATGCCCAAGCCAAAAGTTATAAAATAACCTCAATTGATTACTTATATATGCATGACATTCTCGTCAGAACAAATGCTCGCTTGCATACCTTGCAGAGTGACAGCAGCTCATCATTGATGTCTGGAACATCTAAGAGAGAAACTGTTGCTAAAACTGGAAAGACATTTCCATATCCCAATCGTTTCCCCTCAATCTTCTCCTTCAAGGCCTCAAATTCCAGCTTTGCCATGAGTTTGCAGTGCTCCTGACACAGTTGACACACATGAGTTATCAATATTAGAAGATATCCAAACTGAAACCAATATGAATGCTCAGCTCGGACTCTCTATCCATACATAAATGAATAACTATAATCCTGATTAAACAAGAATACATGGATGAAATAATGCGTGCTTAGAAGTTCTTAGCTTCTATTATCCGCCTTATTTTACATTTTATCCTGATATTGCCCTTGGATATCCATCCACACAATTCAGTGCAACTGTCAGTGCTTCTATGCTACATGAAAGTCAGCAGATGTTCAGGATATTTTGAGTAAACTTTCCATTGAACATAAAATGCAGGTACTCACACAGGTGCTACATGAGGCAGGGATGGAGAACCCGTCTTCACTATTTACTCAGGATTCAGCATCAACATTTCTTTAACAGTTCATGTGACTCATTCGTTTAATGTTTAAAGTTGTCGTGCATATCAGATAGTTGGACAATGATCTTCTATTCTAGATATTCTAATCTCCATAATGCTTGTTTAATATCACAGGCCCTTTCATTCTTTCAACAACTTCATAATGCTATCGTTTTATTACAGAGAGTCCTCTGACTTGGGAACTGTGGACAGCCACTCCACTGAATTAGCTAGCACTTACATCTTTGAGACAGATATGCACAATGATTGCAAGTGTCAAGATGCTGGAGAAACTATGTATGCACCAAACATTAGACTGATACCTTGATAGAACCACAGGATCTAGCTATCTAGTAGCCTAAACCTTAGGCGGAAAACTATTGCCAAACATCCAGGTCTACTCATAGAAGATGTGTGCACAAAAGTATAAGTATACATTGCACCAAAAGGGGCCAATCTATTAGAAAATGGATGCACCAACACCTGCATCTTCTGCTGCTCTCCATGACAGCTGCTCAAGCTCTGCACAAGCAACATCCAGGTTCACTCATAGAAGACCTGTGCACAAATATAAGTCAAAGTAGACACTCAAAACTGAAATATACACAGCCAAAAATCCCATATGTATACTACACCAAAATGGACTGATCTATTCGAAAATGGAAGCACCCTCCTAAGTGCCAATACATGCAGCTTCTGCTGCTTTCTATGCACCTCTGAGGGCTGCTCTAGCTGCTCGCCAATCTCTGCTTCTCTTTCTCTGTCTGCCGCATGCTCTTGAGCTTCAATGGCTTCTCTCTAGCTCCAGTGGTTGAGAGGAATGAGGCCATAAGGCCCCTTTATATAGCGTAGGGGGGTAGTCTTCCCCTCCAATGCTGATTTGGCTGACCAGCAGGCCAACTGGGGCCCACTTTGAGACACCCGACCTGATCCTAGAGACCAATCAACATGCCCACATGGCAGCCTCTTTTACACCCATAGTTCCTATATAAGTGTCAATGTCACATTCTTCAATGCAGAAATGCACATGTGTGTAGATGATATAAAAATTAAGAAGTATTGGCCCTCCAAATGGGGTGGAAGGAGTGCCCACGTGAGTGTATTTTTGCTGGACTCTTCTCTATATGCTCCACACAAGCCACAAACCATATGCATGCAAATGCCCATACACACACATCATGAATGACACGAGAGGGTGCAACCCTCATGCCTCTTGGAATCACATCCCTTGGGCATACCCCATTATTCTACCCTTAGCCTATGACTCTTTATGCCTACCATTGATTAATGCATTGATTAATGCAATACCCATGCACAATGCTACCCATTCCTAACCATCCTAGGACCTAATGCACACGTGCTTATTTTATTATATTCAATTGGCCAATTTACAATGTTACAACCATAGGGTAATCCCCAGATTCCCTAGAATGATCCACTAGGATCTAATACAAATAACCATGTCATGACATGCCCTCTTGCTTAGAAAAGCAGATGTCCTCATCTATGTGCCTTCAAATAATCTTCAACAAGTGCGGGACAGTCCTTCAAGTGATCTTTCATAGGATATCCTTTAAACTTTACCAAATATCAAGATCTCTGTCTATTCCTGGTACTCCTGACCTCATGGAATAGTATTCGTTCCGGAACAAGTAATTCTACCCCGTCTTCAAGTTCTGGTTCTTCTTCTTCAATAGGCCTCACCTTTAAATGGCTTCAAGATGCTAACATGGAAACCATTCTTCATCCTCCAGCTGGTAGGCAATGTCAACCTGTATGATGTTGGAGTTCCTTCCGGATGTATAACCTCTGAAACCTGGAAAGATCCATAATATTTTACTGCTAGCTTTACAAACTTGGTATTCCCTCGGATTGTCTTTATACGCCTTTTGTCAATCTTTAAAAGAACCCAATCTCCCTTTTCATAATGTACATCCTTTCGCTTCTTATTCGCAGACTTCTTGTAAACTTCTTGAGCTCGCTGAATATGTGATTTAACCTGTGTAAGTACTTCCAGCAAACGGATCAGCAGCCAAAACCTATCTCCTAAATGTGCAACAGGTGTGGGAAGGACTTGGCCATAGATGATCTCAAATGGTGCCTTGCAGGTAGCAGAATGGGTTGAGTTGTTATATGCAAACTCTAATAGAGGTAAATATAATTCCCATAAGGTAGGATTGTCATGGACATAACTACGTAACAATTGAATAATAGCTTGGTTAGCTATTTCACTTTGTCCATCAGTCGATGGGTGATATGTAGTGGAGAATTGCAATTTAGTGCCTAAGTCCTCAAAACTAGCTTGCCAGAATTGGCTTTGGAACTTGGGATCATTATCTGATGTAATGGACTTAGGTAATCCATGTATACCTTTGTAAGACTAGAATAAGTCCAATCATACAAATTTAGATTTTTTGTTGTTCTAAAGATAAAAAATCTACAAAGAATATAAAAGAGAAAATGAAAGAGAAGAAAAAAGAGGTAAACAAAAACTTTTATGAAAAACAAAAGGAAGACATACTTAGCAAGCAAAGCAACACTTATGTCGTCATCAGTGCCCAAGCATAAGTAGCTATATTGGGTTTCTAAAGACTCGCGGAGTCTCTTGGGCAAACCTAGTGCTTACTAAAGTACGGTTTTGATGGCAGTGATTTTCTTCTTACATGGAATGAAATGGGCTTGTTTACTAAGTCTATCTATAACAGTAAGGATTTGCTCATTTTGTGTCCTTGTCTTTGAAAATCCTGACACAAAATCCATAGTAATATACTCCCATCTTTCACTAGGTATGGGTAATGGCTGAAGTAATCCTGGTGTCTTACCATCATCACTCTTAACTTTTTGACAAGTTAAGCACTGTTGGACTAAAGTACTTACGTCCTTTCTCAATCCTGACCAATAGAAATATCTTTCAATTCTATCAATGGTTCCTCTAATACCTCTATGTCCAGAATAGGGACTACTATGCATCTCTTCAAAAACTAGGGATCTAAAAGTGGAGGGTACACAGATGAAACGTCCTCTAAGAAGATACTCATCATGAATTGCATATTCCCCTAAGGAATCACCTAGTAACGCCGCATAATAGATAGTCCCAAATTCTTTATCACCTTTGTAGGCATCCTTCATTGCACTAAGAGATTCTTCTCTCACTACGGAGACATAGTTTACACTAGGTCTACGACTTAGTGCATCTGCAACTACGTTCTCCTTACCAAGTTGATATTCGAACTCAGGTTGTCCAAATCCTTGGAGATATTCTACCCACTTGATTTGCTGAGGTGAAACTATTGGTTGAGAAAACAAATGTTTAATACTCTGATGATCTGTCTTAACTTTGAAGTTGGACCCATAAAGATAATGTCTCCATAACTTCAAAGCATGAACTATGGCTAATAGTTCCTTCTCATATGCGCTATACTTTAATTCAGCACTTTGAAGTTTTCGACTTTCAAAGGCTATCGGATGTCCCTCTTGTGTTAGTACAGCTCCAATGGATGTACCACTAGCATCTGTACATATAACAAAGAAAGGCTTATCAAAATCCGGCAAAACTAACACAGGGCTAGTCATTAAAGCAACCTTCAAATTCTCAAAGGCACTCGAATGTCTGTCACTCCAATGATACATTGATTGCTTCTTAAGTAAATCAGTAAGTGGTGATGCAATCTTAGAGAAATTCAAGATGAATCTCCTATAATAGCTACATAAACCAAGGAAAGATCTTAGCTCATGTACATTCGTAGGAACAAGCCATTCCTTTATAGCTTTCACCTTGGTTGCATCAACCTGAATCCCATGTTCATTGATGACATGGCCTAAATATTCTATTTCCCTCTTAAAGAACTCACTCTTTTTATTATTTAGGAAGAGTTGGTTCTCTCAAAGCAATTCCATCACTTGTGCAAGATGTTGCTTGTGTTCTTCTTCAATTTGGCTAAAAATTAGAATATCATCAAAGAACACAACTCCAAACTTGCCAATGTATGGTCGAAGAAGTCTTCTCATTAGCCTACAAAAGGTAGCAGGCGCATTAGTCAACCCAAAGGACATAATTACAAATTCATAATGTCATGTTTGTGTTCTAAAGGCAGTCTTATGCACATCTTCTTCCTATTAGATTCTCACTGTGACCACCTGTGAGCCCCCGATTTGAGGGGACAAAGGGCAATGAGAGATAGAAGGGCTGGGAGAGAGACTCAGGCCAGAACCAGAGGGAGGAGAGCATGGCAGATATAGGCGACCAGCACACGGGCTGGTCGCAGCCTGCAACAGCAGGTAAAAGGGGGCTTTAGGCCTCACATGGAGGCTCCTGCAGCAGCGCAGACTGGCTGCACAGGGCACCCTTATATAGGGGCCTGTGGCAGGCCAAGTCGGCCCAACCAGGGCCATCCCTGGTCAGTTTTATGGCGCCCATGAAGTCGGCCACCAGACAGGGTACCGACCCTGCTGGTCGGTCATCTGAAGGGGCCTGGGAAGTGCCTATAAAAGGCCCACTTCTCCATTGATCCCAGCATCCAGTGCACTACAGAAAGCCTTCTCCAAGGCAGCGTTCAGCACTCAGATCTAGGAGAGTTTGTGAGAGAGAGTTCATCAGTTTGCTCCAGCACCCTGCTGTGATTTGTACTGCTCCCTTGGAGCCATTTTCTTCCCACCATCCGGTGGATGAATATTCTCTCTCTCTCCATCTATTCCGTCTATATTTCTGAGTGTGTGTTTGTTGCATCTATGATCATCTATCTAAGTTGAGTGTGTGAGAGTTGGAGAGATCTTGGGTAGAGGATTAAGTGATTCATTACCTCCTATTTTCTAACATGGTATCAGAGCCATAGGCACTCAACTCTTCTTCATCAAAGCACTCTCTGAAGGAAGGAGTCCCTTGGCAGAAAGGCCATTCTGTTTTCAGCTCAAGCTAGCACGGGAGGTCAGTACATCTTTTTTGCTTCAGTTTTTCAGTTTGCTATTCACCGAGATGGATCAGCGTTCAGAAGCCTCTACACCCACTGCTCGTCCTTCCTCCTCCTCCAGTCATCTTCCTTCTTCATTCATTCCCAATTTTGGTGAAGCTGGAAAGCTCGATGGGACGAACTATCCAATTTGGAAAGTCAAGATCCGAAGTCATCTGGTGGCATGGAAGCTATGGAAGATAGTGATTGGGACCGAGATGAAGCCAGAGGACATTGTGGACAAAAGAGGTGATGTTCTATTTGAAGCAGATGCGGATGAACTCAGTGCATGGGAGGAGAGGGATGCTCAAGCCTTAGCAATGCTAATTGGCACGACAGCAGATGCTGTGATTCCTCATATCCAGTTGGCAGAGACATCTTCAGAGGCATGGTCCATACTAAGGGAGCTGTATGAAACCGATAATACAGCCCGTATCATTACTCTTCAACATCAACTTTATAATCTTGATATGAATGAGGGTGATAGTGTGCATGACCATCTGACAAAGGTGAAAGTCGTGCGGGACCAGCTTGCAACGGTTGGTCAGAAGGTGGATTCGAGTCAATTGGCGTTGCTCACACTCCACAAGTTGCCACAGAGTTTCAAAAGTTTTGTGACTACAATCACTGCGGGTCAACGGACTAAGCCAATCACCTTTGAGGAGCTTGGCCCACTCCTGCTTCAGGAGGAGGCTCGAGAGAAACTCTTTATGTAAACCGATGAGAAGGCATTAGTGGCCAAAGACAAGCCTAGAAAAGGCAAGCCAAAGGAGTTCAAGAAGTCAGAGGACGCTGACCGAAAGAAGAAAATGAAGTTCTTTTACTGTATAAATCTTGGCCACTCCGCCAAAGAATGCCAAAAGAAGAAGGCGGATCAGAAGCAGAAGAGAGAAGCCAGGAACAAAGAAGAGCCTGAGAATGATTCTGCCAATGTGACAACTGGACAGTTGTTTTTAATCAGTGAACATTGTTCAGCTTATGCAATCAGTGAAGGAAAAGAGGGTTGGTATGTTGACAACAGTGCTTCAAAGCACATGTCTAACAGAAAGACTTGGTTCAAAACCATGGAAAGTACACACCCGGATTCCAAAGTTTCTGTCGGGGATAGCCGGACATGTCCTGTGAAGGGCATTGGTAGCATTCCTTTCATTACGACCTCAGGTGAGGTGAAGGATATATCTGGAGTACTTTATGTACCCAACCTTTGCAAGAAGTTACTGTCTGTAAGTTAGATGGACAAGAACATGTCAGTTCTCTTTGAAGACGGCACAGTCACTGTAAAATCCAAAGCAAATGGACAGATGGTGGCCCAAGGAGTTGAAGAAAATGGACTGTACTGCCTCAGTGCAATGTTGGTTCATGAAGACAACCAAAAGTCCAAACTTTGGCATGAGCGCTTCGGTCACGTCAGCTATGGAACCTTGGCTGAAATGTCAAAATCGAAGATGGTGGATGGACTTCCACCTATTACAGGCAATGATGGTGTCTGTAGGGCTTGTCTAGAAGGCAAGCAGCACAGAGACAAGTTCCCACAAGAGGCCTCGTTTCGGGCCAACAAACCACTTGAGTTGGTTCATGCCGACATTTGTGGCCCAATGTCTACAGCATCGTGGGCAGGATCCAGGTACTCACTTCTCTTTGTGGATGATTTCAGTAGAATGACCTGGGTGTATTGTTTATACCTAGATGAATCCAGGAACATTCCCAAACTCATCCTCTAAAAACACAACATAGTGCAGTTTCAATCTCATGATAGTCACTCACAAGGTTGAAAACCATAAACTCCATCATGCATAACAGGGACTAGCTACTATGACATCCCCACTGACGTCATCAGCGCCCAACAGTGGGTGTAGACCATAGTATAAAAATATGCTCTCACACATACAAATCCACACACCCACACATACTTGAGCATCCATTTATACAAAGTCCTCGTACTGAGTTTCTGTCGGCACTCCGGAGGTGAAGGGCAGACTCAGCCATGATGAAGGCTAGCACTAAAGGAGAAGGCTAATCAAAAGGTAGTCCAAAATCTCTTCATTCAAGCTACAACTGCTTGTGAAGTCTAAACATTTTCATTTTAGTCTCTCCCCAACGAGCATCTAAATCTAAATCTAGCTAATAGGGCAACGCACCATGTAAGATAGAAAGAATTATCACAATACCAGCAGGCCGCAACTTGGACGAAAACTTCACAAGGTGAAATCTGCATGTCCGCTAATACGGCAGAAGCATATACCTAGATGAATACAGGAACAAACTCATCCTCTAAAAACACAACATAGTGCAGTTTTAATCTCATGATAGTCACTCACAAGGTTGAAAACCATAAACTCCATCATGCATAGCAAGGACTAGCTACTATGACATCCCCACTGACGTCATCAGCGCCCAACAGTGAGTGTAGACCATAGTATAAAAATATGCTCTCACACATACAAATCCACACACCCACACATACTTGAGCATCCATTTATACAAAGTCTTTGTACTGAGTTTCTGTCGGCACTCCGGAGGTGAAGGGCAGACTCAACCATGATGAAGGCTAGCACTAAAGGAGAAGGCTAATCAAAAGGTAGTCCAAAATCTCTTCATTCAAGCTACAACTGCTTGTGAAGTCTAAACATTTTCATTTTAGTCTCTCCCCAACGAGCATCTAAATCTAAATCTAGCTAAAAAGTCACAGGCTTTTGAGAAGTTCAAGGACTGGAAGGCCAGATTTGAAAAGGAGACAGGGGAGGATGTCAAGACGTTCCGTACAGACAGGGGGGGAGAATTCACCTCAAATGAGTTCAACACATTTTGTCGCAAGCATGGGATCAAGCGACAACTCACCACAACACATACTTCTCAGCAAAACGGGTAGCCGAGAGGAAGCATAGAACCACCACATAGACAGGGCTTGCTATGCTCCGAGGGAGGAACCTTTCTAAAGCCTATTGGAGTGAAGCTATCCATACAGTCGTACACATTCTCAACAAGACCAAGACGAAGGCCCTCCACGACAAGACTCCATATGAGGCATTTTATGGTAAGAAGCCCTCTATCACTCATCTTCGCATTTTTTGTTCTAAGGCATGGGTGCATGTGCACAAGGAAGACAGGACCAAGCTTGATTCTTGGAGCAGAAAATGTATCTTTGTTGGGTATAGCGAAGAATCGAAGGCCTATCGACTCTTCGACCCAATAAAGAAGCAGATCCTTATCAGTCGGGATGTCGTCTTCGAGGAAAAGGAACCTTAACCCTAGTAGGAGCCTCAGATTGAGGAGGAAGAGATTATTCGACCCCCGAACCCACCCCGCCCTAGGTTGAACATCCAAGAGGTGGCGAAGTCGGAAGCTGATGTTTCACAAGGTACTAAGGAAGAGCAGGCTGTTCCAGAAGCAGTTCCTGTTCCTCCTCCCACTGAGAAGCAGAAGAGGTTGCCCCGATGGTACCTAAGAACATTGGAAGACTCTCGGGTCACCGAAATACCTGAGAGTAGTAGTTCCGGATTGCATCGGTCCCAACGTCTTCAAAAGACCCCATCCGTGAATTTTGCATTGGTGGCTCAGCTTGAAGAGCCAAGGACCTTCGAGGAGGCAAAGGACAATCCAGAATGGCAGGCTGCCATGCAAGCAAAGATGGATGCTATCCTGAAGAACAATACCTAGGACTTAGTGGCCAGGCCCCCGCGACGGAAAGTTATCGGCACTAAGTGGGTATACAAACTTAAATACAAATTAGACGGCAGCTTGGATAAGTACAAAGCAAGGTTAGTGGTCAAAGGTTTTGCTCAAACTGAAGGCATGGATTTTGATGAAACTTTTGCTCCCACAACTCGCATGGTTACTATCCGGACAGTGATTGCCCTTGCTGCCCAATTCCAGTGGCCTAGTTTTCAAACGGACGTGAAGTCCGCATTCCTTAATGGAACCCTAGAGGAGGAGGTATATGTAGAGCAGCCCCCGGGCTTTCAAGATCCAGGGTCCCCATTAAAGGTCTGCAGGTTGAAGAAGGCGTTATACGGGCTGAAACAAGCTCCCAGAGCTTGGTACCAAAGGATTGATGTATTCTTTCAGAAGATAGGGCTAAGTCGGAGCCCTTCTGAGGCAAACCTCTACTTGTTCATTGAGAAGGGGTTGCGATTGGTACTCATCCTCTATGTTGATGATCTTATCTTGACAGGTGACCATGTCAAGAAGATTTCTCAGGTCAAGGAGCTACTCATGTCTGAGTTTGAGATGACTGACCTTGGGTTATTACACTACTTCCTTGGGATAGAAGTAAAGCAGGCTATCAACAACAGGGTATTGCTTCTTACTTGCATCTCGTGCCATCTCTTGGCTGAGTAAGAAGCAACCCACAGTGGCCCTTTCATCTACAAAGGCATAGTACAGAGCCGCGTGTACAGCAGCTTGTGAGACACTATGGTTGAGGTGGATTCTGGAGGACATGGACGTGTGTCAAGAGAGCGCAACAGTGCTGATGTGCGACAATCAGAGTTGCATAGCCATTGCCAAGAATCCAGTGTACCATGTGCGGACCAAGCACATTGAAGTTCATTACCACTTTGTTCGAGAACTCATCATCGACGACGTGATCGAGCTCATGTACTGCCCGACCGCCGACAACTTGTCCGACCTCTTCACGAAGGCACTCCCTCAAGACAGATGGCGCACCTCATCAGACGTATGGGGATTGGCCCACAGTTGTAACATTGAGGGGGGGTGTTAGATTCTCATTGTGCCCACCTGTGAGCCGAGCCCCCGATTTGAGGGGACAAGGGGCAGTGAGAGATAGGAGGGCTAGGAGAGAGACTCAGGCCGGAACCAGAGGGAGGAGAGCATGGCAGATATAGGCAACCAGCACACGGGCTGGTCGCAGCCTGCAACAGCAGGTAAAAGGGGGCTTTAGGCCTCACATGGAGGCTCCTGCAGCAGCGCAGACTGGCTGCACAGGGTACCCTTATATAGGGGCCTGTGGCAGGCCAAGTCGGCCCAACCAGGGCCACCGACCAAGGCCAACCCTGGTCAGTTTTATGGGGCCCATGAAGTCAGCCACCAGACAGGGTACCAACCCTGCTGGTCGGTCATCTGAAGGGGCCTGGGAAGTGCCTATAAAAGGCCCACTTCTCCATTGATCCCAGCATCCAATGCACTACAGAAAGCCTTCTCCAAGGCAGCGTTCAGCACTCAGATCTGGGAGAGTTTGTGAGAGAGAGTTCATCAGTTTGCTCCAGCACCCTGCTGTGATTTGTACTGCTCCCTTGGAGCCATTTTCTTCCCACCATCCGGTGGATGAATATACTCTCTCCATCTATTCCGTCTATATTTCTGAGTGTGTGTTTGTTGCATCTGTGATCATCTATCTGAGTTGAGTGTGTGAGAGTTGGAGAGATCTTGGGTGGAGGATTGAGTGATTCATCACCTCCTATTTTCTAACACTTCCCTCATCCTAACTTGATGATATCTCAACTTTAAATCCAATTTGCTAAATACCTTGGCACCTTTCAAGGAGTCTAACAAGTCATCAACTCTAGGTATAGGAAACCTATTCTTAATTGTCAACTTGTAAGGGCTCTATAATCAATACACATAATAAAGGTTCCATCCTTCTTTTTCACTAGAAGGACTGGAGCCCCAAAAGGCAAACTACTTGGCCTGATTAGACCTTTCTCTAGCAAGTCCGCAACTTGTTTTTTTACCTCCTCTAGCTCTACCTTATTCATTCGATAGGGAGCTCTACATGGAGGAGAGGACCCTGGGATCAACTCAATAGTATGATCATCAGGTCCAGAGATAGGCAACTCATGCCAATTATCACTAGCAAATCGATCATCGAATTGCTTAAGGAACTCTAAATGTTGACGTTCCTAATTACTATGTTCGGGCTTTACTTCCCTAACATATATCACACTGCAACTCACTCCCTTACGTAATTCTCTTTTAGCTCTAGTATGAGATATGAGTGGAATATGGGAAATATCTCGCTCACCTTTTAAAGTGATCCTCATACCTTGGTGCTCAAAGGTACAAGTATGTTTCCTTACATCCATAGATAGTTGGAAATCATACCTCCAAGACTTGCCTAGGATCATGTCGACTTCTTGCAAAGGAGCAACAAGAAAGTCTCTACGATCATCATACTTTTGGATCTTGAAGGGCAAGTTCTTGACTTTAGAAGTACATTGCTCTTCATTACCTCTAAACGCACCACTAATACTCATATCCCTCAATGGCCATTTCTTAGCTTTGACTATGTTAGCCAACCTATCTGAGATAATATCATAATTACTACCATCATCCATGAGGACAATGATACGCTGACCCCCAACATATCCATGTAACTTAAATAAATCGTGTCGACCAAAGGTGTAATGCAAACTAGCATTATTTCTTTTTTTATTATTTTCATTATTTTTACAAGAAGGCTCACCCTCTTGCTTAGGATGAGAAGTCCTAGTTACATTGGTCTTACCCATCTTCTTCTTTAACTCCGGACAATCATAGAATCTATGATCTGTCGCCTTTTTGCACCCAAAACATTTTCTTTCCTTAAACAATCTATCCCTTTCTTGAGGAGACATGAATGGAAGTTTCACACGTCCTCCTAGAGTAGGTTTCCCTGTTGGTTTGCTATTAATTGTTCATACTCCCGCTCGCCTAGGAAAACGTCATCCATTTCGTTAAGAGTTAGCTAATCGAGCAAAGGATCTACTTTGTGAAGTTGACGCCTCATATGTTACTTCTCTCCTTCTAGGATTGACTTTCCTTTCCGCTGCCTCGGCCAATCTAATGGCGTCCTTTAATTTATTCGGACTTAGGAGTTCCAACTCATGTCGGATATTGGGTCTAAGACCCGAGAGATACTTATATAATTTATCCTCTTCCGTCTTCGTTGTGAACTCTAGAGATAAATGCCAAAATTTTGTAGTGTATTTGCTCACTGTCTCCCTATCAAATTGTCATAGTTTCTCCCATTTAAACATTTAGTCCTCCTTATACTTAAGCGGGAGAAACGTCGTCTTTAATTCTTCCAAGAATTTAGACCACTCCTTGATTGGATTACTTTCCGATTGGCGTACGGACCACCAAAGTAACGCATCCTTCTCCAAATGTAGAGTAGCTAGTGCTAACTTCCCATCTTCCGTACGATCAAATTGTACAAAGTACAATTGGAAATGTCTAATCCAATCGAGGAGTTTGTTAGAAATGACCCAACAGAGGGTACACGCAGCGGAAATAATGCCCAGGCGCTCACACAGTGTGCGGTGTGGGTGTGGAATCACAAACTTCTTTACTTATGTGCATTCAATAGGTGTGCAGACTCATCAATAGACAATGAACCAAACTAGATAGAGAAACCACCAAATAATATATTTCCCTCCACAACTATGGACACAATACAAGAGAGACAGATCCAGAGTCCCACCAATGGTGTGGTCCTCTGATCTTACCACAAAGTCCTTCCCCTATCTGCTGGCTATCTCTAGACTAGAGTCCGCGTGCTCCACCTCAAGCGTAAGTAAACTTTCCGTCTAGGATGATCCTCTCCACCTTACTGTCTGGGAACCAGCCTAGGTGGGCAGCTTCCTGGCTAAGTCTGCAGCCCTGCTAGCACCTCTCTATCCTCCTGAATGTAGGTCCAGAGGGTGGCTACCTGCTGCTCCTTTCTGCTCTAGATCTGCTGCTGCAAGTGATGATGAAATGAGGCCTGAATGGCCTCCTTATATAGGCCCCAAGGGGGGGCTGATAAAAACCGACCAGCCTGGTACAGACTGGCCGACCAGACTGACCGACCAGTCTGTGGCTGGTCCAGCCCTATAAGGCACACAACCCAGGCCTTTTATGGCCCAAACTTCCAGGGCTTTTGGCCCTCTTTTCAAGGCATATCTCCAGCCTATAAAAGGCCTGTTTCCTGCCCACTGAAAGTCACTTTTCCTGCTGCAGATCTGGGCCTGCACACCCTGCCATATCTGCGCCTCTGCAAACAGTGCGCCTCCATGTCCTAGATCCTTCGCAATTTGTCCCAGACTATCTTCTCTTGTGAGGTGCTGCCCATGTGGCAGCCCCCTCTCTCTTTCTTCTCCGGGCATCTTCTGCCCTAGGTCTCCCTCCCCCATGCTCTCCTCATATGGGGGCTTACAGATGGGGAGGTGACCTTTCCAACACCCCCTCTCACCGACACATCTCAGCCCAATGCCAACACGTCGATGAAGATGCTCCAGTAACTCCCTGGTCGTAGTCCTCTGGAACCTTTCGGTGTCGAAATCTTTTCCTGGCTTTTCATCTAGTGGCTCATGCTCCACCAGGTCCGCTTCCGCTTCCGCTTCCGCTTCCGCACACCATCCTGGTACACAGGTCCATCTCTGGTAGCACCTCCTGGTACCACCTCCTTCAGTCACATTCCCGCCTCTGAACTCGAGCAATCCAGCTGTCGCGATCTTCCAATCGTCCCCCTCATAATGAGTGAACAACCTGGAGTCTTCCAGGCACCATGCTCTGAGGGTCTGTTTCAACCCGTCCTTCCTTTGGCAAGGTCTGCAACCAATGAATATTTCCAGATAACCTGGACCATGAACTCTCGCTGAGTTCTCAAGCAGGTACTCTTCTGGCTTCAGTACTCTTTGTCCATCACCTTCTAGCAATCTGCGTCCGAGATTTGAAGAAGCACCAATACTTCCCCTTCTGCCTTCGAAGAAGGCCAATTCCTTCCAATCTCTTATCACCTGAGACAAATGAAGAGCAGAATCTCTCCACAGCATGCTATAAAGGCTCAAATGCAGAATATAAAATACATACCAGACTGTTGTACTGCCTGAATGTTCGCTCTGAAAGCAAACCCTGTACCTCAATGAGGCACCCGCCAAGATCCTGTGTAATCCTGTACTGTCCCCTTCTGAAGTCCAGCATCCATCTGACCATGAGACCCTAGGGCTTTCTATGGAATTCACCCTCGTGTCAGTGTCAACAGCTACACACCTGGAAGGTACCAAGCGCTCCATACTGTCCTTCACCTTCACAAAGGCATCTGACTCCTCGTCGACCCAACTCTCTATGTCAGACATCCTTACTGTGATTTCGGGATCAACATACCTGACCTCGATAACACTCGGTGATGTCACCAGGAACAATTCTTCGATTACCACATTTGCTTTGGCCTTTCCCTCTGAATCTGAGTCAGACTCCTGTTTGTTTTTCAGATCCGCCTTTTTCTTTCTGCAGTCCTTTGCAAAATGTCCGGGCATATCACAATAGAAACACTTCTTCTTGTGCTTCCTCTTCGAAGTCCCCTCGTCGTCAGAGTCATCTTTATTGGACTTGCCACTGTTGGGCTTGCCCTTTCCCTTACCCGCGGAATCCTTCACCAGCATCGCCTTGTCGTCTTTGTCCTCGTTGTAGAGCTTCTCCCGAGCTTCCTCCTGTAGCAGTAATGGACACAACTCCTCAAATGTCAGAGGTTTGGTCCTCTGTCCTGCTGTCACAGCTGTAACAAAGCTCTTGAAACTCCGAGGCAATCTCCTCAGTACCATCAAGGCCAGATGGCATGAGTCTGTCTTCTGACCAATTACTGCCAGCTGATCCCGCACCACCTTGACCTTCGTCAAATGGCTATGTACCGTATCGCCTTCTTCCATATCAAGATTGTAGAGTTGATGCTGAAGAAGCACGATCCGAGAGGTATTATCTGTCTCGTACAGATCCTTCAGTGTGGCCCACGCCTCTACTGACGTCTCGGCCAGTTGGATATGCGGAAGAACAGAGTCCGCCGTAGTCCCTATGATTATTACCAGGGCATGGGCATCTCTTTCTTCCCAAGCTTCAAGCTCCTCTCTGTCTACTGCCATGAGTACCTTCCCTTTACTGTCCACCATGTCTTCCGGCTTCGACTCCTCTCCCGTGGTCAGCTTCCACAACTTCCGAGCCACTAAATGACTCCGGATCTTCACTTTCCAGATCGGGTAATTAGTCCCGTCCAGGTTCCCCAACTCTCCAAAGTTAGGGATAGTGAAAGAGAGAAAACTGGAGGAGGAGGAAGGGATAGCAGGGGCTGAAGAGGCTATCGACATCTCTGCTGTATATACCACTCAGCAAAGTCAACCAAACTCAATTTCAGTAAACCAGAACTCTGAACGCACCTAACTGAACCTGAGTCACCCTCCTTCTCGCAAGGGCACAATCCTCCAGTCGTGGAAGTCGATTCCCTAGAGCTTCTGAATCAGGGTCGTCCTTCAGCAAGGTCCCTGCCTTCAGGCTCCCACACCAGTGAGCCTCCTACTTGGGCTCTGATACCATGTTAGAAATGACCCAACAGAGGGTACACGCAGCGGAAATAATGCCCAGGCGCTCACACAGTGTGCGGTGTGGGTGTGGAATCACAAACTTCTTTACTTACGTGCATTCAATAGGTGTGCAGACTCATCAATAGACAATGAACCAAACTAGATAGAGAAACCACCAAATAATATATTTCCAGCCACAACTATGGACACAATACAAGAGAGACAGATCCAGAGTCCCACCAATGGTGTGGTCCTCTGATCTTACCACAAAGTCCTTCCCCTATCTGCTGGCTATCTCTAGACTAGAGTCCGCGTGCTCCACCTCGAGCGTAAGTAAACTTTCCGTCTAGGATGATCCTCTCCACCTTACTGTCTGGGAACCAGCCTAGGTGGGCAGCTTCCTGGCTAAGTCTGCAGCCCTGCTAGCACCTCTCTATCCTCCTGAATGTAGGTCCAGAGGGTGGCTACCTGCTGCTCCTTTCTGCTCTGGATCTGCTGCTGCAAGTGATGATGAAATGAGGCCTGAATGGCCTCCTTATATAGGCCCCAAGGGGGGGCTGATAAAAACCGACCAGCCTGGTACAGACTGGCCGACCAGTCTGTGGCTGGTCCAGCCCTATAAGGCACACAACCCAGGCCTTTTATGGCCCAAACTTCCAGGGCTTTTGGCCCTCTTTTCAAGGCATATCTCCAGCCTATAAAAGGCCTGTTTCCTGCCCACTGAAAGTCACTTTTCCTGCTGCAGATCTGGGCCTGCACACCCTGCCATATCTGCGCCTCTGCAAACAGTGCGCCTCCATGTCCTAGATCCTTCGCAATCTGTCCCAGACTATCTTCTCTTGTGAGGTGCTGCCCATGTGGCAGCCCCCTCTCTCTTTCTTCTCTGGGCATCTTCTGCCCTAGGTCTCCCTCCCCCATGCTCTCCTCATATGGGGGCTTACAGATGGGGAGGTGACCTTTCCAACAGAGTTTCTCCGGATGCCTAGCCCCATCATACTTTGGAAACTCAAGCCGCTCTTTAGGATCAAACCTTCTTTTCTTAGTCTTTTCTAAAGGGTCTACTTGATCCTCAAATAATTTTCTTTTTAAGGGCATTTCCCTTTGAATTGTTTCACTTATGACTGCCAACAATCCTTGAAGAAATTCTTGGATTGTGTTGTCCAGGTAGTGTGGTGGTGATGGTGTCCTTGGTGGAGGTTTGGTAGGTGGCTAAGGGTTATCGGATGATGGATCAAATAAGTTTTGGTGGATGGTGTTGTTCCTATGAGGTTTAATGTGAGTTCAGGAACGTTATCAGGTGTGAATTCTTGATTATCTCCCATGTTTGGAAATACAAAGTGGAACTAATCAAGTTTTCAATTAAGCTTCGTGATGAGCTAAGAGTGTGTGAAATGAATTAAAGTGTGATGGAAAAAGGAATTTAAATGTGAGCTAAAAAGAATAGTGGTACTTCCCCTCGCTCGTTTGATGAAACGGGCAGCCCACTCCACAATCTTGCTGCGACTCTTCGGTGCTTCCACGACCCTCGAAATGTACAAGGGCCCCTCCTCCTTCTCTTTCTCTTTTTTTTTTAATTTAAAATATAAATTTTTGAATGACAGTGTAAGGGGGAAAAGGAGACAAGGAGAGATGAGAGGAAATATAATGGGGGCAATTTCCTAGAGGAGAGCGTGGGGGGGGGGTTTCGAATTGCTATATATATTAAAAGTAAGAGAGGGGGATAAATAATGAATGATGGGGGGGGGGGGTCGAATTGCAAGGGAAAGATGAGTGATGATGAAAGGGGGGAAAACTAATGCGGCTAAGGCGGCAGGGAAAAGGGCGGCTAAGGCAGCTGGGTGCAAAGCGGGTTAGCAGGTGGGCTGACATGTGGCAACGTGCAGAAGGGGACACAGGCGACTGGGGTGCAGGGTGCAGACGGCGGCCATGGCGGCCTGATGCTAGCTGGAGGCAGCAGAGCCGTGCCACAATTCTGCAGAGCTGGCAGTCCGCAAGGCGGCTAGGAGAGGTGGCGGCTGCACGCGGCTCCCAAGCGTGGGCCGCGGCAGAGATTGTGGCGCCGCCCACCACACGCCACGCGGACGTGGAAGCCCAAGGCCTACACAAGGCCTTGGCCCTTATACTAGGCTCCCCGCGTCTAGGACTACGTCCGACGGGGGTAGTTAATGCGGCCGCGGACTGCACAGGGGCCTGAAGGCCCGTGATTGGCGACGCGGGGCCGGTTCCCCAAAAAAAAGAAATTTGCCCTATCGATTTTACCAACGAAATTGCCTATCGCCAAAAAGAAAGCGACTTTCAGAGAGGGAAAGGAAGCCCCCTAGTGATTTCTTGATGGGTGAATCTTGATTCTCTTCGATGACTTCACGTCGATGTCACCGACTGTTGCAACTTCCATGCAACGGCCTCTCACAGTCAGAGGATCTTGGCTCTGATACCACTTGTCACGTTCTTCAATGCAGAAATGCACATGTGTGTAGATGATATAAAATTTAAGAAGTATTGGCCCTCCAAATGGGTAGGAAGGAGTGCCCACGTGAGTGTATTTTTGCTAGACTCTTCTCTATATGCTCCACACAAGCCACAAACCATATGCATGCAAATGACCATACACACACACCATGAATGACACAAGAGGGTGCAACCCTCATGCCTCTTGGAATCACATCCCTTGGGCATACCCCATTATTCTACCCTTAGCCTATGACTCTTTATGCCTACCATTGATTAATGCAATACCCATGCACAATGCTACCCTTTCCTAACCATCCTAGGACCTAATGCATACGTGCTTATTTTATTATATTCAATTGGCCAATTTACAATGTTACAACCATAGGGTAATCGCCAAATTCCCTAGAATGATCCACTAGGATCTAATACAAATAATCATGTCATGACAGTCAAGCACTTGGGTCCGTCTCCCATAGGGGCTCACAGGTTGAGCAATGATCTTCTACTTTAACTACTCCTCTCAATGACACACTGGGCCTTCACTGACCACCCAGTCAAAGAACTGCCCCATCTTATCATAAACATGTGAACGCATCATCATATTCAATTCCAAGCTCCCGCACTGTTGGAGTTTGGTAGGTCACCTCCACATTTGTGAGCCGTCAAATGGGGAGAGCATGGGGAGGTGCACCAAGCAGGTCTCAGAGATGCCATTGGGGCAAAGTGAGAGGGTCTGCAGGCCTGCCACATGGGCAGCATGCAGGCTGCCATAAGGGCAGCATATGGAGCACCACCAGGCTGCAACAAGCAGTGAAAGACTGTGCAGCATCTGAACGTGTTTGGAGCAGAGATGGTGACTGGAGCAGTACAAAACAGAGGCGCAATAGTCTGGACTGACAAGTGGCAACAGTGCAACTGTTCCTTGGATGGTGTGGAGCTGGCCAGGTGTCCAGAGCTGGTCGGCAAGCAGCAGAAGGGTGCACGGCAGCCAGCAGCAACAGGCGCAGCAATGGGAGCTCCAGGAACAGGTCAGGGCAAATCAACCAATCGGTTTGACAACAGACTGGGACTGCCGGTTCAAAAGCAGGTGCAGCATAAGGCCAGTCAATCTGCAAAAGAAACCACAGACTGGGTCTGCCCAGTCTGTGGGTAAGCTGGGTAGATCTGCAGGGCCTCCAGCCTATAAAAGGGCCCTACATTCTTTATTCCACATTGCCAAGCCTCTAGTACCTCAACTTGGGCAGCCACCACTGCGTCCAGAACTACAGCAAGAGGTCTTCAGCATTGACTGCCTACGCAGCAGCAAGGAAGGACACAGTCACGGGTGTCTTGTGCCTCACCATTGGGCTGCCTACACAGCAGCAAGGACGTCAAGGTTCAACAGAGCTAACTTTGCCTTACGATAGGCTGTGCAAGGGAGCAGCAGGAAGGTGTGTTTGTGGGGTACCATCACGAAGCCCATAGAAGCTTGAGGAGAGTGATGCAGGCTGAAGTGTTTTGAAGGTGCCACAATGAGGTAGGAGAACAGATTTTGGGAGCCACATGGGTCCACATCTAGGCAGCACCTTGCTGATAGATGGTGGCACACTGTGACCATATTTTGATATAATTTGGTCCATCCTTGGACAAGAATGTATTACTGCTTCTACTTGCTCTCTGTAGCATGTCTGTTTGTAGTCTGCACCTCTATCTCGCTCAAGGAAGAGATGGCTGTTAGTAAACGGACGGAATGAATCACTCAAACCTCCAGCCAAGATCTCTCCCACTCTTCTTGACACTCAACTCAGATAACTGATCACAGATGCAATAAACACTCACTCAGAGATAACTTAAACAGAGAGAGAGAGAATATATTCATCCACCGGATGGTGGACAGAAAACTGGCTCCAGGGGAGCAATACAAAACTCAGCCAAGTGCTGAGGAGAAATGATGGAACTCTCTCTGTCAGACTAGACCAACTCTGAGTGCACAGCACAGCCTATGACCGAGGCTTTCTGTCCTGCACTGGATGATGGAATGAAGGAGTGAGTGGGCCTTTTATAGGCACTGCCCAGGCCCTCTGGTTTGGCCGACCAGCAGGGTCGGTCCCCTGACTGGTGGCCGACCAGACTGTTCTGGAAATCCGACCAGGGTCGGCCCTGGTCGGTAGCCCTGGTTGGGCAGACTGGCCCTGCCACAGGCCCCTATAAAAGGGTGCCCTGTGCAGCCAGTCCATGGGACTGTTGATGCTTCCAGGGAGGCACAGGGCCCCCCCCTAATTCTCTGCTGTTTGCAGACAGCAACCAGCCCGTGTGCTGGTTGCCTATGATGTTTGCCTGGGTCTCTCTTTCCCATCCTTCCTACCTCTCACTGCCCCTTGTCCCCACAAAACGGGGGCTCACAGGTGGGCACAGTGAGTCTCTAACACCCCCCCTCAATGTCACAACTGTGGGCCAATCCCCATGCATTTGATGAGGTGCTCCATCTGTTCTCGAGGGAGTGCCTTCGTGAAGAGGTCGGACAAGTTGTCGGCGGTCGGGCAGTAGATAAGATCGATCACGTCGTTGATGATGAGCTCTCGAACAAAATGGTAATGAACTTCAATGTGCTTGGTCCGCGCATGGTACACTGGATTCTTGGCAATAGCTATGCAACTCTGATTGTCGCACATCAGCACTGTCGCATCCTCCTGACACACGTCCATGTCCTCCAGAATCCACCTCAGCCACAATGTCTCACAAGCTGCTGTACACGCGGCTCTGTACTCTGCCTCTGTAGATGAAAGGGCCACTGTGGGTTGCTTCTTACTTAGCCAAGAAATGGCACCAGATGCAAGTAAGAAACAATATCCTGTTGTTGATCTTCTGGTGTCAGCATCACCTGCCCAATCACTGTCACAGAACCCGCCTAGTTCAATACCTTTGGTGTAGGTGATCCCATAGGTGCAAGTACCCTTCAGATACCTCAGCACCCGTAAACCTGCATCCCAATGACTCTTCCTGGGAGAAGCAGAGAACTAGCATAATAGCCCAACTGCAGAACAAATATCAGGGCGAGTATTGGTAAGGTAAAGCAAACTTCCTACCAATCGTCGATACAAGGGAGTATCTGAAGGAATAGGAAGTGAGTGAGAGCAAGAGAGATTTAGAGAGCAGGAAGCTTGGAAGCTGAAGACGTAGTTGCAATAGAATAGAGCGTGAGAGTACAACTCAAAAGTGAGAAAAGATAAGGTTTTGTCCTAGTGACAAAACCTTAGTAGTCACTAACCATAGTTAGTGAACTAACTGCGGTTAGGGGGAAAAACCTCTTAAGGAGGGAAAAGTGCCCCTAACTAGCTTATTATATTTTTTTTGCCGAAAAAACAGTGCTAATTATATTACTTCGAGAACAAGATACAAAAGGTCAGCTTGTAGCTGACGGGCTGCGTTCACAAATCGGACACAGCCCTAAAAGGTAACAGAATAAATCATACTCTCACGGAGGGATAAGACGAGTGTGAATGAACAGCCATCGGGGTGGTGAGTAGTGCCACCAAAGGCCCTGCGAAGTCTGCTCGAAGAAGAGGCCCTGTGTGTCCCAAGCCCGGAGGAAGCGTCTCCGCTTCTCCTAACCGGCCCGTGAATCTCCCTGAATCTGGTCCCACTGGCCTCTGAGGGTATGAATAATCTCGCTCCAAATCTCCGTCATGATCTGGGCAGTCGATAAGGAGGTGCCACCGAGGATCTGCGCGTAGCGCGAGGTCCAGATGTGCCACCCTGCAATGCTGCTAATAATCTCCCAGACTGGCTGTCTCTCCCGAACTCCTGTATCAGCCTCTGCTAGGTGCTGCGGGATACCCTCGAGCGGCCCCCACGTCCCCTGTGTGATAAGGAAAGTGGGGTCCTGCTGGCATGCCTCGAATAAGTGATGAAGACCAAGTGCGGTGCTGCACCAACAAAACGCGCCCCAAGTGATCAATCCTAGCTCTGGTGCTGCGCGAGTAAGAATCCCGAAAGTCCACCTCCACACTTCCTGGGCGCGAGTGCAGCTCCACAGGCAGTGTTTTGGTGACTCCTCATCCTCATGGCAAATCTGGTAGCATCCGTCCTGGCCTATTTGCCGCAACCAGCTCCCCACTGGAAGACCTTTGTGGGCAAGAAGCCACATGAAGTATGAGATCTTCCGCGGCCGCCAGCTCTCCCACAAGGCCTTCCAGAATGCCTGCAAAAAGAACCTGGAAATACCCTGTGCATACCAGCTGGGCCGCTGGGTGGGGGGGCGGCTCTGCATCCTCCCAAGAACTCGCCTGCCCAGAGTCGTGCTGTAGGCGAAGAAGGAAGTCGGCCCCTGTCCTGTCACAATCTCTGGCCACCACCACTCTCCTGGGTCCCAATCAAGCTCTGACAAGGCCCGCCCCTCCCAGAGCCAGAGACGCCAAAGCTGCATCTGGTCTTGCTCGATGCTAGGATCGGTACGCCAGACCTTCCCCAAAAGGCCTACGACCCGAACCCTCTGCCATGGGAGTAGGGGGTCGATGAGCGCATCCTCTCTCCTGAGTCGTCCATCCCCAAAAACCGCGAAGAAGGAGATAGAGGAGTCATCCATACGTCCTGCGATCACCAGTGGGATGCCACGGGGGGTGAACTGTCCCAGCCAGCGGGCGTCACCAGGCATGAGGGCCTGAGGCTCAGGTGGAACCAACCAATCAGCTGGGATCGCGCCGTCGATCTCCGTGCGTCTCGCCTGGGCTCCACGTGCACCTCCAGCTGCGTCTGCAAGATCAGCCGTCTCCAGATGTCTGTACGTATCCCTCCAAACTCGAAGGGACCGGGCTGGCCCCCTCATCCAGCCATCCCACCTGATATGTGATCTCTCCCCCAACTAGCTTATTATATTACATTGGTCACTGCTGAATTATATCTATAATTCTAACACCCCCCTCCAGTGCCAATGTCATGTACAAGGCTGATCAATCACCAAACGGATATAAGTTCAGAGGGCACTGCGAAATGCCTCAAACTTTTCACGTGGTAGTGCTTTGGTGAAAATATCTGCAACGTTGTCATGTGTGGACACAAAGATCATACTGATCTCTCCTGCATGCAACTTCTCTCTGACGTAGTGATAGTGAACCTCAATGTGCTTCGTGCGAGCGATTCTTTGCCACTGCAATGGCACTCTGACTATCAGTGAGAATTGGAGAAGGACCCTCCAAAGACAGATGAAGATCAGCAAATAAACGTCTCAGCCAGACACATTCAACTGTTGCTGTGAAAGCTGCCCTGTACTCAGCTTCACATGATGAGGTAGCCACTGTAGATTGTTTCTTGCTCAGCCATGAAATGCAAGACTTACCCAAAAAGAAACAATTGCCACTAGTGGACTGCCTAGTGTCATAATCACCAGCCCAATCTGAATCACTGTAGGCATGCATCTGCAAGTCACCCCCCCTGGGAAATAGTAAGCCAAAAGATTTTGTGCCCTGCAAATAACGGAAGATGCGCTTAACTGCCTGCCAATGCATAGTTTTTGGGCTGTGCATGTACCTGCTCACCTGAGATACTGCAAACTAAATATCAGGTCTAGTGTTGCAGAGATATATGAGGCATCCAACAGCTTGACTGTAAAGTGTGGCATCAACTGATTCTCCTGCATCATGCATTGTGAGTTTCAGCCCCGGCTCCATAGGAGTGGCTATGGGCTTACACTCTTGCATGTTAAATCTGTCCAAGAGTTTCTGTACATACTTGGACTGAGACATAACAGTGCCACGTCTCTCATGAGAGAACTGGATCCCCAAATAAAAGTGAAGCAGCCCCAAATCTGACATGTCAAAGTTGGTCTGCAAATCAGCTTTGAAATCTGCAATTTTTTCTTCATTGGACCCTGTGAGCAGTAAGTCATCGACATAAAGAAGGATGACTAATATTTCCCCCCCATCCATCTTGATGTAGAGGGTGCTCTCAGTAGGACTATTGTGCAGCCCCTTGCTGGTCAAAAAGGCATGTATCTTAGCATACCATGCACGAGGGGCCTGTTTCAGCCCATATAAAGCTTTATTGAGTTTGCATACTTGAAGTGCATTTGCTGTAATTTCAAAGCCCGGAGGTGGTTTGACATACACCTCTTCCAGCAAGTCCCCATTTAAGAAGGCTGTTTTTATGTCCAACTGATGAACATTCCACTCAAAATGTGCAGCCATTGCAATTACTGATCGGATGGTGGTCATCCGGGATGTAGGAGCAAATGTCTCCTCATAATCTATGCCCTTTTTCTGAGCATAGCCCTTAGCAACCAGCCTGGCCTTATATCTGTCAATGGAGCCATCTGGCTTCCGTTTGACTTTAAATACCCATCGTGTGCCAATAGCATGTTTACCCTGTGGCAAGTCCACAACATCCCAAGTCTGATTTTTTGCAATGGACTGCAACTCATCGTGCATGGCATTCATCCAATGCACATTACCTTTTGCCTCTTCAAATGTGGCAGGCTCCTCTTCATCAAGGAGAGTACCTGCATATGCTGATTCCACTGAATTAGCACCTTCCATGTGTCTTGCTGCACTGCAAGTCCTGCCAGGTAACGGAGCATCAAGTTTACTCTCCCTGAGAGTCTGTAACAGCCAGTTTGGGACTGTTTTTGCTGCATGTATGTCTGCAATTTCTTGCTGCACCACCTGTTCCACTGCCTGTGGAGGAGGCAAGACATCCTGTGGCAGAACTGAAGCATTTGAAGGTTGCTGTAAATTCTGATTTGGATCAGAAAAATCAGCAGGGGAACCCAAAGCAATGGGTAGCAACCCTTGAAAGACATCCTCTGAAGATGAAGGCATTTGAAATTCAGCCTGAGTGTGAGCTGAATTTTCAGAAAATATCACATCTCTACTTACAATGATTTTGCGTGTAGCAGGATTGTAGAGACGATACCCCTTGCTTTCTGCACTGTATCCAACAAATATGCATTTGATGGCTTTATCTGACAATTTGTGCCTAAATTCAACTGGCACATGTGCATAGGCAAGGCATCCAAAGACTCGGAAGTGATCCACTGAAGGCTTCCTGTCATTCCAGACCTCAAAAGGAGTTTTTGTTTTTAAAGCCTTAGTGGGAGCCCTGTTCAAAATGTAATTGGCACACATCAAACCCTCTAGCCAAAATTTATGAGGCATGTGTTTGCTTTTCAGCATACATCTGTCCATCTCCATGAGGGTTCTATTTTTCCTCTCAGCTTTGCCATTTTGCTGAGGGGTCAGCTTAACTGTGAGCTGATGCACAATACCCTTTTGCTTGAGAAAAGCATCAAATTCTGCAGATAGGTATTCCCCACCTCTATCCGTGCGTAATGTCTGTATCCTAAGACCGGTTTCATTTTCAACCATGGCTGAAAAATGTTTAAACACCGTGAACACTTCAGATTTCTTTTTCAGCCCATAAACCCAAGTAAAATTGGAGTAGTCATCAATAAATGTGACAAAGTAGAGATGACCACCCAATGACGGAGTCCTCATGGGACCACATACATCACTGTGTATTAGCTGCAATTTGCGAACAGCTTTAACTGAACCATCCTTCTTGAAGGGGAATCTATGCATCTTACCTAAAATGCACCCTTCACAGGCATGTGGAGGAGGTATCTCAAGAGGTGGCAATGCATCAACCATTGAAAATTTCTAAAGTGTCATTAAGCTGTTGTAATGCATGTGGCCATATCTGGCATGCCATAATTCTGCATTTTGCATGGCAGCTGTAGGAGTAGAAACTGCCAGAGCATGGGCTGCTCTTTTCTCAAAAATATCAAGCTGAAAAAGCCCACGCAGCAGAGTACCAGATAACATTAAGGCATAGTTAGCTTCCCTGTCTCGGACAGCACATTTGTCATCCTCAAAGATGACCTGAAATCCCCCTCTGTTAAGAGTGGACACTGAAAGGAGATTTTTGGTTATGCCAGGCACATATAAGACATCAGAAAGTCTGAAAATTGAGCCATCAATTGCAGTGAGCTCAACTTCTCCTGTGCCACATACTGAATATGAGGAGTTGTTGGCACAAGTGACTTTCTTACCAACAGGAGGTGGATGCAAGGAAGTAAAAAGACACTTCCTAGAAGTGATGTGCTTGGATGCACCGCTATCAAAATACCATGTGTTCAGTGTTTCATTAACACTGAAAGCAGATGCATCTGTAGAAGAGTCAAAGCTGCAAGTCAAAAAAGCATATGTATCATCACTGCAAGAGGCTGTACTATTCCAAGCATCTGGAACAACCAACCTAGAATCTGAAATGCAAGATAAAAAGGCATAATCTTGACCAACAAAGTTGGCTGTAGCATCCCCACTGTCAGATGCACAAGGGGCTGAATCTGAAACAGCCATTCCTGAGCTGTTTTTCTTTTCTTTTGCAATCCTTTTCCTGCATTCTGCTATGTGATGACCTGGCTTTTTGCAGTAGTGACAAAAACCCTTCTTTTTGGGCTTACTTGCATCACTTTTAGCCTTTTGTGAAGGCTGTCCTGACCCACTGGAAGGCTGATTTGCTGCTGTCTTTGCCTGTCCTTTTGTTTTTGATTTAAATTTTGAGAGCATGGCTTGTTCACCTGCACGTGAAGCCAAATTTTTCCTGGTCTGCTCTTCCTGAAGCAGAAGTCCTATCAACTCATGAAAAGTGAGAGGATTTGCACCCCCCCTCAATGATAAATTCAGCGAAGTGTGAAAGCTGAGATAAGACTCAGGAAGAGAATTCAGAGTGGTTGTAATCATCTCTGAATCAGGAATAATTTCATCTATGTTTAACAACTGCTCTCTGAGATCTTGTAGCTTTGTGAGGTGGACTGACATGGAGTCACCCTCCTCCATATGTGTATTGCTCAACTCTCTTTTTAAGAAAGATACCCTGGCATCATTCCGTGCTGCATACATGCTTTCCAAAATATCCCATGCTGCCCTGGAGGTCTTACACGACCGGATATGCGGAATGATTGATCTTTTCACTGAAAGAGAGATGCATGACAAGGCTAAGGCATCCCGTGAATCCCATCTCTTCTGCTCTGGAGTATTGACTGTAGCTGCACCAACAACTTGTCCTGCAGCTGCACCCTGTGCACGACCTCTTCCACCTCCTTGCTGAGGAGGGGTAGCAGGTGCAATATCTGCTGGTCGGATTTCATCCCCATTGACATAATCCCATAAATTGCGAGAAATCAGAATATTACGTACCATGAAACTCCAGAGGGAGTAGTTGGTACCATCCAATTTGTCTTCCTGTGAAAGACCACCGAACTGGAACTCATTCTGATTTTGATGGGCCATATCTGAGAAAGAGATTGAAGCAGATACAAAGCTGAATTCCCTTACTGGGAATAAAATGCACAACTCCCAAAAACACAGCCAAGCACGGGCTGTATATGCAACTTAGATTTCTGTACTTCAGCTGTCAGAAATCTGTCCAAGCATCAAACACTCTCCAAAATCTGCCAAAAGTGTTCCAAACACTCCAAGAAAGGCAGTATGTATTGAATACTCCAAAAAATGCTCTCTCAACACAAAAGCCCCAATTTGTGGCTAGAAATTGCAGCCAGAAAGGGGCAAAATTACTAAAAGCCCCAAATCTGCAATTTTTAAACAAAAGCCCCAAATTTCAGACTAGATCTGCAATTTTGCTCCAGATGTAGCTCCAAAATTGCACAATGATTGCAATGTCTGCAATATGCAAAATGCCCCAAATGTACTCCCAAACAACTGAACCAAACTATGGTTTTCTGCAAGATGTGCCTGCCAAAGAACACCTGTGGCTGAAGGCAACCTGTGTAAATCTGCAAGTACAGATCTGAAAATGCAGAAATGCACACAAATCTGTGAAGAGTGCAGGTGGTACGGTACAGTACTAACTGTACGGTGGTACGGTACAGTACGGACTGTACGGTACAGTTTGTACGGTCAGTACGACAAGATTGTCCAAGTGCTCCTGCTCAAGTACGGCGATGTACGGATGGCGATGTACGGACGGCGATGTGCGGCGCTGTACGGAATCATGCGCAGGTACGATGACCTGCACTGTGCTGTACGGCGATCTGTACGGAGCAACGACGATCTGTACGGCAATCTGTATGGGAGCAGTACGGATGTTTTACGGGAGCTTTACGGAGGTATTACGGGAGCTGTACGACACTGTGCGTCAGGATTCCGTACAGTCGTACGAACTGTACGGACAGGTTGGAGCAGACTAAAGCTTGAGGCTAAGCGCTGGAACTGAAGGGAGCAATGAGCTCAAAGCTCTTGAACCTGCTCTGATACCAAATGAAGGAATAGGAAGTGAGTGAGAGCAAGAGAGATTTAGAGAGCAGGAAGCTTGGAAGCTGAAGACGTAGTTGCAATAGAATAGAGCGTGAGAGTACAACTCAAAAGTGAGAAAAGATAAGGTTTTGTCCTAGTGACAAAACCTTATAGTCACTAACCATAGTTAGTGAACTAACTGCGGTTCGGGGGAAAAACCTCTTAAGGAGGGAAAAGTGCCCCTAACTAGCTTATTATATTACATTGGTCACTGCTGAATTATATCTATAATTCTAACAGTATCAACCAACTGAGATGTGTCGTGAACACTTAGCTTGAGCCCGACCTCCATAGGAGTTAATGCTGTTCTGCAATCCTCCATCTGAAATCTCTTCAGAATTTCTCTGCTATATTTCTCCTGTGAAATGAAGATCCTGTCTTTGGCCTGCTTTACTTCAATCCCAAGGAAGTAATGTAATAACCCAAGGTCAGTCATCTCAAACTCAGACATGAGTAGCTCCTTAACCTGTGAAATCTTCTTAACATGATCACCTATCAAGATAAGATCATCAACATAAAGGATGAGTACCAGTCGCAATCCCCTCTCAATGAACAAGTAAAGGTTTGCCTCGGAAGGACTCCGACCGAGCCCTATCTTCTGAAAGAATATAACAATCCTTTGGTACCAAGCTCTGGGGGCCTGTTTCAGCCCGTATAACGCCTTCTTCAATCTGCAGACCTTTAATGGCTCTTCCTGGGAGAAGCAGAGAACTAGCATAATAGCCCAACTGCATAACAAATATCAAGGCGAGTATTGGTAAGGTAAAGCAAACTTCCTACCAATCGTCAATACAAGGGAGTATCAACCAGCTGAGATGTGTCGTGAACACTTAGCTTGAGCCCGACCTCCATGGGAATTAATGCTGTTCTGCAATCCTCCATCTGAAATCTCTTCAGAATTTCTCTGCTATATTTCTCCTGTGAAATGAAGATCCTGTCTTTGGCCTGCTTTACTTCAATCCCAAGGAAGTAATGTAATAACCCAAGGTAAGTCATCTCAAACTCAGACATGAGTAGCTCCTTAACCTGTGAAATCTTCTTAACATGATCACCTGTCAAGATAAGATCATCAACATAAAGGATGAGTACCAGTCGCAATCCCTTCTCAATGAACAAGTGAAGGTTTGCCTCGGAAGGACTCCGACTGAGCCCTATCTTCTGAAAGAATATATCAATCCTTTGGTACCAAGCTCTAGGGGCCTGTTTCAGCCCGTATAACGCCTTCTTCAATCTGCAGACCTTTAATGGGGACCCTGGTTCTTGAAAGCCCGGTGGCTGCTCCACGTATACCTCCTCCTCCAGGGTTCCATTAAGGAATGCGGACTTCACATCCATTTGAAAAATAGGCCACTGGAATTGGGCAGCAAGGGCAATCACTGTCCGGATAGTAACCATGCGGGCTGTGGGAGCGAAAGTTTCATCAAAATCCATGCCTGCAGTTTGAGCAAAACCTTTCACCACTAACCTTGCTTTATACTTATCCAAGCTGCCGTCGGATTTGTATTTAAGTTTGTATACCCAATTAGTGCCGATGACTTTCCGTCGCAGGGGCCTGGCCACTAAGTCCCATGTATTGTTCTTCAGGATAGCATCCATCTCTGCCTTCATGGCAGCTTGCCATTCTGGATTGTTCTTCGCCTCCTCGAAGGTCCTTGGCTCATCAAGCTGAGCCACCAAAGCAAAATTCACGGATGGGGCCTTTTGAAGACGTTGAGACCGACGCAATCCAGAACTGCTACTCTCAGGTAATGCGGTGACCCGAGACTCTTCCAATGTCCGTAGGTACCATTGGGGCAATCTTTTCTGCTTCTCTGGGAGAGGAGGAACGGGAACTTCTTCTGGAACATCCTGCTCTTCCTGAGTATCTTGTGGAACATCAGCTTCTGATTTTGCCACCTCTTGGATGGTCAACCTGGGACAGGGTGGGTTTGGGGGTTGAACAATCTCCTTCTCCTCAATCTGAGGCTCCTCCTGGGGTTCAGGTTCCTTTTCCGCGAAGACAACATCCTGACTGATAAGTATTTGCTTCTTTACTGGGTCGAAGAGGCGGTAGGCCTTGGATTCTTCACTATACCCAACAAAGATACATTGTCTGCTCCGGGAATCAAGCTTGGTCCTGTCTTCCTTGTGCACATGCACCCATGCGTTAGAACCAAAAATGCGAAGATGAGTGATAGAGGGCTTCTTACCATAAAATGCCTCATATGGAGTCTTGTCCTTGACGGCCTTCGTCTTGGTCCGGTTGAGAATGTGTACGGCTGTATTGATAGCTTCACTCCAATAGGCTTTAGAAAGATTCCTCCCTCGGAGCATAGCAAGCCCTATCTCTGTGGTGGTTCTATGCTTCCTCTCAGCTACCCCATTTTGCTGAGAAGTATGTGCCGTGGTGAGTTGTCGCTTGATCCCATGCTTGCGACAAAATGTGTTGAACTCACTTGAGGTGAATTCTCCCCCCCTGTCTGCGCGGAATGTCTTGACATCCTCCCCTGTCTCCTTTTCAACTCTGGCCTTCCAGTCTTTGAATTTCTCGAAAGCCTGAGACTTTTTAGCCAAACAATATACCCAGGTCATTCTACTGAAATCATCCACAAAGAGAAGTGGAGTACCTGGATCCTGCCCACGATGCTATAGACATTGGACCACAAATGTCGGCGTGAACCAACTCAAGTGGTTTGCTGGCCCGAAACGAGGCCTCTTGTGGGAACTTATCCCTGTGCTACTTGCCTTCTAGACAAGCCCTACAGACATCATCCTTGCATGTAATTGGTGGAAGTCCATCCACCATCTTCGACTTTGACATTTCAGCCAAGATTCCATAGCTGACATGACCGAAGCGCTCATGCCAAAGTTTGGACTTTCCGTTGTCTTCATGAACCAACATTGCACTGAGACGGTACAGTCCATTCTCTTCAACGCCTTGAGCCACCATCTGCCCATTTCCTTTGGATGTCACGGTGACCTTGCCATCTTGAAAGAGAACTGCCATGTTGTTTTTGTCGATCTGACTTACAGACAGTAAATTCTTGCAAAGGTCGGGTACATAAAGTACTCCAGAGATGTCCTCCTCACCCGCCGTTGTAATGAAAGGAATGCTACCGATGCCCTTCACAGGACATGTCCGGCTATCCCCGAAAAGAAACTTTGGAATCCGGGTGTGTACTTTCCATGGTTTTGAACCAAGTCCTTTTGTTGGACATGTGCTTGGAAGCACCGCTGTCAACATACCAACCCTCTTTACCTTCACTGACTGCATATGCTGAACAATGTTCACTGAGTAAAAATAACTGTCCAGTCGTCACATTGGCAGAATCACTCTTAGGCTCTTCTTTGTTCTTGGCTTCTCTCTTCCGCTTTTGATCCGCCTTCTTCTTTCGGCATTCTTTGGCGGAGTGGCCAAGCTTTTCACAGTAGAAGCACTTCATTTTCTTCTTGCGTTCAGCGTCCTCTGATTTCTTGGAATCCTTTGGCTTGCCTTTTCCAGGCTTGTCTTTGGCAACCAATGCCTTCTCGTCGGTTTGCGTAAAGAGTTTCTCTCGAGCCTCCTCCTGAAGCAGGAGTGGACCAAGCTCCTCAAAGGTGATTGGCTTAGTCCGTTGACCCGCAGTGACCGTAGTCACAAAACTTTTGAAACTCCGTGGCAACTTGTGGAGTGTGAGCAACGCCAATTGACTCGTGTCCACCTTCTGACCAACCGCTGCGAGCTGGTCCCGCACAACTTTAACCTTTATCAGATGATCATGCACACTATCACCCTCATTCATATCAAGATTATAAAGCTGATGCTGAAGTGTAATGATACGAGCTGTATTATCGGTTTCATACAGCTCCTTCAGTATGGCCCACGCCTCTGAAGACGTCTCTGCCAACTCGATATGAGGAATCACAGCATCTGTTGTCGTGCTTATAAGCATTGCTAAGGCTTGAGCATCCCTCTCCTCCCATGCACAGAGTTCATCCGCATCTGCTTCAGCTAAAACTTCACCTCTTTTGTCCACAAGGTCCTCCAACTTTTCTTCGGTCCCATTCACAATCTTCCACAACCTCCGGGCCAACAGATGGCTTCGGATCTTGACTTTCCAGATTGGAAAGTTCGTTCCATCGAGCTTTCCAGCTTCACCGAAGTTAGGGATAAATGAAGAAGGAAGATGACTGGAGAAGGAGGAAGGACGAGCAATGGATGTAGAGGCTTCTGAACGCTAATCCATCTCGGTGAATGGCAGAACTGAATAACTGAAACAGAAATAAATGAACTGACCTTCTGTACTAGCCTGAGCTGAAAACAGAGTTGCCTTACTGCCAAGGAACTCCTTCCTTCAGAGAGTGCTTTGATGAGGAAGAGTCGAGAGCCTATGGCTCTGATACCATGTTAGTAAACGGAGGGAATGAATCACTCAAACCTCCAGCCAAGATCTCCTGGTGGCCGACCAGACTGTTCTGGAAATCCGACCAGGGTCGGCCCTGGTCGGTAGCCCTGGTTGGGCAGACTGGCCCTGCCACAGGTGTTGGGATATCTCAAGGTGTATGCCTCAGGCACACCTTATGTTTCTATGTGTGAGTGCTAGAGGCACAGTTAGGTGCCCACAAGCACAGTTAGGTGGTGGAAAAGCCACATAGGATGATTGAGTGAATCTAGGAGCAGATTGAGGAGATGATTGTGGAGCTTTGAGGTCATCAGTGATGTCAGTGACCTTGTATGAGGTGCCTACTTAAGGACCTCTTTCTTCTTCATTCTATAAGCAAGTATTCTGAGTTTGTGTCCACTCTACTCTTTCTTTTCAGTATTCCAACATGGTATCAGAGCCCTTTGATCCCCCTTGAGCCCATTTCTGCCACATCATCATCTTCTTCTTCATCTTCTTCTTCTCCATTTTCCTCTTTCTTCCCAAAATCTTTGAGAGCTTGGTTCTCCATCTACAAACAGCCATTGCCCAAACCCTCTGAGCTGGAAACTCCTCTAGTATGGGCGAACTTCCACCTGCAAGCAATTGAAGAAAAAACGTCTGTGGTGGCTGCCATTCTCCAAACAGCGAATTTCTTCTGTTGCTCAATACTCCCTGCATACTCCGCCATTGCCTGAGCCCTCTTAGGAATAGATGGGCGACCTCAAGACAAAGATTTTGAGCCATTTTTCAGGTCATTTGGTTCAGTAACGAGGGAGAAATCGTCAAAACTCAGTTTCAGCCTGTAGCAACTCTCCCGGGCAAAAGTGCGCACCATTTCGTCCAACCTCTGTGCTGGACCTTCTCTGGTATATGAGCTTTCTTTTGCTTCAGAAAGCCCTCTTTTCCTTGCTTTGAAGAGTGAGCTACAAGCCCTCCAAGTTCAGCTTTTCAGTTTTGACAGTTTTGGACAAGTTTTTGAAGATGATGCTACATAAAATGCTACTCTAGCATTTCTGGTTTTTTGAAGCTTTCAATAACTTCAGTACAAGTGTGGATTCAGTTTTGTTTTGACTTGCTAGACCTAGTTTTGATTGGAAAATGTTTATTTCATCCACTTCTATGAAGCATGTAAGAAGAAGCATCATTGTTTAAAATCTAGTCACTACTATTTGCTACATTAAGTGCTCATATTTTGGAAGTCTTTCACTTATTTTTGCCTTGTAAGAGAGATAGACACTGCCCAATATCTGGGTTAGACCCTCTCATGGCTACCATATATAATCTTGAGAAGTTCAATGGAAAGGGGTTCCATACATGGCAAATGAAGGTAAAATTTGCATTAATGCGGGAGAACTTATGGGGACTTGTCAAATCTACTCCTACCGCTTCTTCTACGGCCTCAAATGCTGGGGAATCTTCAGCTCCGACACGACCGGCAAGAGATCCAGCAAGAGAAGAAAAAGCATATGGTATAATTGCTTTAGCTTTGGGTGATGATTACATACATCATATATCTGACTTGGAGTCTCCATCGGAAGCATGGCAGAAGCTAGATTTGATTTTTGGTGCAAGCTCTCATATTTCTAAACTATCACTTAAAATCTCTTTCTTTGAATTAAAGATGGCAAGTGATACTACTTTAGCTGCCCATGTCAACTATATGCGGAGTCTTATGACTCAGTTAGCTTCTATCAACTCTCCTATCACCCCTGATGATGCTATGGCAGTACTACTTAAGAGTATGCCTGAAAGCTTTGATCACATTGTAAGCACTTTGAAGAATCTTCCCAATCCAAACCTTGAAGGCATTATCTCAGCTCTCCAAGAAGAAGAAAGACACATGGAGTTAAGGAAAGGCAATGACACTGCTTATGTTATGAAATTCCAGAAGGGCAAGTACTCTCCTTGCAATCACTGTGGAAAGACAAATCACCTTTCAAAGGACTGCTTCAAAGTTAATCCATGTAAGCACTGTGGCAAAAACAACCATAGTGAGAAGTTCTGCAGAACCAAAGCAAAGACAGAAAATGCAAATCTACTTACAGTTAATGAGCCTCCACAAGATGAGGCATCCTTTGAAGATTATGCATTTTAAATTATCTCTATGTATGCTCCAGATCACTCTTTTTATGTCAAGGTACTCAGCCTGGATAGTCCTCCAAAATGAATGAAAATAAATTATTGTGTGTTGTGTTTTGTGAACACCTCTGGTCACCTTATGATGTAGGCCATGTGTATGTTTGTTCCATGGTACCTCCTACAGACATTGTGTGCATGTACATGTAGGAGAGATAACCATTGGAAGGTCTGTTTGTATCCCTTTCTGTTTACCTTACACCCAAGGGAACCCTTGCTAGCATGAGAACCTAGCCATAGATTTATCCTTGTCCACCATGAGATGGCATGAGAAACTATGAGACTAGATGTATCCTTGACATAGCCTGAGGCATTTCCTTGAGGGGGGGTTTGTTGGGATATCTCAAGGTGTATGCCTCAGGCACACCTTATGTTTCTATGTGTGAGTGCTAGAGGCACAGTTAGGTGCCCACAAGCACAGTTAGGTGGTGGAAAAGCCACATAGGATGATTGAGTGAATCTAGGAGCAGATTGAGGAGATGATTGTGGAGCTTTGAGGTCATCAGTGATGTCAGTGACCTTGTATGAGGTGCCTACTTAAGGACCTCTTTCTTCTTCATTCTATAAGCAAGTATTCTGAGTTTGTGTCCACTCTACTCTTTCTTTTCAGTATTCCAACAACAGGCCCCTATAAAAGGGTGCCCTGTGCAGCCAGTCCATGGGACTGTTGATGCTTCCAGGGAGGCACAAGGCCCCCCCCTAATTCTCTGCTGTTTGCAGACAGCAACCAGCCCGTGTGCTGGTTGCCTATGATGTCTGCCTGGGTCTCTCTTTCCCATCCTTCCTACCTCTCACTGCCCCTTGTCCCCACAAAACGGGGGCTCACAGGTGGGCACAGTGAGTCTCTAACAATGGCTGCCCTACAAATGACAATACAAGGGAAGCATGAGGAGTTCTCCAAGCAGATAGATAAGGGGAAGGCTGAAATGAAAGAATGGAGATAAGTGGTCAATGAGGGCAAAGCAGCTCCAACAGAGAAAGAGTTTATTTCTGATGCTTAGAAGAAGAAAAGAGAAGAAATAGTAAAGCACTAGATGTCCTCGTTAGAGGTCTAGCAGTTGGGGACACCACCATGGCAGATGCTGAAGCTTTGATCACTAAGATGGGGGTCAATCTCACCTTCGAGGCAGCTTGGAGGGTAGGAAAGGATGATGCACCAACATTGTGAGATTTCGAACACTAGCAGACCGGTCTACCTTCATGAGCATGAGGGCAGCTCTGAAGGGGACTAGAATATACTTGGATGATGATCTAACGCTCTTACAGCAAGAGCACAGAAGGGAGGGGATGATCCGTGTGCTAGCTGCGAGGCAGGAAGGAAATGGGTTGTATATCAAGATGGTAAGGTAATCATTTGAGAAAGGGTAGAGGGAGGTGGAGGAGATACGGATAGTGCATCACGGTGTCGGGCCTCTGAGACAGAGACACAGGGCAGATTAAATATGGCTGTTTGGAACTGTAATGGCACCGATCGACATGGCTTTTCAGAGACATATACAGATAGAGACATTATTTTCTATGCCGAGACAGATGAGAGCCCAGAGAGACTGCTGCCCACAGTGACAGGATACACCTAGGAGTCAACTCATAGGAGAGAATTGAGCATGCACGTCATATTGGACACGAGTCCAGCTGCCAAATGCTCAACCGATCTTCATTGCAGTGTGCTACTTCCCCCAAGACACATCATCATATGCCCATGAGGTCACTACAGAGGGACACAGCCCATTTGAGACGATACATGATGACATCACAGAGTTCTCCAGGCAGGGAGACACCCTCCTTCTGGGGGGCTTCAATGCAAGTATAGGAGATAGACAAGTGGGCCTACTAGATTTTGCATACGAGAGAGATCCCCACATGGTTCCGGAGCTAGATGCAGCAAAGCTCGGGATCCTGAGACATTCTGCAGATGCCTTACGACACCCTCCTTCTGGGGGGCTTCAATGCAAGTATAGGAGATAGACAAGTGGGCCTACTAGATTTTGCATACGAGAGAGATCCCCACATGGTTCCGGAGCTAGATGCAGCAAAGCTCGGGATCCTGAGACATTCTGCAGATGCCTTACATGTGACAGCATACGGGCGACATTTACTTGAGTTGGGAGCGTCCACAACCTCATCATCTACAATGGCATTCAGTGATTGCCATCATCAGGGGGGTTCACTTGTTTCCTATATGGCAGTTGGACAAGCCCAGTGGATTAACTATTGGGCCCATTAGCCTTTGCTTTGCAGATACATGACCTCAGCCTTTGCTTTGCAGATACATGACCTCGCAGTGCCCCCTCCCCCACTCGGAGATGATCACTCATATCTGGCCTTCCGTATCTCTGCTACTACGCCAGTCAAAATTTCTGCTTTGCTTATTGACAGCACTTCTGTTCATAACAAGGACTACTCCCCTTGACCATAAACATCCACGGCGGCCGCCTGTGAAGCTGAGATGCAAAGCCCTCCACTGCTGCCTACTACTGCAGGGAACCACACCTCCGAGCTTCTCCCTCAAAGGAGATGGTGCTGGCATCTGGCATCTGCTACTGAAAACATATGCTTCTAGATTAGAAGAAAGTCCACTGCCTATCCTACCAGCCCTCTGCAACTCCTAGCAAAGTTTCAGATACAAGGGTCAAAGCCCTTGTAGCAGCGACACCTGGCTAGACCCCCAGCAGCCCTGTTTGGGACCCAGCTGAGAGTGCCAGCACCAGCCCTTGAAGGCTGGTCTGGTTACCCGATCAGCATGGTCGGCTGGTCAGCCAGGTCGGTTTGGTCAGGTCAGTCAAACTGACTAGCCTATTCGGCCAAATCGGCCAGGGGCTAGTCCTATATAAAGGCAGTCCAGCCCCCATGTGGGGCATTCAGTGAGCCAGCTTTCAGTAGTATAGCTCCCTCTCCCACAATCGCAGTTAGAGGAGTTTTCATGCGCAGTTTTGTATGCCGATTTGGCAAGCATCCACAACCATAGTCAGGGCATTTATGCCATCATTCCTAAGGCTTTTAATAGTATTTACTTCATCTTTCGCACTACATCACATCGTACTTTTCCAAAGTCGTCTCCAAAATTTTTTCTCGCTAAAATTAAAAATTAAAAACAAGGCCTCTCCAATTGCTTGTACCTGACTGAATCATTTGCCAGTATACATGTCAAATCTAGAGCTACATTTCTTCGATACAAATTATCAGCAAACAGATAAAAGTTTACCTCACCTCGATCCTATAGGTCTGACCAAACTTGTAAAATGTGCGGACACGGAGGTTGCAGGCGGCCAGCAGGTGTGCATCAGACGATGCTTGAAATACAGAAACGGAAACAGCTTCCCCCAAGACAGACAGGTTGCCATCCGTCAATGAGGATGTCTCCAAATTGAGAGAATGACGCAGAGAACCAGGCCCAATTTGTCTTAATCTAATAGTCTGCAAGATTGGAGCGAGAGCCAAGGGGCCGAGTGTGCAATTTAAGTGAAGTGTCTCCGAGAGGTAAGATGAAGAAAGGGATGCATTTGGATGTTGGATAAGTGAAGATGCAGCACAAGGCAACTGTAGTGGTAGTTGAAGCATGATAACAAGATGTTGTTGATGCCTTTTTGCTTGGAGCCTTTTTCATCACCCTTTATGATTTAGCTTTCCAGCTCTCACATCCAGGGGCCTGGCCTAGTGGTTGAACGTGTGTATGAGTGTGCACTGTGTGTGTGTACAATCCCCAACTAGCGCCTGTGCCCCACTCATCCAAGGTGCATGCCCTTCGAGTGAGGTTTGAGATAACTCTCATTATTGGGACCATCTGACCACCGTGGACAGAAAAATGCAGCTCCAACATGGCCACCGCCACGTGCAGTGGTTCACACCACCTAGTGTCCATATTTTATAAATGTTGCAAATTCTTGATTGGTGTGATGACTGAGGCAGAACTCTCGGATGAGGTGGCGTGCGTTCGAAAAATAATTAGTGCAGCTGGCGCAAACTTTTGTTGTTCCCCCATGGAGCTAGGCAACCTCTAGGTGCCGAGAACTCTAGCTACTTTGGTCTACTTCAATTTAAAATAAGTTAAATCTTCATCAAATGGATCTTAATAGATACACAGAAATGGGATTATATGGAGCCCTTGAGGCGGTAGACATACATTTTACAATTTACTATAACAAAGAGCTACTTTATGTGGCTCTCAAACATTCGGGGAACATTCTAGAATTTAATACAACATAAGGCAAGTAGATATAAATCCCAACTAGTATAAGCTCAAGAAATGTTAAGTTGCATCATTTGACAGTGGTGTGAAAGCATTGTCATGTGACAACATTCAAGCCATTTGGCTTGTATGCTTAACATTTAGCTTGTTCAAACTAGCGGGAGGGGAAGAAGGGCTAGCCATAGGTTGAGATGAAAGCCCCAATAGCAAGGCTTTATTTTGTTTTTCTTCACGTTATCAACATTAGAAAGAACAACTCAATATTCTAAGGTTCGATGGCTCAAGCTAAGAGATTGTCCTGCTAAATAATTTCTTTTATGCACTTAGGCTAAAATAGGACCGACATCATATTGACAAAATTTTGGATGAAATGGTACTCTTTAGGCTCACCCTTACAAGGTTTTGGGGGTATTCATTCAACACTTGGGTAGGATTCTAGACTTGGATAAATTACTAGCCCAATTTGGGAATTTTTCTATTTTGTTTGAGCGGATGCTCCAAGTCTAGAATGTCTTTCATTTGAAAAGATATAGGGTTGAGAAGGGTTTCTTTAAAGTGAGCTATTCACAAATTCTTTGAATTCGCAAATCCCTTGTGCAAGATGGGCTTTTTATTTGATTTCATTGACATTTTTCGTCCCTAATTAAAGAGGATCTTCTTGGGAAGTATGTTATGGCCTCTTCTTTTGGTTTTCTTTCTCAACAAGTGGACACTAGCATCATGAAGTTAATTCCCAAGAAGGTTGAAGGACATATGTTTCTGATGCGAGGCCAATCTCAATATTGAATGTGGTGTATAAGATAAGTGTTAAGGTCTATACTTTACATATAATTCCTGTGCTGCCACCTCAATGGTCATATTTAATGGTAGTGTCTTGGGAAATTTTGATATGTTCTTTGCTATTTGCTTTGATGACAAAATCCTTTATAGCTTTGGTTTAAAGCTTCAAATCATGGCTCTATCAAGGGGTTACGAATTCCTAATGGTGAACATTTATGTCCAATTATTTGTCCCTTGCTTTTCTCCATCCATATTAGCTACTGATTGTTGACAACTTTCTTGCCATTGTGGACTGCTTTTTAGCAAATTAATGTTGTGTCCTTCATCAACTAGTGATTGATACATTTCTTCATGTTCTCTTTGCAACCCTCACGAGATGTTTGTAGCTTTGGTGAGTTAGTATTATTCTCTTCATGGAGACCTTTTGCCTTGGTTTAGCTCCACATGGTGGGGATTTTAGTCATTGGTTCCCAAACATGATTGATTCCTTTATAAACTAATGTCTAAGCTCGCTTTTTAGAGAGTTATATTGATTCATTAGTGGCAAGAGTGGTCATTTTGTCAGCTCATTTTTTAGAGTTATATTGATTCGTTATCGACAAGAGTGAAAATTTTTAATAATGTTTTGTCAGGTCATTTCTTATATACACATTAATCAATGCCACTAGGATAAAGAATCAAAGAAATATTTAGGAAGGGAAGTAGAATAAACAACATTTTCATGTGGTCCCATGGCCCTCAAATATTGTCAACAAGGCTCATGGCGAGCTTGGAATTTCTTACCTTAAATGTAAGGTTGGAATTCAAGTAGGTACTTGGGCATTGCTCTTGCGGTTCAACATCATTCAACCAATGCTTTTCCTATGAAGGCACCCAAACGATATCGACACAAACAGTTTCAATATAACTATTTTGAAGCTATGGGCTGCCAACACAGATTTGCAATTTTCATCATAAACCCACACGGAGCAGTAGTGTACTACACTTCATACATGACAAAGGTCGATCACCCCACTCTTGAAGCTATCAAACAACCTCTATAGCAAAGCTTGCAAGTAACAACACCAGTAAACGAGTGCGTCTACAAGAGTGACAACACAATCTTGAACACGCAACACATTGGTTTGCAAAAACAAGCCATGTACTCGGCATTGTCACTGCCGCTCACAAGGACATTACATAAACACAAGACCTATTGAAGAATGCACCATGCTACTCAAATGGTGTCTCCTCCTAAGCCTTGTGCAATAATTACACATTGGTCTCTCCAAGTAGCTCCCATATGCAAAGTAGATACTTCAGGTTTCCCATGCTAAAAGAGCAAAGTTTTTCCTCATTTTTCTCCAGTTATTAAGGGTTTGGATGTAATAAATCCATTTTAGAATTTGTTATTTTGTCCCTTGCTTCTACTTGCCTCATTGACACTCTATTCATACTCTGAATAGCGTGTCTTTCAAATTTCTTGTCCGTGGCAAAATTCTATGCTCAAGAAATACACAAAAGTCTTCCTTTGAGGGTTTGCTTTTATTCAAGCTTGACTGTGAGAGAGATTGAGGTCGAGAGTCCAGTCACTTTTCTTGAGTGATTAAGAGAGTTTTATTCCTTCTATTCACTTTTATTAATTCTTCTTATTTCTATTATTGTGAGAGAATTTATTCTCATTAGAGAGAGAGAGAGAGAGAGGGAGAGAGAGAGAGAGAGAGAGACTTGAGAGAGAGAGAGAGAGAGAGAGAGAGAGAGAGAGAGAGAGAGAGAGTACTATCCTACTTTGAGAAAGAAAGAAATAAATAAATAAATATTTATTTATTAACATCTGCGGGAGGCATCGTGGGCCTATGGGACAAAGAGTGTAGAAAAAGTGAACTCATTCAAGCCTTAATGGGCTGATGCAAAGGGTGCACTAGGGCCTTTGTAGAGCACTAGTTTGTGCTAACAAAATCATAATCATAATCATAACCAAAAACAAACTGAGACATGCCCTTCTCAAAGATGGGACTCGGAAGCAAATCCCGGTACAGATGGCTCTTTGATGAGGTGTGGAGATATCCTATATATGCATCTATCGAGCTATCTCACACTGCGGTGGTGGGGGATGCAGTATCCTTGATCTCTAAACTCTCTGGGCTATGTTCAAAGCGACCCCTCATCTTTGTCGATCACCTCTAAGCAGTGCTGTGATAGGTCGGAGGAGTACCCAGATCTATGCATGCATACCATGTGTTAGCCTTGTTCTCTACTAGTCGTCTGGATGACTCTAGGGCTAGCCTCAGAATCTCCAGTGAGGTAAGTCCCAAACTCTATGGATGAAAGTCACTATCTGAAATATGGCATCAACCTAGAGAGGTGTCATGGTGAACTCTACCTACACTATCTCATGGGGGACTAAGGGCTTACATTGAATCATCCTGGACCCCATCCTCACCTGTAGCCACTCAAAACTCCTCCAATATGTCCTCGGAAGATTGCATCCCTAAAAGGGTGCTGCATACATAGTAGTTGGTCGTACCCGTGTGTTGAAAAGCCAACCCTTCCTCAGGAAGTGCACTTGGAAGCACTGTCACTCTAGTCAAGCCAAACCACTACATCCCCATGTGAGCAATGCCTATGCTGCATGGGTCATCATGAAAATAGGTCCTGTGAAGACTGTTCCCACATATGTGTAGGATTGCACTAACTCCATTGGCTCGCCACGATATGTGAAGCTACGTCGTCGAAGCACTACTCGTGAGGTATTGAAGACCATAACCTTGGTCTTCCCCAGGTTGACTGCTGTTAGGTCTTTCTCTCTACAAAACACCTCTAAGGCCTCCAGATGTCTCTGCAACCCCTTCGCTAAAGATTGATATGAGGACTATATCATTAGCGTACAATAATATATGTATCAAGAGGTCGCCTAGTAATGATCCCTCACTCCCTAGGCGATCTATGGAGGAAGTGATATCATCAATGTAAAGGCTGAAGAGAGTCAGTGAAAGGAGACAGCCCTGTTTCACCCCAGTTGTGTTCTCGACCCAATCCGATAGACCGCCTGGGGCACGAACTCTACCTCTGACTGACTCATATAGGCTTATCACACTCCAGATCAGCGTCTTTGGTATTTGCATCTCCTGTAGTCTTCTGATCATGCGGGATCATGGGATAATGTCGAAGGCCTTTCGAAAGTCCATGAAACATGTGGACTTTTTGGTGTCTAGACCTTGCCTCCTTAATCATGGCCCTTAGAGTGAAAATGTGATCTAAAGGAGAGTGTTGCCTCCTAAATCCTACCTACCCTAGTGCTTTCTACTACCATGCCTCTATATGACTGCTGATCTCCCACTCTAGTATCGATCCATAGATCTTGGCCAGTGTGTGACCAATCATGAGGGTGCGATAGTTCCCAGTGTCCATGGGGTTTCCTGCTTTGTGTATCACTATTATAATGGTGGTGCTCCAAGCTAGTGGGAAGCCATGGCATGCTGCATGGTTGAACATCTGTACAAGAATCGAGGCTAAGCCCTCCTGCACATGTGTGAAATGCTCTGTTCGTAGGCCCTCATGATCTTGTGCTTTGCAATTGTGGAGCTGACGGAGTGCAACCTGCTGCTTGCACATTTTGTGTGGTAGACAAGTGACAAGTAGTGGGTTGGGGCATAAAGGACATATCCAGTGGTGCCTGCCTTGGGACATCATATAAGAAGCATGCATAGGTGTGCCATACACCTAGGTTAGTAATGGGAATGGGTGGCTTCCCCTCTAAAAGAAGTCCCCATCTTGTAGTTAGATCTCCTCCTTGAAACAATCTGATGATCTCATCTATCTTGTGTGTGAGGAAAGCTCGTCCCTTATGGCGTGTCAACCGTCTGAAGATCTACTGTGCCTCGGATGACGTCAAATAACTTAGGGCTTACTTCCATGTGAGTGGGCTCGTGTCTCTCTGCACTCATCATCAAACCAAGGGTCTAAATCATCCTCCAGTAGGGTCGGGAGCGCTCTGGCTAAGCAACTCACATATATTGGATCAAGGGCACGGTCAAAGTGGATTTGGGTATGGGTAAGTGTCCTAGGAGCTCTCCCTGTGATTGGCGTAGTAGCAAGGACATAAAAGCCTAGATATGAGTGGTCACCTCCGAGTGGGGTGGAGGGTATTGTAAGGTCATGTATCAACAATGAGACAAAGGCTAATGGTCCCAATAGGTAGTCTATTGTGCTAGTCCCACCGCCATGTAGAAAATAAGTGAATCCCCTGGATGATGGCCATCTCTGAAGGCCATTGTAGATGATGAGATAGTGGACTTATCCTAGCTCAAGTAAGTAAGAGATAGGAAGTCTACTATTCCTATACTTTAAGGGGAAGATAGAGCCTAAAGCTCCAAATGATTCTACTATAGTCTCAATAACTATATTTATGCAAAGTCAAGCCACAACAATAGGAGATGCAATGGATACCTAATTGTAGGATTTCATAAGCGCATTGGTTCCACATCACACTACCACATCATAGGCCATATCATCACATTGTCATGTCATCAAGGTCCATCACCTTGACACATTAGCATTGTCTCGTGGCACATAGTGCCACCTAGGTGCAATTACCATCTACTAGGCATACTATGCACTTTACATGTGCACATACATGCCACATCAACATTGTGCTCCATAAGCACACCTCTACATAAGCACATACTACAAGTGTACCTCACTACCACATCATCTTTTTTACTACTCTTCTTGATTTAGCCATAACTCTTGATCTAAGAAGAATTTGAGGGTCCAAAAAGGAAAAGTGTTTGCTTTTTTGAGTTTTATGTGCTCCCTACCTTATGCACAAGTTTTGACACTTGCATATAATGGGTTTGTGTGTTTACATCGGACCCATTTATTTTCACATTGAAGCCTCTTCATCGATGCATTTTACCCTAGCACATTTAAAAAAACTAAGAAGATAAATTATTTCTTGCTTTTCATCACAATGACGATTGGTGTAGCATAGATTAGCATAGCTTAGTTTATTTTAGAGGAGATTCAACTCCACAAAACCTAATTAAGCACTTGCTAACTCACCTGACTAGTTCTTATTAGAGTTAATCCTTTCACTCACATGCGGTTTCACACTCATTACATATCCTGAAACCCAATCATCCATAGGTCAATGAAAAAAGTTCATAGTATTTAGAGATGTTGGATTTGTATCAAGCGACATATTGTACCTTGTTCATTTTTCACTTCAGATGCCTACATTGCAAAATTTTATCAGCTATTTTTCTAGCATTTGTGCACATTTTTTTAGCCTTTTTGAATCTTTCTAGCCTATTCTCAACATTCATTGCCATAATAAAGCCTTATAACATATTAAATATATTGCAATTTTATCTTCACTAGTAGAGTAGATTGTAGTTGACATAGATAGGATTGCCACCACCACTTTGAGTACCTTTTTGCATCATGTCTACATCTAACAACCTCAATCTGGAAGTATCAAAGGGAGACCATGATTGTTCTACAAGATAAGTGGGAGTATGTAGGTGGGCCTACATGTAGACCATCCAGCAACCCCACAATAGATCCTACCATTGTTTGAGCACAACAAGGATGGGACAAGAAAGAGAAGTATGCCTATCACTTGATCAAGCAACACATTAAAGATATTATGATTAGATAATTGCATCCAAGACATAAAAGATAGCATGGTCTATATTCTCAACTCTTTATGATTCCAAGAACACTTCTAGAATTATGACACTCAAAAAATAGATCAATCAAAGTTTTTGCAACATCAATGAATTTGGTCATTCCTATCTACTCAAGCTTAAAGACATCAACAACAATCAACTTGTAGCCCTAAAAGAGACTATGAAGCTTGAAAGATAGTTCAAGTCATCCTCAATGAACTGGGTGATGGATATGAGAATCTAGTGCAATGTATTGCCATTCAAAGGAAAGTTCCATCCCCATTTCATCACTTGAAGAAATATAATCAATGTTACTTGGTGAGAAACTTAGGACTCAAGAAATTCATGCAAAGAAATTCCAATTGAATGAGCATGAAACCAGAAGGTAATTCTTTTCATACAAATTAACCACCTTAATCATTTGGAGAAGAAAAGCACAATCACACCACGAGAACAATAGGAGATTGGGTACAATCTCCCCCCCTAGATAAGTGGCTCACACTTCCTCATCTAGAGTATTTATGATATTTCATAAAAGCACCAAGGAGCCAAAATTATCTCTCATCCAAAAATGAGGGATTTGCTTTACATAGCCATCTTAGGGCCCAAAAATGAATTATGTCTACTAAAATATATTGCTCAAACTTGCAATAATAAAACAAATACAAAATTGGCCCATGGCCATATATAATGCGCTGTGCAACACCTCGATTGGTACCATCGCACTAACTCCAATCCTTGCTATGAGTTCCATCACCTGTACTCAAGCCGCCAATTATATTAGTTATTAACAATCGATTGAACGAATCACCAAATCAACCGATCCCAACATAACCACACTCAAAGCACAATAATCAAGCACAACACCAATAACACTAGCAATATCAGTATTAACATGGAATCACCCACAATACCGATCATCTAGCATGGCAAAGCACAAGCTAGTCAGGCATCCCCAACTAACCACACAAAGTATCGACTAGGACCCCTGCCGCGTCCGATGCGCTCCTATGGAGTACTTTGTCATAGTCTCACTCGACTAAAAATAATAATGTCCAAAGCAAGATATATCATAAATATAATTTTTGTAACATCCCTCTTGCTTGGATTGCAACTGACCTTAGTTGCGTGTTTGATTATAGGAACTAAGGAGGTCTGGAAAAGTTCGAAAGAACTGCTCAGGCATCCACTGAGCATCATCTCTTGGATGATTCTTAAATTTGAGCAAGTATTTAGTATAGACATTTCCTTTTCGGGTCGAGGTCTATTGACGATCAACAATGCATTCGGGTTCTAGAATTTCTTCTTCATCAACAATTAATGGAGCCTATTCATAGATAGGATGAATAGGTAAAGGTCCTTTGAAGGGCTTTAAGAGGCTGATATGGAAAGCATTATGTATTTTCCAATTATCAGGTAATTCAAACCTATAAGCTAGATCATTGATTTTCTGAATCACCTTGAATGGTCCATAAAAACATGGTGACATCTTGATTACTGGCCATTTCTCAACACTCCTCAATCTTCTTTTCTCAATCCGAAGAAGCATATAATCACCTTCTTTAAAAAGCATGTGTTTTTGTTTCTTATTAGCTTGTTTTGTGTACTTCTCTTGAGCGATTTCAATGGCTTCTCGAACCTCTTTGAGAATATTTTGATAGTCATGGGTAAATGCACATGCTGCCTCCACTCTATGGGTCAATCGTGTGATAGGAATAGGTAAAACCTTCCCATAGATAATCTCAAAGGGTGCTCTTCCAGTTGCAGAATGAGGAGTATTATTATAAGCAAATTGTAAGAGATGAATATATTTGTCCCAAGTCTTTGGTTGACTTCCCGCATAAGCTCTTATCATATCTAGAATAGTACGGTTTGTAACTTCAGTTTGTCCATTCGATTCTGGATGAAAAGGGATGAGAAGTCTAATTTAGTGCCTAGATTATGAAATAATGCGGTCCAGAAATTACTGCAAAACTTCGAATCTCGATCAGACACTATAATCTTTGGCAAGCCATTATGAACAAAGATATGCTTGATGAATAAATGTGCAACTTGCTGAGCTATTAAAGTCTTCTTGCATGGGATGAAATAACCTTGCTTACTAAAGCGATCTACTATTGTCCAAATCATATCATTTTGATTCGCTGTAGTAGGAAAAGCTGTTATGAAATCCATGGATATTTGTTCCCAAGGTTGCGTAGGAATAGGCAAAGGCATTAGCAATCCTGGGGCCTTTCCTTTGTAACTCTTGATCTTCTGGCAAGTGATGCATTCGGCTACAAACCTAGCCACATCTTTTCTTATAGTAGGCAAGTGATGCATTTTGGAAAGTGATGCATTCGGCTACAAACTTAGCCACATCTTTTCTTATAGCAGTCACTCCTCTATGTCCCATATATGATGGTTGGTGCATTTCCTCCATTACAATTTGTCTAAAGGGTCGAGTGATGCATAATTTCTTTTGATAAAAGAGGTATCCATCATTGCATGAATAGTCCAACATAGGATTCCAATTATTATTCTCTAATTTGTTCCATATATTGGAAAAGTGTGGATCCCCTTGATAAGAATTCTTCATACTTTCAAAAGGCTAGGTCTCTACAACAGTGATGTGATTAATACTTGGCTTTCTACTAAGAGCATTAGCAACTACATTCTCTTTTCTAGGTTGATACTGAATCATGGGCTGAAAACTCTATATAAATGATGCCCTCTTGATGTGCCTATTGGATATTAGTGCCTAAGTCAACAAATGCTTGATACTTTGCTGATCGTTTTGATAAGAAACTCAGATCCCATCAAATAATGTTTCCACATTCGTAAGGCATGTACAACAGTGGTTAATTCTTTATCATATGTACTATAATTGCATTCTGCTGGTTTTAATTTTCGGCTCTCATATGCTATTGGATGTCCATCTTGCATAAGCACGGCTCCAATTCCATATCCACTAGCATCAGTTACAACTACAAAGAATGGTCTAGAGAAATCGAGTAGTTGCAACACAGGAGCTTGTGTGAGAGCTTCTTTCAAAGCTGTAAAAGATTTATCTTGACACTCAGTCCATAAGAAATGCTTAGCTTTTCTAAGAGGCCATGTGACTATGCACTCAATCTTCTTTGGATCTACTCGAATCCCATCAAGGGATACAATGTGACCCAAATACTCTATCTGATCTTGAAAGAAACTACTCTTTTCAGGATTTATGTACAATTGATTTTCTTTCAAGAGTGAAAAGACTAGCTTTAGATGTTCCTTATGCTCCTCAATATCTTTGCTAAACACCAGAATATCATCAAAAAATACTACCACACAATCTTGGTGTTTAAGAAAGATTCGGTTCATCATTCTACTAAAAGTAGCTGGACATTAGTTAGCCCAAAAGGCATAACTAGAAACTCATAATGTCCCATCTGAGTTCTAAAGGTAGTCTTGTATATATCCTCTTCTACCATATGAACTTGATGATAGCCAGATTTAAGATCTATCTTACTGAAGACCTTGGCCCCTTTCAATTTGTCCAAAAGATCATCAATCCTAGGGACTGGATACTTGTTCTTCACTATGATTTTGTTTAGTGCATGATAGTCTATGCACATTTGATAAGTTCCATTTTTCTTTTTGACTAATAAGACACGTGCTCCATAAGGAGAACTGCTGGGTCTTATCAATCCTCTCTCTATCAGTTCCTCCACTTGCTTTTGTATTTCCTTTTGCTCTAGCTGCTTGACTCTATAAGGAGCTTTGCAAAGTGGAGTATTGCCTAGTAGGATTTCTATCCTATGATCTTTAGGTCGAGAACATGGTAGTCTAGGTGGTAAATCCTCTAAGAAACAATCAAAAAATTGAGAAAGAAACTTTTGGTGTGTAGGCTTAGTGTTTGACTGAGTAGCCGTTACTGTATTCACCAAAATAAGATATGTCTTCTCATGTTTTCTAATTGCTCTTTTGGCTTGTGTGTGGCTGAGTAAAGGACTAACCTCAGATTTCATTGAGCTTTTCAGACATATTTCTTGTCTGTCCATCTCAATCCCCATCTGATGTGAATCATAATCTATCTTAGGATTGTATTGATGCCTCCATGGCATTCCTAAGATGATGTCCACTCCCTGTAGGGGTGCGACTAGAAAGTCTCGTGTATCCTTGTAGGGTTTGATTGAGATTTCAAGATTCTTGGCTTCTCTAGTGCAATTGTATTTTGTTTTGGTAAAAACAGCTTTGACCTTATAGTTAGATGGCAAAGACTCTAGATTTAGCTTTGCTAAAGTTCTTTTCGAAATTAAATCATGTGTACTACCATCGTCATGCAAAATAACAATCTCTTTGCCATTAATGAAACCTTTCATCTTTAGAAGAGCATGAGAATTATACTTACCTCCCTCTTGCTTGGCTACTTCATCGTCAATCATGTGCACTTTTGCCGTCGAGGTCTTCTTTCTTTCGGGACACTCAATGGAAATGTGTCCCACCTTGTTGCATTTAAAACACCTTATTTCTTTCTTTGGAAAATTCCCACCGTTCGGCTTCGAAGAAGAATCTATCTTCTGTGGAGCAAAACCATTTTTAGATTTAAAGAAGGGCTTTTTATCAAATCTTTTTTTCTTATGGAAGGGTACATGCCATTCCGGATCTTTTCCTTCTTTTGGGATCCTATTCTTCCTTTCACAATTCATTGCAAGAGAAATTGCAGAGCTAACTGAGCGAGGATGAAACATGTTAATCTCGGCTCTCAACTTAGGCTTTAGACCTACCACATACTTTCTACATTGATCTCGCTCATTAATTTTCTCCAAGGATTGTAATTAGATCAATGTTTACCAAAATCTATCAGTATATGTGGAGATTGTTTCCTTATCGGACTGCGTGAAAGTATCCCACTGTTGTCTGGTTTTTGCTTTGAAGTGTGAGGGAAGAAAATCTCTCTTGATGAGCCTTTGAAAAGACTTCCAAGCGGTGGCTTGGCTTTCTCTTACAGGACCTCAGGTTTTCTATGAGGGACTTGACTCCTCCCGGGCCATTTCGGTTAGACGTCATCGGGTTGAGCTCTGCTCGTTGGATGTGGTTCCACACCGTCCTTTTACAGCTGTACATGCCTCTGTGGACACTTCTTGGGAGATTATAGCGAGCATAGCAGCCTGGCATATCTGGAGATCCAGATGCACAGAGGCTATGGAGGGTACTCAGGTTCATCCCTCGCACACATCGGCTAGTATCTGGACAGACATCGTACACACTCTGATGGCCGTATGGACGGGTATGCAGGGGGACTCCCGTGCAGCCTCAGCTAGGAGGGCTTCTTTCTTCAGGGAATGGAAGGATTCTCCTTTCTTCTCTGAATCTACTACAGGGTTGAGATGGCACTTTCAGCCTCAGCCTTGGTTTCTTTCCACCTCACTCTGAGGGGGTTTTTTATTATCCTCATGATTTCATGATGTATTCCGCTTTGAGCTTGCTCTCGCGGGTTTTTGTTCTTACTTAATAGAAGTTTTTTTCATGAAAAAAAAAAAAAAGACTTCCAAGATTTTGGTTACCTTTTACTGTGCTTAGTGATGTTCCACCAAAGTGCAGCACTCTCTACTAAATGATTTGCAGCACATTTAATCTTGTCTTTTTCAGAGAATTTCTCCCCTGAAAAATAATCATCTAGTTGACTGATCCAAGACAAGACAGTGCGTGCTTCTTTCTTTCCATCGAAATTTTAAAATGAGAAAGCTTCTCTACTTATCTTACTCTCCTTCCTCGAATTTTGTGCTCTCAATGTGGCTTTGACTGTCCTGATAATAGTATCATTGTCGGAATCATCGTCGAATGACTCATCGTCAGATGAATGTCTTTTCCTTTTCTTACCATTGATTTTTTTTTCCAATCTCTCCCTATGCTCACGCTCATCGGCCAACTATGCCTGAAGTGCGTCTAACTGCTCTTGGAGCATGGGTGGTTGTGGTTGATGCACCATGATAATGCAATAAGTACAAATAAAGCAGAGCAGAGAAAAATAAAGATACTAAGTGTATGAGAATTAAACGAATGAAAAAGTGCGATTCGAGTGTATGGTAAGAAATGGATGGCGGAAGATACTAAGTGTATGAAATATAAAGCAAAAGAAATCACTTATCTCACTCTCTGATCGGAGGTGGAAAGGACTAGAGTGGGAGATATGTGACCAATGATGTCGCTCGTAGTCGTTTATGCACACGACTGATCTCCAATTAATTGCTTGGTGATTCGTGGTTCCAATCGCTTTCTTGATTCAAGCATTCAGAATTGGCAATGGTCTTTGCCTTGTTGAGCTCTGATCACCTTGTTGAGCCTCGTATACAACTTGTTGCATTCTCCTCTTCATCTCTTTCTTTCGTTTCTTTTTTTAAAAAAAATACAAATTTATAAAGGCCTTAGAACCTTTGATGCAAAATTATAAAAAAAATAACGATACGGGCCGGCGGCTTATAGTCCCGTAAGCAATGATCACGATCAATGTAACTCCCAAAACCGGCAGCACTATTGAAGATTGCACATTATCCCATAGGAGAAATATTACCTAGAGATACTAGAGATATTATTGGCAATAGTAGGCCTCCTACTGCTAGTAGCAAGCCTATTATTGTGGTTAAGGGATATTATTGATGATAGTAGGCCTATTATTAGTGGTAATATTGCCACTATTGGTTAGTGGTAATATTTCCAGTTTCCCACTATTTTTTCCCTACAAAATACTTGCAGGAGCCGCTAACACTTTTCATTCAACAAGATTGTAGTCCATATGTCTAGTACATAGCATGCGAGAGTAAGGTGGACCACAATTGAGTCATGAGAATCTAAGAGCTTATGAGAGAGTGAGTCCTCATTGTTCTTGCAAAAGTAGTCGATTGCACCAATATCTTGCATGTTGGGGTAAGAGTTTACCACAACTACAAAACAATGAATGCGATTGTGAATATGGAGTGATGGGTGAGGTTTTCAACATTTGTTTTTCTTGAAAACTTTTACATTGGTTTCTTTTGGCAAGATTGCTCTTATACATGATGCGTGGATCACAATTGAGTCACAAGAATCTAAGAGAGCAAGATTGTGAGAGAGTGAGTGTTCTTTATCCTTGCAGAGGTAGTTGATTGACCCAATATCTTGCATGTTGGGGTAAAGGGGTTTACCATAACTCCAAGGCAATACATGCCAAGCAAAAGGCCTATGCAATGGATTCATTGGATTTCTATAGATCTAATGTTTGTGGTGAGCTCTATGAGTAAGGTGCTAGCAATGAGGTTGGATTGTAATGGCAAAGAGCTTGAGAAATCCTTTCATGAATAATTAGCACATGCTATTGTACAATGTCACTCTGAAAGAGTTCACTCAAGCCATGGTGGATTGATGAGATGAAACACATATTACTGATTAGATGGTTTGCTCAAGTTCCAATAGTACTTTTTGTATTACATCTAACTTTTTATTTTCTTTGCCTTATGTGCTTAATGCTCTTTGTGAAACGTTTGAGTGAGACTATCATGGAATAAAAGGCTTCTATAAGGCAAAGGAAAAAGCTTTGCACATAGCATTCGCCAAAATCAAATAAGTAAGATTTGGCTCTCTTGAAAGTCTTTAGAAGTTACACTTTCTTGAAACCTCTTGTGGACCGACTCTAGAGGGTTGTATTATTACCTTAGATGACATAGCTCAAACCTCTTGAGTAATCCAAACATTAGCTTAAACTCTTGAACAATCTAAACATTTTTTTCGCCATTCAAATTACAACATATACAGCATTGAAGTGATAGCTTTGGTTTAGGAGAAGGTGATTGCTTCACCATCCTAGGAAGAATGGGAACATTGAGCAAAGAAGAGAAAGTGAATTACTGAGATCATATGTGAGAAGAAGAAGAGCATTTTCACTCAAGAAGAGGGCTAGGGTAAATGAAGATGCTTGAGACATTTGGGGGATTTTTGGGAGGGAAAAAGTTATGCGAGATTAGAAGCCCACCAAGAGAGTGGGAAAGTTAAGGGAGCCCACCCAAAAAGGACATAGAGACCTCCCATGTGGGTAATTAAATCCCAAAAATGGTGGTGGGGGCCCTATTTGCTAGTTTCCTAATCTATAGGCTAAGGGGTTGCTTACATTCCATTCCTAATCTAAGAGAGTATTTTTGAGTCTAAATGTCCCCTAATGATGCAGGTTTCTAAATCAAGGTCCACAATTAAGACTTCTATAAATTGAACTTAGAAAACCTAACTATATATTCCAAGTGATTCTCACATCTTTTAAAAGTTATAAATATTATATCAAGGCTTCTTTATAAAGTTTATCGTATATAAGACCCATTCATATTGATAGATATCATAATGCAAACATGAAAATAGCTCCAATTCTTAACTAACAATCCACACAATGTACTTATCAATCTACAATATGAACAAACTAACAAAAGAAAGTTCAAAGAGCTACCAAAAAAGGCACACAAATTTCCAAAATATATTGTAAATTGAACCAATTGTGGTGATCCAACAAGGACAACTTGCCACAATTGTGGTCATCACTCATAGGAAGACAAGAGTGGTGATAAACAATCCATGACTATCGATAAGTAAAGTAAATGAACTGCTATTACTAAGACAATACGACTCAAAATCTCAAAATAGCTCCACAACAATGTGAGAGATCCCCTACAAAGATGTAAAATAAGAATCCACACAAGATAAAGACGAAATACCACACAAGATAGAGACAAAATACCACTTGAGATTCCCAAAGTGCTCCACAACAATATCATAAAGCATGAAAGGACGCATAAATCTAGCCATTAAACCTAGCTGTAAACACTAACGTAGCCCAAAGATTGACGTTGGAGAAAGTAGCTCTAAAACCCCACAAGATTCTAGACAAGGGCGGAAGCTATATATACTAAATGAATAGCCGTGAAAAGAGATTTGCCAGCAGGGACCCAAAACTTCCAAAGGACAGATGAGAGCATGTGATGAGCAGTTAAAGCTCAACGATCAAGTCTCACACTGAGTCATGACCGCTCATGCACGCAATCGCTATAAACAAACACCCAACACCGTAGATGCTTCTTCATCCACGTACACATCACACCTACACATACTTATTCACAGGCCTTGTCGTGTCCCCTTAACAACAACACGCTCATTAGTAAATTGGAAAATGTCTCTAAACGGATGGACAAGAGTGCAGTCACCAACTTCTCTGTAATTAGATTGAGTTTATTGTCCTCCTCCGTAATTCTAATAAATCATAAGACCCTTCTCCTGGGTCGTTGCCGAGGTAATGCCGAGCGGCGAGCACTAAAAGCCTTCACGTTCCCTCCTGCTTAGTTTTAGGTGTACCGAATGATTCGAATCCTCAACTCTGTCGACATACTGGGCTCTCTGTTCAATGTTTGTCCATTGTTTCGCAGCTTATCTTCTCAGCATGCATTTGTTAAAGGGCAGTTGCGGATTTTCCATGCGGTTGTTGCACTCACGCTATCAGCACCCCTTGTCAACCTAGGTAGAGCAATAGCAGATCTTCTTCTACTCTCCTACGACCAGCTCCTTGCTCCACCGCCCAGGTCTGGCACTAGCAATGCATTCTCCTTCGCCTCAGAAAATGTTTGACTGTGCAAGTGTTGAGGGCCTGGAGCGAGCTATCGCAGCCTATACACAGCTAGACAAAGAAGTGAATGGATGCATCTCTACGGAATGCTCCTCGTTTCAGCCACTCCAAGCTTCAGCGTCCCTTGCTCAGTGCAATTTGCAAACAAGTTCAGCTCTTACAGCTCTCCAACCTCACAATCCCAAGTCTAGCAGCAAAGGGATCGCTCCGGATTTGCTACAAACGGCCAAAAGTGGCGCAGTGTCTGAATCTTGTTGGACTAGCTACTTTAACTGGTCTTCGGACTCAACCAGGACCGAGTCACATTGCAATCTGGTGTTTGATCCCGCCCTTATGAAGCGTGCCAAGGAATGCCTCATTGCTGATACTACTGCACGGAAGTCCATTCTCCATGGGCATAAGGCAGGCCCGATGTGCGAAGACTCGTCCATGGCGTCCGATGCGACTTCAGGTCCTACGCGCTCTCTTTTGCACTCCCGGCTTGTAGAAGGCCAGGCTTGCGACGATAGGAACGCCCTCCTTGATACTCATCAAGTTGGCAAAAGAGGGCGGCAGACATCATCGGACGAACTACAGCAGCCCCCACTAGATTACTGCTTGCCCAAGCAAAGGAGATTGCAACGTGACACTCTGTTAATGCCTACGGTACCCCTACAAGGTCCTCACGTAAGTCGGCGAACATCTTTCGTATGTGTAAATCATTTGGTGATTGCTCGATTGATCTTCGTCCAAATTAGGCTCACTTGTGTTATCTAATTGTGCGCCAGGGGCTTGCGTCTTGCGGACCCAGTGTTAAAGAAAATCACTCTTGTTAGTCTCGTCAGGGCAGCGAAATGGAAGAACTACCCGAGGTCCAGAGGCCTGGCAATGATGCAAGGCTCTTCTCAGTATTATCTTCTGCGGTAGACGTTTTCTCAATCCGTTTTTGAGAGACCTAATTTATGCAGGCATCTGAATCTTACGAGGATTATTTGTTACAGGAGGCTAAAGCCTTCAACGTGCTTTAATTTCATTATTCAGATTTCATGGCAATCGGAAGGACTTTACATCATGGGCTCGGGACTTAGCAAACTCTGATCTAAACAGCAAGGAGTAATTCTTGTATTCAAGTTCATTGACTTACCATATCGTCAACTGTTCAGCTCACATGCTTACGCATAGGCTATTCGTACGAGGTCCGTTCCAGATCCTGGGATACGTGTGCGACGATGTTCGAACACTGAATTTTTTAGTCAAACGAAGAAGAAATGTTCAACGTTACGGTGAATTATGCGAGAGCTCGTGAACATCAAGTAAAGCGAGGTTATCAAAGCCCATTGTGCAGACTATGCAACTAGATCATAGCGCAGACAAAAGTTTCTCGTTACCTGCTAGTTCAAGAACCGCCAACTGATGGCAAAATAGTGACACTATGTCCCTGAGAAACAGCACGCCCTGAAGAATAAAAGACAGTTTACCGAGCATAAACATCTCTGCTGTGTTCTGTGCCCTGTAATTTCATTCTGTTTATTTCACGCATTACATTCCATACAGTAATGTTGCCAATCATTTCCTTTTCGTATATAATACTTTTTGTTATCGATCGTGTCCCACGGATCAGTATAGTTTCTTGACAAGAATCACACTCTAATACGTAGACGCTTAACAAACGACACAATTCATTTTAAACGCATCGAAACGTGGTCGAGTACTTATATACATATATACATGTATCAATGTATCATCAACTCACATGCCATTGCAACCAAGTCAACCACGGGAAGCATTCCAGTGTTGGGTTCTCTTATGAACATGGCTCAATATATATATAGAATAAGCATATTTGGGGAGCCACATATCATGCTACTAAATGAACCAAAGCTAAAGTCTTATGAGACAAATCACCTTGAAGTACAACTAGGTTTTCTTTGAGAATGTAACTTTTAGGTATGGCTTCCCAATTGAATTTGTTAGTGATCAGGCCATTCATTTCATGAATGATGTTTTTGAGTTGTTGACCAAAGAGTTCATGGTCATGCACTAAGTTGCCCAAACATACTAGCCTCGTAATGGATAGATGAATTCAACTAATAAAATGTTAAATTACATGGCGCAGCGGAATAGAAACTGAACAAAGAATAGAGAGTACATAGCAAATTGAAAACAAACAAAATTTTCCTTCAATATAGATGTAGTACAGATGATGGTTCTGTCTACCTGTGCGCTCCCGCGGGTAGATGTCGATCTAGATAGATACTAGGTGAAGAGCTACTAGCTGGAAGATCTGATCTGATCTGATAAAATGGACTGGGAAGGTCGCCTCTTTATAGCTATGAGGGCGATAGTCGGATCAACGTAGTCAGTGGAACCGACCAATCAACCTAGTCGGTGGAGCCGACTTATCAACCTAGTCGATGGAACTAACTAGTCGCCCATGGAATATTCAAGGAGTATTCCCTATACCCAATTGTGGGCCAGCTGGGGGCCCCTAGACCCCATCGAGAGCAAGGGGCTCCTAAACAATCAAGACAATGTGCCTCGTTGTGCTACCAGCTTACCTACCTTGCCTAGCCCATAGGCTAGACTCACATAGATCACCTTTCTACCATCAATGGTCTCATTGATAGACCTCATCTAACATGCAAGTCAAGATCCATCCAGTGTCCCGAGCTCACACATGGCTTCTCTTCATATGGGGGCCTTACAACTTGAGCACCTTAGACCATTGGTAGATACCAGGAGGGTGGAACATTGAGCATATCTAACACCCCTCCTCAATGTCCACCCGTAGGTGAACTACCTTCTCGGCCCAATGCCAAGTCTCTGAAGATGACGCTGAAGCTGATCCTTCCTGAGTGCCTTGGTGAAGATATCTGCTCCATTTTGCTTTGTTGGACAGTAGACCAATTCCACTATCCCAAATCATGCACATAGTGATACTGAATCTCTATTTGTTTTGTGCATGCATGAAACACTGGATTTTTAGCAATGGCCATGCAACTTTGATTGTCACACCTTAGCACAGTTGCCTCATCCTCTTGCACTCCCATGTGCCATAAGATCCTCCTCAGCCAAACTACTCCACATGTAGCAAAACATGCTGCCTTGTACTCAGCCTCGGTAGAGGACAATGCCACTATTGGTTGTTTCTTATTAATCCAAGAGAAGATACCTGAACCTAAAGAGAAACAATATCCAGAAACTAATTTCCTAGAATCAACATCTCCAACTCAGTCTAAGTCACAATGACCAGCCAAGGAAGTGCCCGTACCATAGATGATGCCATAATCAAGAGTGCCCTTCACATACTTGAGCCGCAACCCTACATTCCAATGATTCTCCCGGGGCTTATTGGAGAACCTGCTCAAAACACCAACAACAAAACTGATGTCTGGTCTAGTGTTGCACAAATAGATGAGACTGCCGACCAACTTCCTGTACCTCCCAATGTCTGCTGGTGGTGAGGCATCCTTCATAGACAACCTCGCATTTACCTCCATAGGTGTAGCTATCTCCTTGCACTCGGACATACCAAATGCCTTCAAGATCTCCCTTGCATATTTCTGCTGAGAGATGAAGATCTTGCCTAGCTCTTGCCAAACTTCAATCCCCAAATATTAGTGCATCAAGCCTAAGTCTATCATCTCAAACTCAGTGCTCAATGCCTTTCTAGTCTACTGGATCATGTCTTCATAGTCACCTATAATAAGGAGATCATCCACATATAGAACAATAATAGCAGATTTTCCACCTTTCCTATACACATACAAGTTAGCAGCTGAGGCACATCTTTTGAAGTTTAATTTATGAAAGAATTTGTCCATCCATTAGTACCATGCTCTTGGGGCCTGTTTCAGCTCGTATAAAGCCTTTTTAGCTTGCATACCTTATTCTCAGAATGGGGGGCCTCAAACCCTGGTGGCTGAGCCACGTACACCTCCTCCTTGAGGTCACCATTCAAGAATGCTAATTTAACATCCATTTGATAAGCTAGCCACTTTTTATGAGCAGCCACCGATAGTACTGTGTGAATAGTGGTCATTCTAGCAGTCGGAGCGAGAGATTCCTAAAAATCAAACCCTTCAACCTATGAAAATCCTTGTGCAACCAATCTGGCTTTATACTTTTCCAAAGTCCCATCAGCCTTGTACTTTACCTTCCAAACCCACTTGGTGCCAATAACCCTTCTGTTAGGTGGTCGATCTACTAGCTCCCAAGTTTCATTCTTCATGATGCTATCATATTCTACTTGCATAGCATTTTTCCAATCTTGGTCTGCAAGTGCTTCCTCCAAACTCACAGGCTCCTTTACTTCTGCAATAATCTCAACCATCAAGGCCATATTGACTATGTGAGCAGAAGCCCTCCTTTGCTCCTCGATTCTCTAAGACCACCGTGGTCCATCTGCATGCTGCTCAATAGACATAGGCATCTGGTTATCATGGTTGTAGAGCTGCCTTACCCATCACGGCAATGGCTTTTTCGACGGTGTAACAACAGGTTGGTGACTTATACCTTCATCATCTGATATTTCCTCCTCCTTTATAGCTCCTAGGACAGGTCCATAGTGAATTACCTCTTCGCTTGATGATAAGGAGGAAGAGCTCTTCTCTACCTCCACTACATGTGGCTGCTCCCTAAACACCACATCGTGGCTCGCTATGATCTTCTTTGCCTCTCAGTCATACAACTTATAGGCTTTTTTCTCATCACAATAGCCTAAGAAGATACATTTAGTGCTTTTTGGTTGTAGGTTGTTTCTCGCTTTGTCTAGTACATGTGCATAGCATTCAAACCCAAACATTCTAAAGTGGGAGACAGATGGCTTCTTACTGCTATAAGCCTCATGTGGTGTTTTACCTTTGAGTGCCTTTGTATAGCTGCGATTAAGGATGTAAACCGCAGTATTGACAACCTCAGCCCAAAAGTGGTTTGGCAGTCCAGCACCTTTTAACATACACCTCCCCATCTGCACAGTGGTCTGCATTCGGCATTTAACAATATAATTTTGCTGAGGCATATGTGATGTCGTCATTTATCACTTAATCCCTTTGCTCTTGCAAAAGTCTCCAAACTCTGTAGAAACAAACTCACCACCACCATCCAATCTGATTTTCTTTACTTTTCTCCCTCTTTCATTTTCAACAAGCTGTAGCCATTCTTTCAATTTACCAAAAGCTTGAGCCTTTTCGCAAAGAAAGTACACCCACATCTTCTTGCTATAGTCGTAATAGGAAGATCCCCCCAAGGCCTATGTAGGCATCTTACCGCACAAGTCAACATGCACTAACTCTAGAGGAGTGTTTGCTCTATTCTTGCTTTCTTGTGGGAATGCCTTTCTCTGTTGCTTGCCCATCATGCAAGCTTCACACAGTTCTTTGATTTATGCTACGCAGGTAAGTGAGCAACCATACCTTGCTTTTGCATCTCCTTCAGCACCGCAAATCTGATGTGGTTGAATATTTCGTGCAAGCCTGCTTGTGCCCACTCTAGGGGTGGCTGTAAGAGCACTTAGCTTATACAGGTTGTTCCTCCTTACTCCTATGCCAACAAGATTGCCAGCACTATCCAAAATTTTTGCTCTTGTCTTGTTGAACCTCACCTCATGGTCAAGGTCATTATGGAAGTGATTGATACAAATTTCTCTTGATTTGTGGAACATATAGCACATTAGATGGTTTCTTAACATCTTCATTTACAGAAACAAATGAAACCGTACTTGTACCCTTAATAGGGCATTTTGCGTTATTTCCAACCGTCACGATGATGGGTTCTTATAGAGGCTACATCGAACAATATAGACCCTTCTTGCAGGTCATGTGACAAGAGGCACCACTATCCAACACCCATGAATCAATGGTTGAAGCTTCTTGAACTAAGGAAAACTCTTCCTCAATGGCTAGAAATAGATCCAACTCTGCTTTCGGCTATGTTAGCTGTCTCTTTCCCCTTATCTGTCTTCTTCAGGGTACCATTCTTTTCATCTACTTTCTTGACTTGGCAATCTGCAATCACATGGCCCTTCTTCTTGCAGTAGAAGCATTCTCCCTGAAACTTCTTCTTGCCGCCCTTCTTCTTTTGTTCACCACTAGTAGAGGACTCACCTTTGGTGGAGGAACCACCTTTGCCTTTCGCAATGGTAGAGAACACAGCATCCCCATTGCCACCTCCATCTCAAGCTTTAAGCCTCAATTCCTCTTCCATAAGTAAAGCACAGAACTCCTCAAATGTCAATGGTTGGGATCTCACCTGAGTGTTAAGCGCTATTATGAGTCCATCAAACCTTGGTGGACATATCTAGAGACACTGCCGAGCTAGCTCTTCGTCACTAGTCTTTTGTATCCCAACACCAACCATTTGGTCATGCAATTTTTTGATTCGGATTATGAACGCCTCCACTGTCTCTCCTTCATTAAACTTCTCAGCTGCGAGCTGATTCTCCAGGTTCTAGATCCTTGTCTAATTCCGCATCTCATACTAACTCTTCAATATGTTCTAGGCCATAGATGCCTTAGATGTATGCTGAATCAAGGTCAAAACACTATCAATAGTGCTTGTAACCAGGGCACACAGAGCATCGGTGTTCCTACGTTTCCAAGCTCGTAGAGGTCAGCATTAGGAGGTATCATTCTCTCTGCATTTGCTGGGTCGGGGGTTTCTTGTGGTTCTGGGTAGTCCCCAGTACTATCTCCAGAAGCTCATACGAATCCAGAATAGTAGTAATTTTAAACTTCCACGGAGTGTAGTTTGTACCATCTAGCTTGCCTTCAATGAAAGCTGGTGGGCAAATCCTCAACGCTTGGATTATTGGTGCAGTTGTTGAACTCAAGCCGCTTCCCGATGCCATCACTCCATATGTTGTTGAAGCCCTCGCCTCCCTTGCCTCTCTTCTACTCTTCAAACCTTAGAGCCGCTTGGGCTCTGATACCATGTTAAATTACATGGCGTATTGGAACAGAAATTGAACAAAGAATAGAGAGTACACAGCAAACTAGAAACGAACAAAATTTTCCTTCAACACAGATGTAGTACAAATGATGGCTTTGTCCACCCGTGTGCTCCCATAGTAGAACTTAGATGGTGATCTAGACAAATACTAGGTGAAGAGCTACTAGCTGGAAGATCTGATTTGATAATGGGCTGGGAAGGTCACCTCTTTATAGCTATGAGGGTGGTAGTCAGATCAACGTAGTCAGTGGAACCGACCAGTCAACCTAGTCGGTCGAGCTAACCAGTCAACCTAGTCAGTGGAACCGACTAGTCATCCTTGGAATATTCAAATAGAATTTCCTATACCTTCGCCTCGAGGGCTCTCGCCCCCGAACCCCCACCAAGGGGGCTGCTGGCCCCCTAGGACCCCCCAACTATGGGCCACAGCTGGCCCCCAGACTCCATCGAGAGCAAGGGGCTCCCACACAATCAAGACAATGTGCCTCGTTGAGCTACTAGCTTATCTACCTTGCCTAGCCCATAGGCTAGACTCACAAGATCACCTTTCTACCATCAACGGTCTCATTGATAGACCTCATCTGACATGCAAGTCAGGATCCATCCAATAAAATGGGCTATTGTCTCTAGCATCCACAAGAGAAGAAGATCATACCAAGCCATGATGTGGTCTCTAATGAGAAGAAGATGCATAAGACACCCATTAGGGTTGTGGAAATGAGGAGAATCACTTTCCAGGGTGTGAATCCACCCGAATATGTTGATAGACAACAAGCTGTGCATACACCAAATGTGCAGGATATGGTGCCACTAGGTATTCCCACAGGTGCACATTCAAGGATAGATGAAAGATCATCTATTGGTGGCAATGATGAGCCAAATGTGGCTGATATGCAGGCAGGACAACAAGCTCAAATGCCCTTAAGAAGAACATGTAAAGTGTCTAGACCGCCTGAGAGATTTGATCTAGGGGCAGACTATGTGATGCTTTTTACTGACTGCGGGGAGCCTTCTTGCTACAAAGAGGCTATGATGCACGAGGATCAGTGCAAGTGGGAGTGTGTTATGCAATTAGAGATGAATTCACTTATGAAAAATAAGACTTGGAACTTGGTTTCTTTACCACATGGAAAGAAAGCATTGCCATGTGTATGGGTCTATAAGATGAAGGTCACATGTGATGAGTACAAGGCTTGTTTGATTGCTAAAGGGTTCAAGCAAGAGAAGAGTGTGGACTTTGATGAGATCTTCTCTCTGGTTGTGAAGATGACCACACTTAGATGTGTACTTGTACTTGTGGTAGCAGAGGTTATGGAGCTTATGCAAATGGATGTCAAAATAGCTTTCTTGCATGGGGATTTGCATGAGGAAATTTACATGGTACAACCGGAAGGATTTGAAAAAAAGGGCAAAGAGATTTTGGTTTACAAGATGAAAAAGAGTCTCTATGGCCTTAAGCAAGCGCCTAGAGAATGGTATCGTAAGTTTGATGCTTTCATTTGGTCCCAGGATTTTAGAAGAAGTGAGATTGATCACTGCCTCTACACTAAAAGGGCTAAGGATAATAGCCTGATACTCCTGGCACTTTATGTGGATGGTATGCTATTGGCTAGCAAGAACACTTATGAGCTCGATGCATTGAAGGCCAAGTTGCATGCAGCCTTTGACATGAAGGATTTGGGACTTGCAGGTCATATTCTTGGTATGTGCACCGTGCATGACCGGAGTAGGAAACTCCTTTGGCTTTCACAGAAGGAGTATGTTACAAAAGTGTTGCAACGTTTCAATATGGAGGGGGGGAAGGCAATAAGTACTCCATTGGCTCCATATGTGAAACTCAGTCATGTAGATAGTCCCAAATCATATGAGGAGAAGGCCATGATGGTTAAGGTTCCTTATGCATCAACGATTGGGAGTCTTATGTATGCCATGATAGCCACTAGACCGGACATTGAATTTGTAGTGCGAGTTGTTAGCCGGTATATGGCTAATCCAGGAAAGAGGAATTGGGAGGCAATTAAGTGCATCATGAGGTACATGAAGGATACCAAGTAGATGTGCATCTGCTTTGGCAAAGGAGAGGTGTATATACTTGGGTATACAAATTCGGACTATGCAGGGCATGTGGATAGCAGGAGATCCACTTCTGGTTATGTGTTCACCTTTGCAAGTGGTGCAGTGTCGTGGATGTCTCACACACAAAACTGTGTTGCTTTGTCTACCACAAAGACCAAGTATGTTGTAGCCATAGAGGGTTACAAGGAGGCTATATGGCTTGATCGACTAGTGGGAGATTTGGGGATTTATATAGGTGTACCTACATTGCATAGTGATTCCATGAGTGCTATTCAGCTGGCATGGAATCCGGTCTTTCATGCAAAGACCAAACACATTGAGGTCAGGTACCATTTTATCAGGGAGGTACTTGAGGACAAGCGCATAGATCTTGTCAAGGTTCATATAGATGATAACCCTGCAGATATGCTGATGAAGAGTCTACCTAGTCAGCGGTTTGAGTATTGTCCTGTATTGATGGGCATTGGATAATATATCCATTGGTTGTTCTCCCTTAAATTCACATTGGCATTTGAGTGGGAGGTTATGGGGGTTAAAGGCCACTGTACCTTAACCCCGGTTATGTACAATACTCAAACACATATATATATGGATGGCATAGAAGATTAGGGTGTTTTGCACCCACCAAGACTTGTGTGGTTCTCTCTTCTGGCTCTCTGTCTCTCTTACCTTCTTCCATTCCACTTCCATTGTTGAAATCTCTCAGTTAATACTCATAAAGATGGTGAGTATTGTGCCACCAAAAATTGATTTATTTTATTTAGCATTAGTGTTGCTCTTATAAATGTTTGATAAGAGTGTGAGTATCAAATCATGCGAGTTATTTGTGTATGGAATATTATGGGGTTTTCTAGAAAATAGGAAGAGTGAGTCATATAAGGAGGTCCATGTGTGCTCAATAATGTAAGAGAGATCACATGCCAAGCCTGCGGAAGGCATGTGGGGGGAAGTGTGGAAGAGTGTGGAATCAAGAGGAATTTGTCTAGAATTCCTATGTGGAATAAGGAGGATGTGGTGTTGAGAGATCATGCTCAACATCATATGATCATATGTGCATAGCACTAACCCAATAGAGTGCTATAAAAGAAAGGGTTAGATGCCCTAACCCTAACCCTAAAGGGGTTTGTATATATTCTACAGTTTTAACTAAATCTAGTGTACAGTTAGTCATAAGTGGTGTGCTCTCTAGCTATGCCCTCTCTCCTCATCTCCACTCTTCTCCTCTCCCCTCTTCATATTTTGTCATGGTATTAGAGCTCCCTTGCCTTTTGTTGAGGCATTGCGATTTGTGAGAGAGTGAGAGTGATTGAGAGATTGAGGTTCTTTTGAGTGTTCTTCATGCAAGTTCACTTCTGTCGAGAGAAGGAAAATGCCATTCAGTTCCATTCATGTGAGGAATTTCCATCCATATTTCTACTCATTGCTTGAGTCTTTTGAGAGATATTTCCATTCGCGTGAGAGAGAGAGATATGCTCCTTCATTTCTTGAGATAATTCTGTTTGAGAGATTTTCGAGAGAGAAAGAGTCCTACAACAAGAGAAGGTTTCTATATGAGGTTGATTAGCTCTCTAGGAGTAGCTCCAAGCGGCCTATTCAATCCAAAGACCTCCAAGCCATCTTATAGCCTAGATCTACTCCGAGGATGAGAATTCTTCTGTAGCTTTAGCAACAAAATCTTTAGCAACCAAATACTCACGTGGGACAGCCTCTCAAGCCACATCTAATGAGCTCCATCTATCGGCGGCTCACGGGAAAGTCCAGCAACTCCTCAGTACAACCAATGCCCGTAACACACTGCTGTCATAGCACCCAGTGCTCCAGCCAGCTCCTAAGCTTTGTAACAGATGAGCTCCAGCTACTGGTGGCTCATGGGAAAGCCTAGCAGCGCTCCAAACATAGTCTAGCTTCCTCCAACTTTGGATACATCCTGCAACCTTCTACGACAAGCAATGACCTCCTTCTCCAAATGGACGGATGAAAACCTCAATATGGGCCTCCCACAGCTACCATAGCTCTAACCTTTAAGCCTCTACAATAGCAAAAGCTTCCAATAGCGCTCACTGGCTCTCCTACGCTCAACTAATGAGCAACCCCCTCCACAAAATCCTCCTCTCTACATGACTGATCATCGGATGGCTCCTCCACAACCGGGATGCTTCACCCATCTCAGACGACCTCCAACGATTGCCAATATCCATGAATCTGGCGGCTCTGTAATAGCTTCAATGCCTGCTACACACTTAGCTTCAAACAAAGCAAACTACATGACACAAATGGTAGGCAGAGCGCCATAGCAGTCACCACACAGTTCTCATGTAGAGGATGTTCATCCAGACATTCCATCAATAGAATCTCACAAGATTTTGCCAAAATCTAGAAGATTCCATCCCTCCAAGTTCTTTGTCCTCAAGGTGACATGTGGTACCTCAAGGCAACCCTATCCAATTGCCACATCATTAGGCATCGCACGTGCCACATCACCACCTTGGTTGGCTACCACATCAATAGCCCCGTGAGCCTACCACGTCACCTAACCTTATCCTCTGCCACATGTACAACCTTATCTATCACGTTATTCTCCACTTGGTAGCCACGTCAACATGCCATGTCAACATGAGTCAGCACCCACATCAATAGGACACATCATCAATGCCATGTCATCAACCAAACCCTAGGTTAGTGAACCAGACCCTGGGTTAGTTAATCTGACCATGGTTGGGTTAGCATGACCTTGGGTCAAGGTCAGCACCATCCACCTCAATAATCCCCTGACAAGCGCTCTTACCTCTTGGCAAGCACACAGAGTGCACTGCATGTGAACACAGGTGCCACCTCAGCGCAAGGCTCCACAGGCACACCTACACCTCTTGCTAAGCACAATGCCACATCATCACTGCATGTGACTCACAGTGCCACATCATCACTATACATTTTCACTCTTTTTTTCCCCTCCACCTAGATCAAGCCGTATCTCTTGATCCAGGGGGAATTTGAGGGTGCTACAAAAAGATGAAACGTTCAATTTTTTGTACTCTACCCGCTTGTTACATCATGCGCACATTTTGGTGAAAGTATCACTCACTTTTGAGCCTCGCCAACAAATCTACTTCCTACACACACATCAACGCATTTGACGCGGCACATAAAAAGAGCCAAAGAAAAGAAATTATTTGATGTTCTTTCATTGATCGATGGTTGGTATAGATCTAGATGAGAGTATACTAGATTGCCATAAAGGGGACGCTTCAAATTTCCCAAATTGCCCATTTAAGCCATGCCCAAAATTCCCGACTAGTTCCCACTCAGAGTCAGTCCCTATGCTCACATACGGTTTCACATCATTACATTACCTGAAACCTGATGTTCATTAGTTCAATGAGCAGACTTCAGAGTGTTCAGAGGCATTGTCAATTGATCAGTGGGCAGATAAAACATGATTTGATTCTATACACATGCCATCATTGTAAAGCCTATTTGGCTATTTCATGGCATTGTGCACATCCTTTTAGCCTTGTAAAGCCTCTTGGCTATTCCCAGCATCATTTTGCCATGAGCCTTGTAAAATAGATCGGATTATATATTGCAGTTGTACCTTCACTGATAGTTTAGATTTCACTTGCTACAGTCAGTGTTTTGCAGTTGATTCAAACAGTAATCTTCACAACACTTTGAGTACATTTCTTGCACCATGTCTATGACTAGCAATCTCAATCTAGAGGCATTTGCTAAGCTAGACAACTCCAATTATGGCACATGGAATTACTTAATGGAGACCATTCTTGTACTTCAATACAAATGGGAGTATGTCAATGGATCTACACCTAGACCATTGGATGATCTAGCCCTAGCAGTAGTTCTACTCCACCTATTGTCACAGCACCAGCAGTGAGATCTATAGTAGGATCTCCATCTACACAAACTATTTCTGCACCTGTAGTAGATTCTACCATTGCCTAAGCACAGAAAGAATGGGATAAGAAAGATAAGTATGCATATCATCTGATCAAGTAGAATGTGCAAGATGTCACGCTAGGCCAGGATACCTCAACATAGTCAAGACATCAAAAGAAGCATGGGATATGTTCGCAGCTCTCTACAAGTCAAAGAACACTTCCAAGATTCTCACATTGAGAAACCAAATCAACCAGAGTTTTCACAATAGCATTGAAACCGGTCATGCTTACGTACTCAGGATCAAAGACTACAATAATCAACTCACAACAACAGGAGAGACTATGGATCCTACAGAAATGGTTCAAGTCATCTTGAATGGACTAGGAGAGGGATACGAGAATCTAGTCCAGAGTATCGGTCTAACGGCAAATTCTGACACTGGAAAGTCTTACTTCGTGAAGAACTCAGGACTCAAGCCATTCATGCATGCAAAGGTCATTCTAATGATCAGGCATTCACAGCTTCAAACAGAAGCAGAGGAAGAGATAGAGGTAGATAATTCCAGAGAAGTGGTCATCATCAGTAATAAAATCATGAACAAAGTTAGAATCAGCATCAATATCATCCTCAACAACATCAAAATCGGCAAAGAGGAAATCATTCCAATTGAGGAAGATTCCAAGCATGAGGGAATGCATCCACCAACCTGTCAAATATGCAGTGCAACTATTATCGTAAGTTTGGACACTATGAAAGAGATTGCTACAAGAAGCAGTACAACCAAGGCGATCAATCCAACAGTAATCAAGGGAATTTCTGCGGCAGAGGAAATCATCATGGTGACATTCTAGTCATAGTCATTTTGCAAATGAACATGGGAATATGTTTCTAACAAATGAGGAAATGCAGAAGACAGATACATTGTACCTAGACACTGATTGCAATCCAAAAGAGGATTTCAGCTTCTATCAAGTTGACCAAGCAGATCTAAAGGCCAGTACAAATGATAAGGTATAGAAACATGTCCAACCTATATGCTCAACAGTCATCATGAGTTGAACTTTGAAGATTGTCTTATGTGTGCATAGCTAAACATCTGTGTAGCATCTGCCATAGGCTCATCAAGAAGGAGCTGATCATGTAAAGGCCTAGAAACCTAAAATATAATTGAAAATGCATAAGATTTCCTTGAGGCATAAGAGGTGCCAAATGCGATGGTAGGACCGATCTTAGTCCTGGAACCAATCATTGATTTGCATTAAGTATGGACTCTATACAACAGCCATAAGTGCATGATGAAACACTGAGGTTCCCCAAGTTGTACTATGGCTAAAATTGATAATGTTCACTGCACTAGGGCAAGACTGGAATGATGTATAAGTATCCTCATGCTGAGGAATGATCTATTGATCTAAATAGGTGGTAATCACTAGGTGGTGCAATGCAATATGACTGAGCCGATGCTAGAATGTCTTAAAGACTGATGTGTTGATTTATACTGCTAATGGAAACTATGTTGAAGGATGCAATAAGCTCCATATTAGAGGTGCAAGCATCAATAATGGATGCTGGAATGAAATCATTTGAAGAGCTGAATGCACTATGGCATGTATCTCTGCATGCTGCTAGAGATGTGAGTGCCTCGCATTGAGGACTTACCTACTGAATAATTGCATGATCATAACTGAGCTCCTACTCTCTATCTGCATCTCATGTGACACTAGACGGAGTTGGATCCATGCATGAATGTGATGGCTATACATCACTAGAATCAGCCTGCACTGATGTAGATGGGATTGCCTCGTGATGAGGGCTTACCATCAAATGTGCCTCATACTGAGGACTTATCGAGGAATGTGCATGATCAAAAACTATGGGCTAATCCATGCTAACATTTGAAACATCTGCGTCTGATCTCTTAAGACCAATGAGGCTCGAGTCATTGTTGTAGATTGGTACATAACCCGTGGCAATGAATGGTCGAAGTAGGTTCTCTTTCCACTCATAGATCTCATTCGGAGTCATGACTGGTGTATCATCAACTCCATGATGTGGATAACTCCATGCTGGAGGTAGTATTGTGCTCTATGCAAGATGCTTACCCGTGTACTAATGAGAGTGTCTACCCATGAGAACACTATGTGTGAGCTACCACTATGGGGCTTATGCTGAACTATCAAAACCAAGTCATGGTGATGGAGGAACAACCATGTGCCAAGGATCAAGCCTGTAGTAAGGTGATGGTGACAACTATGTGTCAAGAGTAGCCAACAGTCTATACAAGGATGATGTATGTGTGCAGGAAGCAATGCAAGAAAATAGTCAACAAATATGACTATACATGGGTGGGATGTGTGTGCAATACTAAGCTAGTGTCAAATGTGTGATTGTGCGACTGATGATAGATCTAATGGGTCTAACACTGCTGGGAACTAATCGGGTAATGTGGCAATGGCTTACTTGGCTTGGTGGAATTGGATCTCCCCTAAGGTGGTGCTAGTCTACCGCTAGACTACACATCAAAGTGCTAAATGCAGCAAATGAATCTTTTAAGTGTTGGGTATGCTACAATGGGTCAAGAGGTGGTGCCGATGATGAGGATGCAATGATGCTAACTTATGAAATCTTAGATGTGAAATCTGAGGTGACAAGTGCATAGAGTGCAAGCTACCGATCAATTTTACTTTTTAGAGCATTGCAAAATTCCACTTGGATCAAAATTTATGGCTCCCTGAAGGATGGCCAATTTTTTATCCCAAGAGGGTAATGAAAATGATGATGTGGCATGGAGGGTCATGTGGCACTATTGGTCACATGCCATTGACAATTGTACTGGTGTGGAACTGTGTGTTGAGGTGGCACATTGGTGCACATGGGAGATCATAACCATACCTGTGAAGCACTCTGCCATGTGGTAGAGTACCTGTGAAGCACTCTGCCACATGGTAGTGTTGACTAGGAAGCTGACATGGCAATGTGAGGTCATTGCCTTGATGACATGGATGGCTTACATGGCCAAAGGTGCTGAAGTGGCACTAGACCCTTGTCTTGTGGTAAAGGCCCTCTTGGAAGGGTAAGATTGGAGCATACAAACACATTTATCATAGTGTTGGGAGACTATTCTGCAAACTCACTTGTTGTCTTCCTCCATCATATTGGTCCAGTGATGGTGTAAATTGGCTAACAATGCCCACACTTTTCCTCTAGTGAGAACCAAAATTCCACAGGATCAGTCATTAAATGATAGTTGCATGACTAGTTGATTGTTTGCCCTAGGGATGGGGGATTCAAAAGGTGATGGAGACTAGCTATGAGCATGGAGAGAGAAAGGCACTGTGGCTTTTTGTCAATGGTGGGATGGAGGTGTGTTGTTTGTAGGAGCTCATTGATACTGGCATCGAGGAAGCTATGGGGCACTCATTGCTAAGATTGTCATCTGTGGTGGAGTAGCATTACTTGGCATTGGTGCTATAGAGAGTCGGTCGTTGCTCGTCGTTCTAGGATAAGCATTTGCTAGAGTACCGTGAAGTAGGTCATTGGAGGCATGGAAGGACTCACGGAGTCACTAGCTACATGGGCATTTGATGGAGTCACGGCTAGGGTGTTGCACTATAAATCTACTTGTAGGTAGCTTGGGATCCCATTGTGGAGTTGGTGGAAGGCATTTAAGTTATTGAATTTGCTCAGTCCATAAAGGCGCTCTGTGTTGAAGAGGTTTAGATCCAAGCTCCTCATTGGAGCTTTGGAGGAGGCGATTGCTGAGCATTACTACATGGAGAAGTCATTTGCAATCGAGTTGCCTTTGGTTGGAGATGTCCATGGATCCATTTGCTAAAAGTGGCATGGCCATTTGCTATTGCTATAGTGCTAAGGTAGCACTATTGAGTTGGAGGCCTATGGATCTCATTGTTCTCGTGCTACTTGAGGTAGAGAGTGCCAATGGGAGCTTTGGACTAGGTATTGAAGTTGAGTGCCGCTTGATGGTGGAGGTTCATTGTTGTTGCAAGAGGAGGCAGCATTGATGAAGCCCCATCTGCAAGCAAAGAGGCTACTGTAGAAGGTTGTTGTAGAGGTTGAAGTCTTAACTTGCCTTAGCTAGGACTCACAAAGAAACCTCAAGAACTCTCCCTCATTCTCTCATCTCTTACATAATCCTCTCAAAGAACCTTACCATGAAAAACTCATAATGTTGGGGGATCACTCAAACTTGAGATAGAATAAGCTTAGTGAGGATGAAATGGAGAGTGAATCAAGTTTAGTGAGGATGAGCAAGATGCGTCAAATGGATGGCTCATCGCCTCGACTAAGCGAGGGCTTGTGTGCCTTGATGGAACAAGGGCTTATACTGTCTCTCAACAAAAAACTTTATCAATGGAGGATGTCTCACAAACGGAGGGCTTGACACTCATGAACTGAGTGGGAGCACCATCGTCTTTAGCTTTGGTTCAGCTCTTAGGATTCTCCTGGATCTTAATTGCATGTAGGTGGTTCAAGGTGATTGGAACCTTAGCTGGCCACCTTGGTTCTGGTTGACAAATCCCTCTGCTAGTCAACTAGGTAACTCAACATGTGTTGGGTTATTAACACGATGTGCACTAGGTTGTTAGTGCAATGTGTGCTATGTTATGTTACATTATACACTGCATTATGATTAATGCATCAGATTTCTATTTTTGGTAGTTTGGGTAATTAGCTGGAGCTTTCAATAACCATGGCCTATTCTTGGAGGTTATTAGGATTCCCAACTTACTTAGTGAGACCCAGTTTGATGATTTCCTTAGAATTCTTTCCTATGTTTATTTTATGCACACTCCCATCCCTAGGTCATTTCTTGGAGGGTCCATTCAGTGTTTATGGGTGGTTGGGGGAGGTCTAGAACGTACCATATTAGTTAATGATTAGATTCAAATCATAGAGCTTAGTTGACCATTGACCAATTAACCCAACATGAGCTGGGTTATTAACCTAGCCTGCCCTGGGTATTAGTGCAACATGTTTGCTAGGGTACGTTGGGTTAGGTTTGACCTCTAATTTGGCCAAGATTTTGTGTATAATTATGCTAGCTGATAGAATTTTTGTTAGGTGTCCAATTGTCAAGGATGTTAAAGTGTCAGCCTGGTAATGCAACAAAGTCAATGCTAACACATCATCATCTCAATGTTATTGTAGATTTCTAACCCAACATGCATTACAATGTAGTATGCACTATGTTAAGACTAATGCATTGCATCTCTCCTAGATTGCCTTGCTGTGACAAAAATTTTGGAGATTTTTGAGTTTTTGGAGCTTCTGTGTAGTGTTTGGAGTGCTTGGGGACTATTTTCTAACTACTCTACATACTAAACAACATGAAGCAACAAAAAGGAACCAAAAGTAACAAAAAACAAGCAAGTATGGAGCAAAATGGAGTGTTTATTTCTCAAAATGGATTGTTTGTCATTCCCCATACCTTGGAACTTCCACCAATCACATCACCATTCAGCTTTTTCAAAGGGATGGGACTCCATCCAAGGTTTAGCAATGATTCTATCTACTCAATCCTAGATTTGCACACCTACCAACCTCAAAAAACAAGACAAATTTCTTCTTGCCTTCCGCTCTCTCAATGTCCTCCTTGTTTTCAAATCATTCCTCTATTAAACCACCAAAACCAAGCTTTGGCAACCAAATTATTATATTATTTGAACATATAGAACTAACTCGTGAGTTGCCTGCTATGAAAAAGTGCTCAAAGCACAGTGTCCTGAACAGTGCTTTTTTTTACACCTTCCCATGCTAAGACCCCTTTCCCATTTGCCAGATGGAATCTCCAATGGGTGTAGGAGATCTCCTATCTTAATGCATTCAGCCTTATTGACCTAGCATTTTTGGCACTTCCATACATAATCTTGGACATCCTTACCTATTCCAAGCCAAAAGAATTACCTTTTCAGAAGCGCATATGTCTTATGAATTCCCAGGTGTCCAACGCTTGGACTATCATGACACTCAATAAGAATTTGGAGCCTAATGTCATTATTATCCAAGACACATACTCTACCCTTGTAGAGTAGGTAGCCATCCTCAATAGTGTACTTTTTCCACTTGAGTCCTTTGATTAGTTGGATTTCTATTTCTAATTGCTTTCCATATTTCAGAGAAGTGAGGATCAAACTCACATTTCCCCTTTAAGGACTTTAGGAAATCATTCTGAAATTAAGTAAAGCTCAATTCATTAACAATTGGCATTTGGCTAAGAGATTCTGCTACCACATTGAACTTCCCCCTTTGATATGTCAATTGTATATCAAACTCTTGCATTAATTCAGCTAGCTTTTCTACCTTTAAACTCTGGCCGATTGCAAATCCACTTAATGCTCTCTTGATCAAAGATGATCTCGAATTTGGTACCATAAAAATCTAGTGCCTCCACTTCTTCAAAGCATAAACTATAGCATACAATTCCTTCTCATATGCCAAGTAATTCCATCCAACACGATCTAACTCTTTGCTTTCAAAAGCCACTAGTCGAGCTTTTTGTAAAAGTACTACCCCAATAGCAAAATCATTGGCATCTATCTCAACCATGAACAGTTCATTGGGACCCACTACCTTTAAGACAGGAGCTGCTGCTACATCTACTTTTAATTTTTCAAAACTTCTCTTTTGAGGTTCATCCCATATTAAGGTGCTTCCCTTCCCCTTAAGCTGGCCCATCATTGAAATAGCAATTGTAATCTTGGGTGAATCTCCCATAGAATCTATAAAAACCTAAGAATATCTATAATTCTTCTAGGCTTGTAGGATGTGGCCATTCCAATATGGCCCTTACCTTTTTAGGGTCCATACAAACCCCTTCTTGGGATATTATATGTCCCAAGTACTTCACTTCTTTTGCAAAGAATTCACATTTGGAGTTTTTAGCAAAGAGTGAATTATATCTAAGTAGTTGGAACACTTTTTGCAAATGTTCCAAATGCTTTTTTCTAGTTTTACTATGTATAAGGATATCATCTAAATATACTATAGTAAATTTCCCTAAGTATGGCCTTAAGACACTATTCATAAGTGTCATGAAAGTTGCTAGAGCATTTATTAATCCAAATTTGTTTAAATTTAAATTCATAATGCCCATACCTAGTACAAAATGATGTCTTAGGGACATCCTCTTCCCTAATTCATACTTGGTGATACCCTAACCTTAAATCAATTTTAGTAAAATATTTTCCCCCTTGCAACTGATCAAAGATCTCATCAATGCAAGGCATAGGATACTTATTTTTTATGGTGATTTTATTAGTGCTCATTAATCTATGTGTAATCATAGTGCCATCCTTTTTCTTTACCAGTAAAACTGGTGCAGACCAAGGTGAGCTACTTGGTTGAATTTGGCCCTTTCTAAGGTATTCCGTTATTGTCTTTCAACCTCACATTCCTCCGTTTGACTGCGCCTATATGGGGGTTTACAAATAAGGGTAGATCTAGGAATCAAATCTATTTTATGATCTATAGGGGGTAAACCATGAGGCAAATCAGATGAAAAAACATCTTTAAATTCAAACATTAGATCATTGAAAGAAGATTTATACTTTTTAACATTATCAAAAACAAAATTACTTCCTTCAAATGTAGAAGACATAAAATCACCAATAAAAGTAAGTTCACACATATCTACCTTGCATTCTTCTTGGTGTAGTAGTCATTCCAATTCCATCAAACAAATAAGAGGAGAGTTGTACACATCATGTTCTCCTTGAATCTGGAAGACTCTACCCTTTTTTTCAAACATAATGGAGTTATTAAGATAACTCCACTGTAAGCTATGCCCAAGACTATACAACCATTCTCAACTAAGCACTACATATGTTCGCAATCGAGATGCATAATTTGGAAATCCAAGGCATCTTGATAGCCTTGAATATCCACCTCTACACCATGTATCATGGTGTCCCAAACTTTTTTATCACTGCCCTTTGCCAAAGAGATCGCATATTTATGGGCACTTGGAGACTCTCAAGTAATTTTGATTTCTTACCTAATGAGTAGTTCAAGAAATTGTGTTGCACTATCATCAACCATCACTCTTACACTTTGCCCCTTTATTTTTCCATACATCCTCATTAAGTCATGAGGACCAAAGTGAGGTGCCACACTACCAATGATAGACCACACATGTGGGTGCTATCCTCATGATAGACCTCTACTTCAGTGTACTTTTTAGTAACATTAAGCGGCAACATGTGCATCGCATGTACTTGTTTTTGTGGAGGCTATTTAGGGCTTTAGCTCTCGCTTGTTTATTTTTAGGGTAGTTCCAAGTAGCATGGTCTTTGCCGAAACATTTGAAGCAAAGATTTTCCTATTTGGCCATTTCATAATCCTCTTTCTTCAACAGAGAATAATTTTTTATTTGAGGTTTCTTCGGTGGTGCCTGAGGAACCTCCTTCTTAAAGTGCCCCTCCTTTTCAAATTGGGAAATTTGTTGAACTTAGGAACAAAACCTGTTTGTTTTGAAGTTCCAACTTTGGAGTTCCCCATTGTATCGTCATATATTTTGGCATATTTAATTGCTTCCTCAAAGGTTTTGGGAGAATTTCTTTTCACCTCAACCTTATGTCTTTGAGACCTCTCACCTCCCTCTCATGAAACCCCTTATCTTTTGGAATCCATCAATTCCTTTCAACTTAAGGACCGACTCCCTATAGTTCACTATATACTAGACTAGAGTGTTTTTATCCATAGCACAACACTTTTGACCCCACTCTTTTTTCTTTCCTCTACCTCAAACTCCTCGATGTGAACTTTGATCCTGTTGTTTAAGTTTGGCGAGGCTTGAAATGGAGGTAAAGAGGTAGACCTTCAATTTTGGAAGATAGGATAGCAAAAAGGATGAAGAGGCTTTTAGACCTTTGCTTTTTTAGAGGGCTGTAAAAAGATTTGATGATGTGGCTTTGATTCTCAACTTTGGCCTTGTATGTTCTTTAATTCACTGAACTTTCCTGCACATGTCAATTGGCTCTCATTTCTCGCTGATTTGCCCTTTGCTAATTTGTGCAATTATCTCTATGAGCAAAAGGAATTCTATATTCTCCGCACAGTATTGACATTTGCACTGAGGTGTGCCATGAAATTTGCTCTTTGTTTTGTCTCTATGGACATGTGGCACTCACATGACATTGGTATCAAGAAAAATGAGAGAGCTAGAGGGGACCCACGGCTGAGTGGTTATTCTGAGAAGAGAGTCCTCTTTTGTTTCATGACATTGGTATCACGCAATTCGAGAGCCTGAGGAGAAGAGATTTTCTGCAGAAGGGAGCCAACATGTGTTCAAGTGGTTTCTTTTGGCTTGTGTTGCTTGAAACAAAGGTGGAGGCTATAAGAAAAATGAAAATTGGTGTTTGTTCTAGCCGAGGAGAGAGACAATGTAGAGATTGGACTTTGAAGTGGGCTAGCTCTGAGTGCTTTTGTTGCACTGTGGAATTTTGTTTCGATGGACTCGATGCTCTGTTTCAATTTTTTGTAATTGACAAACCTCGTGGGGGGCACGATTTCTATTCTTGAGTACCAAAGAGTAGAACACCAATGACCACTTCACCAACTTGCTCACAAGCATACAAGAGACCATTGATGACTATTTTGCCAACATGCTCGTAAGATACACTAGAGAATCGTAGTTTCTCTTCTAGCATTTGTACCTTTCTACCCTTTAGGCCTTAACATTGCACTCCCCATTGTCTAAGCCTAGGATAGTTCCTAGTCCCCAACCCTCTAGGCTCCCATCAACAAAGCACTGTCGAGTCGACTCATTGTCAAGCCCTCCTGGTCTCTTGCCTCACCATAACTGCTCCTCAAACTTATGTGATTATGGCTGATGTAACAACTGGGAACACAAATTTACCATTGCACTATGGGCAAACCGCATGGCATTTAAAGTTGTGACTAATTGCACACCCTTTAGCCTTGCATTTGGGGTAAAAGCTGTAATCCCCATGAAATTTATATTCCCATGCCTAAGGGTGGCAATACGAGACTAGATATCCAAAGAGGCCATTCCTTAGAGGCTAATAAGGCTCGAGAAGCTCAATAAAATGAGGCTAAGAGTAGCGTATGACATAGTCAAAAAACTTCATCAAAAACACTGGTTTGACTACAACCTCAAAAAAGGACCTTAAAGAAAGCGACCTTGCACTATTGTACAGTGTGAGGAATACTAAGTGCAAGCTTAAATATCATAGAATGGGTCCATACTGGGTTGTGGAGATCATGTTGCAAGGGTCATGCCGCATTGCAACCCTTGATGTAGTTTAAATGGATGGCTTCATTAACGGGAGTAAACTTAAATGTTATTATGACCTTGTGACTCTCCAAACACTATAAGCCATCCATCAAGAAAAGGAACTAAAAAAGGACGTTGCTCGCATGAAAAGACAAGCAATAGAAGAAGCCCCAGCATGCCAATCCAAAACTCATCCAAAATGAAACAATTAGGGCTCATATTGATTTTCAAGGCAATAGTAGAAGGGCTAGACCCTCTTAAAGATCTAACTATTGCCCTTGCTAGATTGCCAGTGGTATTTTAGTTGTGCAAGGAGATGATATGATCCACTGAAGCCTTTGTGGACCACAAGGAGAGTCATAACCTAATTTTCTAGGAGGTATGTGAACGCCTCTTATTGCCAGAGGTAACACTTAAACCCATCTTGTTATTGTGATAAATGGTCAAAGCATGCCGGCAATGGGGTATGTGGAAGTAAAGCATGCTGGCAATGGGGTATGTGGAAGCATGCCGGCAATGGGGTAGTGTGGCGAGCACATCCTAGATGTGATGCACGCAGGTGCCATCGATGAAAAGACAATCCTTGGCAGGTCCTAGTGCTGAGTCATCAATTGTCAAATTGACTAGCAAGAATGAATAGCGATCTTGATAAGCAATGGATCCATCTCTACAATCTCACTCAGTTCAAGAGTCTCAAAGTCAAAGATGTCCCCAACCTACAAGTCCAAAAAAGCACCCACCTAGGTATGCCGGCAAGAAAACCAGAGGTCCACCCAGCAAGGTTCAGGCTTCATCATCCACCCCCTGCCAAATCCATTATACCCTGTGGAAAGGTGATAGATAATTGCCTCAAATCAATTATGCATGTAGTGCAATTGCTTTGGTTGATCACAGTGAAATACAAGCTCAAAGAAGAAAGAGATCCGAGATACACGACAGATCACACAAAAAAATAACACCTCTATTCATCAAAAGAACGAGCGCATCCCTACTGGGCTTGTTGCTCACTAAAATATAGATAGCCACAAAGGCTCTGTCACACAGACTCTGCCACAAAGGCTTACCACTCAACAACTTGAAACACTGGCCTAATCAAGACAAATAAACCTCTACACACTGATTGATGATACCGCCTCTCCAACACATAACCTTGATGGCCCTGGCTATGTCCTGCTAAAAACATGGAGAGCGACTCTCATCACCACCCTAGAGAGAACTGGAATGGAGGCAACAGCCATGAAGAGTACTAGAGTAAAGTGGCCAGCTTCTACATAGGTGATTGCATGCAAGAGGTCCACGTGGACTGTAGAGCCCTTAGTACTCGCTAACCTCATGAGGATGAAGCCCCCGACTAACCTAACAATCCATCCCTCAACCAAAATGAGGTAAAAGATAACACAGAGAACAAAGAAACATTCTTCTCACAAAGAGTATGTGTGCTCACAAAGAGACTCGCCTCATAAACCTGAACAAAATCACTCACAAAGAGTTCAACTTCACCAAAATTGTAAGACTAAAAGGCATAATCTTGATCACTGAAGTGATCACTTCGACCAGCATAGTAGCATTGCTTGTTCCTTGGCCTTCTATTGCCATTGCTTTATGCTCTTGACTGGCTTGAGAACTTCGTCACGTCACTTTGTATAGCAGAACTTTTCAATATGTCCATCTTTGCCACAATAGTTACATCTCTTTGTGTCCCTAACTGGTGGCTTCTTTTGATGTCCTACTGCATACGCTTTACTATCAAACCATGTGAAGGTTTTCACTTTTCTTCACTTAAGAGCATTCCTACACAATCCAAGAAGCCCATTTCATCATCAAGTCTAAGAATTCGAATGATCTCACCAAACTGCTCTGCTGGTAAACTCCTGATCAAAATAGCTTTCTTATCTTCGTCCTCTACACATCCTCCTAGATCATTTAGTTGTCTCAGAATTGCTTGCATTCGATTAAGAAAGATCCCTAGTGTCTCCAATTCAGTCATCTGTAGATCAAAAAGATCATGCTTTAGATTAGACTTTGAATGCTTCATTCATACTCCGAAAAGTGTCTCCAACATGTGCCAATTCTTAGCTGCTGCTGTCACCTTAACATCTAAGTGATGAAAATACTCTAGCCCTAATTCTCTACCCAGATAGCCCAAGGCCTTCTCATCTTGCTGTTCCCACATTGGTATCTTATTAGCATCTTGAGATCTTTCTTTGGGCTTCTTCTTGGTGCCAGATACTATGCCCCATAGCCCTTTTTGCATGAAGAGAAACCTAGTGGCCAGCTGCTAGGAGACGAAGTTTCTTCCACTAAAGGTAACCAAAATAGCTCCATGTTTATCCTTCTTGAAAGATTCCATGCTCACAGTTTATGTGGATTCAAAATAATTCTAAAACATGCCTCTACAAGTAGTATGGAGAGAAGTCTTCCAACACCTCTTTTACTTCTCTGTTTCCTCACAATGACACTCCTTGACCACGGCTTCATATAAACTTTAGACATGCATGCACCATAAGAACTGGTAAGAGAAATTCACAGATGACCTTGCTCTCATACCATTGATAAATAATTGCCTCAAATCAATCATGCATGTTATGCAATTTCCTTGGTTGATCACAACAAAATACAAGCTTGAAGAATAAAGAGAGCTGAGATACACAACAGATCACACCAAAAAATAACACCTCTATTCATCAAAAGCACGAGCACATCCCTACTATGCTTGTTGCTCACTACAATATAGATAGCCACAAATGCTCTGTCACATAGACTCTACCCCAAAGGCTTACCACTCAACAACCTAAAACAATGACTTGATCAAGACAAATAAACCTCTACACACCGACTGATGATACTGCCTCTCCAACACGTAACCTTGCTGACCCCAGCTATGTCAAGGAGCCAAGAGGTAGATGACCCTACTCAAAATATGGAGAGCGACTCTGATCGCCGCCCTAGAGAGAACAAGAATGGAAGTGACTGGCTTGGAGAGTACTAGAGTAAGGCGACCAGCTTCTACGTAGGTGATTGCATGCAAGAGGTCCACGTGGACTATAGAACCCTAACTACTCTCTAACCTCATGAGGATGAAGCCCGACTAACGTAACAACAGAAAGGCTTGTACTCCGATAGTGCTCGCACCCTTCAAGGATGCCACCACTGAGGTATCCGGAGGAAAGACAAGGACACCACCAACCACACTGCACCCACAACATCGATAGTCCAAGCATCTACCTCTTCGAGTTATCAACAAAACGACTAGAGACAGGGCATCTATGGCTTCCCAAGGGTGCTTTCCAAACCAATGCTATCTGAAACCCTAGAAGAGCCTTAGTATACTGCTTCACTTCCACCTTACTTCCCATGCCAAATCTGATTCGAGCTCCCAAAGAAAGGAAACCCAAAGTAGAAGACATGCAACCAAGTCTAAGAAACAAATAATTCACTCAAGGTGGATCCCTAAGTAGTTACTAAAAGCTCAGGGCTGCTATGGACATAATGCATACATTTGGGTACCCAAGACCCACCCCACAGCTACTCTATCTTCCATCACCCTCGCCAAAGGCAGAAGGCAATCTACAGATTCATCAAGCATCACGGCAACAATAGTCCCACAAGAATTTGCCTATAAAATGGAGGTGATCCCTCAAGAACCTATTGTTCGCCCATCAAAGGAAAAAGCCACTCTACCAAGGTCACAAGCAACCCCTTTATACCCTTGAATTCTTACGTTACATGGGAAAACATTGTCAATGGCCACAGTATAGTCAAATGAACCTACTCCTAAAAAAAGGGCAGAGTTACAAGCACCCGCTGCATCGAAAGGCAAGTCAGAGGCCAAAGCAACAGTGCCTCCACATTTTGCTTCTAGAATGATAGCTAGCATGGTAACACCACAATAACCTACTCCTAAAAATAGAGTAGTACCACAAGAACCTACTGCTACTCCTACTTTGAAGGCACCGGCTTTGAATATGGCAATCCACACACGTGTCACAAAACATCAAGCTGAGCTAAATCTACCAAGACCTCAAGGCCACACTACTCCCAATGGATGCCCCTAGTGGGACCATGCAAGTCAACACCGACAAGATACCAATGCTATTCGTTTGCAACTCCAATGCATAGCTATCCGCCTTACTCATAGGAGCACTCAATACATATGTGGCTTGGAAAGAGTCAAGGCACCCCAAGTGTGGGGGTTAAAGGTCACTGTGCCTTTACCCCAGTTATACATGTACAATACTCAAACACATATATAAATGAATGAAAAAGAAGATTAGGGTGGTTCTGCACCCACCAAAACTTGTGTGGCTCTCTGTTTCTCTCTCTCTCCCTCTTCCGTTCTTGCTTCCATTGAGAGCACTCTCAATTGGTATCAGAGCCCAGGTGATCTAGCTGAGCGTGCGTGAATGCTTGAAGCTCAGCAGCTCTGTGGGAGGAAGGAAAAGCTCCATGGGAAGCTTTGTGGGTGACTTTACTTGCATTCGAGTGTGCAGAGACCTTGGAGGAACCTTTGGAAAAGTCACTTTGGCTTTGCAAAGTGGTTTTGAGAGCTTGTTAAGTGTTTTCAAAGAAAAAGTCGTTTTTTGAGCTTTTCCCTGTTCTGTTCGATGACAAAGACTTCGTATTGACTTGTAGAGGCAACTATTGCTTGCTTTTGGTGTCCACTTCACTTCAGGAGCTTGGAAACACCTTCATTCTTGAATCTGGGATCATTTCATTGGATTTCTGACTCACTGTGTCAGTTCCGACGTTTTTCTGCCCGGGTGTTGGAACTCAAGTTTGGAGCAACCATTTGCAGATCTGTCAGTTCCAGTGGACTCAGGAGGTCCTAAAACTTCTATGTTGCTCATCATTCGTACTCCGGTGGAGTTTACAAATAGCTCTATTTCTAAAAACGTTTTTCAGTCTGTGTGTTGGACCCAGTGATTGAGACCACGGTTTCCAAAACTGTCTGTCCCATTGCGTTCCGGATGCCCAAAAAAATCCCTACCTGTCAGTTCTTGCGTGATTGGGTGGAGGATTTTCAGAGTTATAGATCTCTGTCTATTCGATTTCGTCTCTCTGTTATGCCTATTGTGGCATACACATTTGGGTACACCTGATATTTGGTGTGATTCTCTCTTGCAGGTACTAGTATTTGGGACTTTGTATCATGGCATCCTCTTCCATGTCTGAAAAGGAGTTTTTCAGCATTAAAAAGTTTGATGGGACAAATTTTTCTTTGTGGAAAGAACAAATAAGGGATGTGCTTATTCAAAAAAAGTAGATTAAACCCTTGGCAGGGATTGAAGCTAAGCCTGCAAATATGTCTGAGGATGATTGGAATGAGTCGGATGCATTAGCAAAATCTACTATTAGACTTCATCTTGCAGAGTCAGTTTATTTCACAGTAGTAAATGAGCAGAGTATAGAAGATTTGTGAAAGAAACTATGTGCCACTTATGAGAAGGAAACTGCCTCTAATAAAGTTTACCTCATGAAGAGGTTGTTTGAGCTGCAGATGAAGGAAGGGGTCTCCATTGCTTCTCACTTGAATGAATTCAATATTATTTTCAGCCAGCTTTAGGCTCAGAAGATGTGGAGACTAAGGCAATATTTCTCTTATGTTCATTGCCATCCTCATGGGATACCTTCCGTACAGCTGTCAGTAACTCTGCACCTAGTGGAGTACTAAAATTTGATGATGTTATGGATAGCTTGTTGGCCGAGGAGATTATACGGAAGTCTATGGATGGCAACAAGCAGGATGCAGCCTTAAATGTGTGAAGGGGCAGATCACAGTTCAGGGGGAAGTCCCAAGAAAGAGGGAAGTCTCGTAGCAAATCCAGGGCATGGAACATTGAGTGTCACCACTGTGCCAAGAAGGGCCATATGAAAAAGGATTGCTACAAGCTGAAAAGAGAGCAAAAGGATAAGAAAAAGGATGCAAATTGGGGTGCAAATCAAAAGGAAGAGAGTCCAAGGGAGGACAAAGGAAAAGTGAAGATTGAGGAGATCAATGCAGTCACACATGATAGTGACAATGGCGTTCTCTTCATGTCTAGTTTATCTGCAGAGTTGCTTACCACTTCAGATGATGCATATTCCCAGGATTGGATTTTGAATTCTGATGCTTCATTCCATGTTACTCCCCATAGGGAATGGTTCTCTACTTATGACAGTGGAAAGACAGGTTGTGTGCATCTTGGAAATGACTATGCATGTGACATAGTGGGAGTAGGTGACACAAAGTTTTCTTTTGCAAATGGGTCTGCATTTATTTTGAAACATGTGAGACATGTGCCTAAGTTGACCAAGAGTCTTATTTCAGTGGGTCAGCTAGATGATGCTGGTTTTCACACCACTTTTGGCTTTCAGAGTTGGAAAATTCAAAAGGGCTCTATGCTTTTGGCCAGGGGTGCCAAGTGTGGGACTTTGTATCCCTTACATGTATCAGGGGTATTTGATCATGTTGTTGCAATAACCGAGCAGCCAAGCACTTCTTTGTGGCATTGCAGTTTGGGGCACATGAGCCAAAATGGAATGAAACTCTTATGCCATTTGGGTTATGTACCGCATTTGAGTTTCTCTCTCGTTTCTCTGATTTTGACTTATGTGAGCACTGTCTCTATGGGAAGCAGACTAAATCAGCCCATAAAAGAAGGGGAAAGAAAGAGTTTGAAAAGCTTGATTTGGTGCGTTCAGACGTATGTGGTCCCATGCCTACACGGTCATTAGGCGGGGTTGAATACTATGTGACATTCATTGATGATGCAACTAGGAAAGTGTGGGCTTATGCTATAGCTCGGAAGAGTGATGTGTTCCAGGTATTTCAGAAATGGCTGGCCTTGGTTGAGAATCAGTCAGGTAGAATGCTTAAATGCCTACGGACTGACAATGGTGGAGAGTATCTCTCTCATGACTTTTAGCATTTCTGTGATACATGTGGGATTAAGAGGGAGCTCACATCCCCTCGTACTCCAAAGCAGAATCCAGTTGCAGAAAAGATGAACCGTACCATTCAAGAAAGGTTGCAATGCATGCTTTCCAATGCAAGTCTTTTTGGTGGTTTTTGGGTTGAGGCAATGAAGACTGCAGTGCATGTGATCAATAGATCACCTAGTAAGAGTTTGGATGGTGGTATTCCTGAAGAGGCATGGAGTGGCAAGAAGCCCTCTTACTCTCATTTGCGTATATTTGGGTGTGAGGCATATGCACATGTGCCAAAAGAGCTTCAAAAGAAGCTAGATCCTAAGTCCAGGAAATGCATCTTTCTAGGTTATGGTGAAAGTGGAGAAATGGGCTATCGTCTCTGGGCTCCAGAAGCAAAGAAGATCATATGCAGCCATGATGTAATCTTCAATGAGAAGAAGATGCATAAGGCACCCATGAGGGATGTGGAAATGAGGAGAATCACTTTCCAGGATGTGAATCCACCTACATATGTTGATAGACAGCAAGTTGTCCATGCACCAAATGTGCAAGAAATGGTACCACCAAGTACTCCCACAGGTATACAATCAAGGATAGATGATGGATCATCTATTGGTGGAAATGATGAGCTAAATGTGGTTGATATGCAGGTGGGACAGCAAGCTGAAATGCTCTTGAGAAAATCATCTCGAGTGTCTAGACCGCCTGATAGGTTTGTTCCAGGAGTAGACTATGTGATGCTTACTGATTGCAGGGAGCCTTCTTGCTACAAAGAGGCTATGATGCGCGAGGATCAACGCAAGTGGGAGTATGCTATGCAATCAGAGATGAGTTCACTTATGAAGAATAAGACTTGGGACTTGGTTTCTTTGCCACATGGAAAGAAAGCATTGCCATGTAAATGGGTCTACAAAATGAAGGTCACAGGTGATGATGTGCCTAGGTACAAGGCCCGTTTGGTTGCTAAAGGGTTCAAACAGGAGAAGGGTGTGGACTTTGATGAGATATTCTCTCCGATTGTGAAGATGACCACACTTAGATGCATGCTTGGACTAGTGGCAGTAGAGGATATGGAGCTTATGCAGATGGATGTCAAGACAGCTTTCTTGCATGGGGATTTGCATGAGGAAATTTACATGGTGCAGCCGGAAGGCTTTGAAGAAAAGGGCAAAGAGCATTTAGTTTGCAAGCTAAAGAAGAGTCTCTATGGTCTTAAGAAAGCACCTAGAGAATGGTATCAGAAGTTTGATGCTTTCATTCGATCCCAGGGTTTTAGAAGGAGTGAAATTGATCACTGCCTCTACACTAAAAGGGCTAAGGATAATAGCTTGATAATCTTGGCACTATATGTGGATGATATGCTATTGGCTAGCAAGAATACTTATGAGCTAGATGCATTAAAGGCCAAGTTGCATGAGGCCTTTGATATGAAGGATTTGGGATTTGTAGGTCATATTCTTGGTATGCGCATCACGCATGATCAGAGTAGGAAACTCCTTTGGCTCTCACAAAAAGAGTATGTTACAAAAGTATTGCAGCGTTTCAATATGGAGAGGGGGAAGGCAGTGAGTACTCCATTGCCTCCATATGTGAAACTGAGTCATACAGATAGTCCCAAATCAAATGAGGAAAGGGCCATGATGGCCAAGGTTCCTTATGCATCAACAGTTGGGAGTCTTATGTATGCTATGATAGCTACTAGATCAGACATTGCATTTGCAGTGGGAGTTGTTAGCCAGTATATGGCTAATCCAAGAAAGAGGCATTGGGAGGCAGTTAAGTGCATCATGAGGTACATGAAGGGTACCAAGGAGATGTGCATTTGCTTTGGTAAAGGAGACATGCGTGTACTTGGATACACAGATTCAGACTATGTAGGACATGTGGATAGTAGGAGATCCACTTCTGATTATGTGTTCACCTTTGTAGGTGGTGCAGTGTCGTGGATGTCTCGCACACAGAAGTGCGTTGCTTTGTCTGCCACAGAGGCTGAGTATGTTGCAGCCACAGAGGGTTGCAAGGAGGCTATATGGCTTGATCGGCTAGTGGGAGATTTGGGGATTCATACAGGTGTACCGACATTGCATAGTGATTCCATGAGTGCTATTCAGCTAACACAAAATCCGGTCTTTCATGCAAAGACCAAACACATTGAGGTCAGGTACCCTTTCATCAGGGAGGTACTTGAGGACAAGCGCATAGAGCTTGTCAAGGTTCATACAAATGATAACCCTGTAGATATGCTGACGAAGAGTCTACCTAGTCACAGCGGTTTGAGTATTGTCGTGTATTAATGGGCATTGGATAGTATGCTCACTGGTTGTTCTCCCTTAAAGGCACAATGTCCTTTAAGTGGGAGGTTGTGGGGGTTAAAGGTCACTGTGCCTTTACCCCGGTTATGTACAATACTCAAGCACATATATAAATGAATGAAAAAGAAGATTAGGGTGGTTCTGCACCCACCAAGACTTGTGTGGCTCTTTGTTTCTCTCTCTCCCTCTTCCGTTCTTGCTTCCATTAAGAGCACTCTCACCAAGCACCCACCGATCTAATTTTGTTTATTCAATCATAGGGTCTAGGTGAAAATAGGAGGTCTAGGGGATAGGTGAAAAGTCATTATGATAGGGTTCCAAGCCTTAGGAGAAAATACTGTTGCAAGCCCTATCAGAGGACGTCCACACCTCATGAGTTAGTTTAGGTGAATGGGATCTTCACAGTCTGCACACACCCTCAAAATCCAAAGTATGAGAACTAAAATTCGCACCCACGAGCGGTCAGGCTACCCACCAATGACCTCTCAAAATTGACAAAAAGGCCAAGTCCTAACACCTCCCCCATTGCATTGCCCCCCCCTCCCCCCTCCGAGTCACAAAATGTCAAGAAATGTCCAAAAACTCAAAAAGGGCCAAAATTGGAAAAAATGCTGCACTAAAATTAACTCAGTGCATGCTTGGTTAGCAACCCTGTGCATACTGGGTTAGCAACCCTGCATATGCCAGGTTATTATCACAATGCATGGTAGGTTAGCCCTTCCAATAATGTAGCACACACTAAATTATAACATAGCACACATCGGGTTAGCTAATGCAGCACATGTTGCATTAATTTTCTATATAAAAAACCCCTTGGGCAAAAATTTGTTGTGTTCACACTTGTAATAGAACTCTGCCAAAATTTTCCTAGCACAATACTTATAGCCTCCAAACTGACTTCCATCTCCCCCAAGTTGCTCCATCTGCATGAGTACTAGCTCCAATGACTCTCTCAGTGATCTTTTTGTCATTTATGACTCCTTCCACCCCATGGAGTCCAGCCTCTCCCATGTTGAGACACCAAGCCTTGTCACCCCTTCCTAGCCTCTCCACCCCATCCAACACTCTCTCTATGGCTACAGCCCCCCCCCTTTCTACCCCATCAGTCCCTTTCCCCATCTCTCTGCATCTCCAAGGACCTGTTACAAATGAAGAACTAGTAGCCAAAACCGAGGTCGGCCATACTCAACCTTAAGAGTCTGTCCAAGCCTCTACCTCTAGACCGGCAAAGAAAGATAATCCTAGCAACTACCCTCTAAACAGAGCATTCCATTATGACAACAGCGAACATGTCCCCATTAGGCCACTAATGGCTTGATGCACTCCAAGGTCTCTCAGTCCACTCCTTCTGCTACAAGCCAAATTTGGACTTCTACCTCTCCTACGATAGCTACCAATGCTATCAGGCCTACCATAACTTGGAGTAAAGCCATGCATAGAAGCTATTGGGCTCATGTCCCTGGTCAACAATCAACTTCCCTGCTATCTTGATCTGAACTTGATCAATCAGTTGTGGACAACTACAACCACACGACCAAGATTACATTTTTGACAGATGACTAGGGCATCACCCACCACTTCCAATTGAGCATGATGACAATTTTGGGATTTCCCATGATGACAGAGAAGAAGCTGGTCATCACCACAAGGGAGGCGTTCCCTTCGACGACATCAAAGACAAGGTGCGGGTGCTCCAGTTTTTACTAAAGTGGAAATTTCCGACCACCACATCTAAATACAAAAGCTCTTTCAGAAACTATAATTTAATGTGAGAGGCTTTACACATTTTATTTAACAAGATAGGGAGAATCCCCTTGTTGTAAACAAAGGGGATAGTCACAACAACACAAAGCAACTATAGACGCGCTTGATAGACACGCAAAATAGCAGGCGCATCTATAGGCGTTGCTTGAATAGAGAAATTACAGGCGCGTCTAATAGCACATCTAATAGCTCGTCTATTTGCACGTGTATTAACACGTCTATTAGCGCATCTACACTAAGAAAATATGGGCCCGTATAACATTGCATTTGTCAGCGTGTCTATTTGTGCATGTATTAGCGCATCTATTTGCGCATCTACACTGAGAATTAGACACATATTTGCTCCATATTAGTAAATGTACTATACATCACTTTGGAACGTGGCATAATAGGTATGACATGCCTCCATCTATTATTATCCACCATTGGTTGATAGACAACCTAATTCAAACACAAATACAATCATGTTATTTTCCTTGCATCGAAGGTATCAAATATTTAAAAGCAAGTATTTTTATATGTGTGCACAGTACCTGTTCACATTGTTGCGATAGTACTAGTGTGTCCTTCCTACTTTGCCAAAATTTTGTGGAGTCAATAGTTACAAAGCCACTTGCATGGCGTTTGATTTTGCATTAGGGCCTCTTTCCACCACGTCCTTAAACCACTTTACATCCAAAAAATATACAAAGAAGCGTCGAAAGTCAAGCTTAATAATATCTTGGATTATGCCACCAATATCATCCATGGCTCCATTGGCTCTGTCAAAGCTAGCAATGACGCCGCAATCTTGTGTGTTTCTCTTATCATCAATCCTTTTGTTCGAAAATGCTTGCCCTCACACCATATAGCATTGAACATAGTGAACTACACCAAGAAAAAATCAATTAAATAAGCAATCTAAATTATTGAAAGCTCCTAACTTATGCATAACATTCTATATACCGACCTTGCTTATGCATCCCCTAGCATACTCCCATTCTTCCATTGTGATATGCATCCCCTTGTCTTTCTCTGCTTCCTCCATTTCATCAAGTAGCCAATCCACATGAATATCCTTTGGAAGTGCTCTTAGATACTGAGGGTATGCACATGAGATTCGTGGTGTGTACGAAAGAGGGCCCTTTCTTCTTATCTTCTTGCCTTTGCATCCTCGTATCTTGTCACCCATCTTTTCATCACATCACTATTAAGCATGCAATAGAGGTTGATACTATTAAGCAACTCTGTGTCTATTACTTTGTTGCATCCTTTCCCTTGAGGCACAATAGAGGTCATCCTTAGGTCTTCATCATCTCTCCATAGTTGTGGAAGAGAGCTATCCACATCCACAAGAAACTCAGAAATGTATACAAGTGACTCTTGTACCAACCAACCCTCGGCCATGCTACCTTCGGATCTTGCATGTTGTCTCACAAAGCCCTTCAAGGTCTTCATGAAGCGCTCGAGGAAGAACAACCATCGTGCATGTATAGTACTGCATATAGCAATCTCATCCACCAAATGCACTATAAGATGTAGTTGGCTTATAAGAATAGAATGTGGAAATGTCTCCTCCACTAAACAAACCACCTCCATTGACATAACTCAAGCATTCTCAAGTGTGGTGGGATCTATTTCCTTGGAGCTCACATACCTAGAAATGAAAAAGTACACCATATTAGCAATATGAACACCTTGCATGGAGTATTGATACGCATCATATTTTGTATCATGTAAAGTATCTCACAAGCTCACCCATCTTGTAAATACAATCTTTCACATCCTTCGATGCACTACGAGAAATGCTAGTAGGTAGTATGAACTAAACCCAGAGGAGGTGGTTGATTAGCTGCTTATAATTATTCACTCACAAATTTGAAAGGAAAAAGATATTATGCACATAAAATACTTACTTGGAGCATCTTGTGCCAATCATGAGATTTCAAGCCATATAATTTCTCTACACCTCTTTTCTTGCTCTTTGTAAAGGCTCCCTTCAAACACCTCATGCATCCAGGGGGAGTATGAATTGTAGTAATAGCACGCTTCACCGCCACCATCTCTAGCTTTGATAACCTCCACGATGCACAAGGTAAAAAAACACGCCCATTTGGTCTCTCTTGTGGCCAAGCTTCACGCATCCTCCCTGTGGTACGTAGATCCTCCCTTATGCCTACGGAATCTCGTGTCCCATTCAAATGCTCCCAAATGGTAGATGCCACATTCTTGAACATATGCATGGGATCAACCAAGAGATTGATCTTGAGGTGGGACCAATATGGTAAACGATAAAAGATGGAGTATCTAAACAAAAGTTGGCATTAGCAGGCAATCTTTATTTCCAGTCAATATAGCACACAATAGTTACAAACCCTTACCGGCTCATGCCAAGTGGTGGAGGAGTTATGGAACCGTCCCAAATTCTCATGCAATCTCCCACAGTGAGTGATTGTGGGAGGACTTCATTCCAAGGGGCAACATATCTAGGATGATCAGGTGGGAGAAATCGATGGTGATTCTCATAGATGATCTTATTCAATGCGTCTGCCCATGAGGCAACTAGCGAAGGACCACAAACAGGACATGCATGGTAACCTGATGTAGTGAGACCTGAACAATAGACGTAATTAAGAGTTGAAGGTGGGTTCAAGGTGCCACATCGGTTGCCTACTCATAATTAAAAGTGCAATGCTTACTTGAACACTCGCCATAACTTGGGAAGTCATGCATCATCCACATTAAGACTGCTTTATAGTTGAAGTCTCGTGATGAGGGAGGCCTGCTCACAACATGCACCTCGATACCTCTCCAAAGCATCTCTAGCTCGTCAATCAAAGGCTCCAAATAAACATCACAATTTTTGACTTTATGTTTCCCTGGAATTAGAAGGGACAACATAACATGTCCTTTCTTAATAGCCATAGAGGGTGGAAGATTATAATTCACTAATATCACTGGCCATACACTGTAAGAGGTGCTTTTGAGACCAAATGGATTCACACCATCCATACCCAATCCAAGTCTCAAGCTCCTAGGTTCTTCCTTGAAGCTTGGCCATGTGTCTTCAATATGCTTCCACACAGGAGAGTCTGCAGGAGTTCTCCACTTGCCATCGGTTGATCGATGGGAGGAATACCATGACATGAGCTCTGCAATGGATTTGCACTTGAACATATGTTGGATGCAAGGGATTATGGAAAAATGTCGCAGAACCTTACGAGGCTCGTCCAAAGTTTTGAGATATGCTCTATATCTTGCCTCTCCACAAGTAGGGCACTCTCTTTCATCCTTATGTAGTGCACGAAACAAAACGCAATCGTTGACGCATGCATGGATGCGCTTGTAATCTAATCCTCCAAGAGAGGTCACATGTTGCCTTGCCATATCTCTTGAGGTCGGTAATTTATTCTCTCTTTGAAGCATTTTACACAATAGCCTGCATGTGAAGACCATAAATGAGGAAAAGCATTCGAGTAATTGAGCCACTAGGATAATTCACCATGTTTGCAGAATAGACTTTAAAGCTTACCTGAGTAATGCATTCAAACTTGCATTGCTCCATCCCTCCTCCATCCATAGATGGTTTGCAAGTTAAGTAACTCAAGGGAGGCATATAGAACAAAGAATGTGCACCCCTCAAACAGTGGAGTCGATGCTGCGGTAAAAAGATCATCCTACTCCATGCTATCATCCCTCCCTTCGGATTGATGGACGTATAAATCCCGCACCATATCATCAAACACCTCCTCCTCCACAGCTTCATGAGGTAAAGGCGGAGGGCTACTATCACCATCACTCCATGCATCCGTAACGGTCCCTCCTGAAGATCCCACCTCATATCGCCGATGCTTCGCCTCCTCATGGCGAGCATAGGGCAACATATGCGGGTGTGGCACTGCATCCTGTATCAAATTAAAATGGGATCATAACTCAAACATATGAACACCCATAGGTATCTCAATCAACCTTAACTCTTTAACACTTACCATGTCTACGGTCGCATCCCATTCTCCATACTTTGAGATGTGATTGAGTGTAATCCTGTGTGCACGATACATGTTTCCTCGACATCGATCACACATACATTTGATTTTTTGCTCCAACCACATTTCGCGATGGTGGATACGGAGGAATTCATCCTCACTGGAGCTACTTGTTGAAGATGACGACATCCTACAAACAAACAACCCAAAAAATTTTGCTTTTCTTCAAATATTTAATTTTAAAACTCTATAGTGTGTCTAAAGGCACGTCTAAAACTGCATCTGTCTATTCTATGGTGCATGTCTATAGGCGCATCTAAAATTGCGTGTGCTCTATGTATTTAGACGTGCAATTATACGCGTATTTAGATGCGTGTATAGACACACCATTAGATGCGGTTTTCAAATCTACTTTTAGCATGCTTGCTTTGCTTTTCTTTACATAAGCTTCACGCGGCTTACTTGCTTTGCTATTACAAATCCATAGTTCGACACTTAAGAGGAAGGCATCCACACTTACTTCCAGGCTTACACTTAAGAGGAAGGCACCCACACTTACTTCCAGGCTTACAGAAGAAGAGGGTGAACAAGGAAGAGAAGCAACTTTGAAGAAGAACAAGAAGCTTCCATACCTCTATCCAAGGTAAGTCTCTTTACGGTTAATCTTCTTTGGAAGTTGCTCTCTTTGGATTTGTCCTTTGTCGTATCCAAGAAACGAATGATTTTGGTATCAGTGTTATGCTTTTTATAGGGTGCATGTCCTTTTCCAGTTTTTAGAATAGTCCGTCTGTCGAAGCGTGTCTATAGACGCATCTCAGAGCACGTCTAAAATCGCATCTACATGCGTGTCTATAGACGCGTCTAGTCTGTTTTCAGACAGACAGCCACATCTATAGACGCGCTGTTATAAACAAAAATAGATGCATCTATAGACGTGCTCCAATAGTTTTAGACCCTTCCCTTTCCTTCCCTTCTCTTCTCTTCCCTTCCCTTCCCTTCTCTTCTCTTCCCTTTCCTTTTCTCTCTTTTTCTCTTCTTTTTCTCTTCTCAGCTCATCAGTAATCTTCTTTTTTTCTTTTTTCCAGTTCATCATGTGGCCAGGAAACTCTTTAGGCTCACCTGATCTCGGAGAGACCATTTTTAGGGAGTTATATAACCTTTTAGGGTGGGAGTTATACGGCTACATGATAGGTACTCTTAACACCCCCCAGGAGTCGGCACTACAGACTCCAAACCACCCCAACCCCACACCAGCTGAGATTACCCCAGCGGAGTCAGCACAGCCCAGCCGGCTACATAGCCAAGACCCTTCCCCCTTCCCTGATGCCATCTTATGCCCCTTTCCTGATGCCATCTTATGCCCCTTCTCCCATGTTGTTAGGAGGTCCTTCTGTCTCGCAGAGCCGTCGGCATACTCCTGTGCAGTCAAGACTCGATTCTCCAGCTATGAGTGGTCCACGTAGTCCCATGCAATCTCCAGCTACAAGTGGCCAACATACTAGCTCGACACGACACGGTAGTAGGCATAATAGCAGGGAGAGCGGTGGGGGATGCATGGCACAGTGCTTTGGGAGGGGTGGTGGTGGGGACAATGATGATTCAGATGATTTAGACGTGCCTCCGGGTGATGGTACGATCTTCTATGACATCACTAAGACAGGAGGCATCTTGATGGATGCACGGGGGAAGGACATCATGGCCTTCATGCACTCTATAATTGCTAACAATTACAGAGATTGCTTTATCCACTACAAAGACCATCCAAAGAGGTTGGCTGATGAGACCCTCGCTGCTGTTCGCTCTAGGTATCCTAACCCCCCCAATCTTCAGTTCACAGATAAATGGGCCAAGTTAAAGATTGTTACGACACTTGGCAATAAAAGATCTTCGCTTAAGAGGCAGGCACTAGCAGAGCTTGCTAGGCTCGAGGGAGGTCAACCACCAAGGGGCCCGTCCCACACCACTCACAAGCATGAGTGGAAGAAAGCAATGAAGTCAGCGAGGGAGGATCCCAGTGTGCAGCACATGGAGGCATGAAGGATCCAAATGGAGCAATATGGAAGCATGCATTTTGGTGCAGGGGGTGTTGAATCATGGGAGGCCCAATTTATAAGTATCGATCTCAAATTATATTATTTATGTAGTTTATTAGGAGGTTGTTTCTTTGTACTAACCCCTCCGCAAATTGTGTCGCCTTGCAGCTTGATATCGTGGGCAGATACCCTACTCCTATTGAGACAGCCTACCACCGCCACCATCGTAGAGGAGATACATGGAAGCACTTCTATCATGACGGGTTGATTACTGAGGAGCAGTATATCCGGACTACTGGAAGGCCCCCCGAGGTATTTGAAAGTAATTAAATAATGTCAATATTATAAGTAAAGATTTGATTTTTCATACATTGATATATGTTGTCCCTTGTTTATAGTCCCCTGCACAAGAAGATGAGGAAGAAGACAAGGAAGGAGGCGGAGAAGGGAGCGTAGAAGGGAGCGTGGAAGGGAGCGAGGACGTGGAGAACTTAGATTAGTCGTAGAAGTAGTGCTAGCTACTTTTTTTTGTACTTAAAGCCACTGGCTTGGCTTCGTGCCTCTTGTATATACACTCCTCTTATTTTTTGTACTTGAAGCCACATGACGTGGCTTAGCTTCGTGCTATATGTATATACAAGCACTTTTTGAGCTTTCAATTATCTTGTGCAACATTCTATCAATTAATGCCTTGTGAACTAAACGTTTTGGAGTTGTAATGTTTTATTTGGAATTGTAATTGTCGGCTATAGACGTGCTTGTAAGAGTGCTAATTAAAATATGGTTGGCTGTAAGAATTCAATTACACAATGTGGAAATGGGATTTCTATAACTACATAGCATACACAACATACACAGCATTCTGTAAATTTAAAAAATATTATGTAGCACATTTATCAGTGCGTCTATATACGCATCTGTCTATTCGAGGAGCGTCTATTTGCGCGTCTATAAAAGCGTCTATAAATGCGTCTATACACGCATTTAACGATGCGTCTGTCTGTTTTTTAATTTTTTTAGTAGAGCGTCTATTTACGTGTCTATATGCGCATCTATCTACTATATAAACACGCTGTTAGACGCAGGTCTCTAGACGCACAAATAGACATGCAAATAGACACGTTCGTAAGTTTTTTTTAAGTTCAGTAAACGCGTCTGTGTGCGCGTCTGTAGGTGCTTTATCTTCTTGTGAGTTTGTCTTTGATTGAGTGGATGGTTGTAGAAAAATGGAGATATTTATAATCAAAGAGGCAAGCATACAAGATATTACTTTAAGGACACAAGCTCTTCTCAATTGTGATGACACGATGACATGATCATGTGACTTGTTTGTTAACAATGTTCCAATTAATGTGAAAAAGGAAAATCACATTATTTGGTGATTATGTTAACATGTGATCATGTGATTACAGATAATACCAAAAAAGATAATGTTTTCTCTAAGTTCTATTGTTTTTGTGGAATGGTAACGTGATGGACTGATTTTATAAAGTTTCAAGTAATCTAGCCAGAATGCGGCTGGAGTGATGGACTGATTTTATAAAGTTTCAAGTAATCTAGCCAGAATGCGGCTGGAAAACCGTCCGATTTAAAACTTCCTTTGTCAAACGCCACCAAAGTCTAGCATTATGGGTGTTTCTTGTATCATGGACAAACGCGTTACGTGCCTTAGATTGCACACAGTCATTTGGCGTGCTCCCATGTTTGCGACATCCATTTCCTTGCACGCAGCCACATAGCTTAGCAGACATTTATGGTTCTCTCTCGTCCGCTCAGCTACAGTCTCCCTTTGATTGCTGCCATCGTACCTGCTTGCCAATCCAGTTTAACGTTCCACTACTACAAATCCACACAAAGACTGTCGCTCCGTTCACATATTGCATCGAACGAAATACTGCCACGAGAATTTCTCTGCTCTCAAGCCTTCATAATGAAGGTGATCGGTGGCTCAGACATCTCCCAGCTGCACCACGGCTTGAAGGAAGGGGACAAGGTTTTAGACGTTGAAGCAATGGAGAATGAGAGTCGAAAGGATGGCCCGAAAAGCATCCAACGGCACTTTTACCCCTTTGCACCGTACGTGGCAACAGCACGCACGACAAGCCTGGACTCTGCTGAGAGCAGTGTTATCAGCACCTTTGGATCAGATTCCAGTATTGCGACGACATCCTCTACTAATTCCTCTAATCAGAGTATTAGGAGCCATCAGTATCAGAAGCGGAGACAAGGACAAAGAGAGCATGAAGAAAGCTGTAGGGCGGCTCCTGAGAAACACTTGACACTGTTTGCCATGAGATTGGCAGCGTTGGAGAAGATAGCTACGAATGTTGGTACCCTGGCATTCATTTGGGCGACCGTCGTCCTTCTCGGGGGCTTTGCTGTCACCTTGAAAGAAATTGATTTCTGGTTTGTCACTGTGCTTTTGATCATAGAAGGGGCAAGGCTTTTCAGTCGAAGTCACGAGCTCGAGTTGCAGCATCGAGATGAAAGGAAAATTTCTTTTACAGATTTAGCCATCGTGCAAGCTAGCTTTCGAGCTTACAAACGAGGAGCTGAGACGTTCTTCGGTAGCAGCCGTAGGAAACGTAGCGCTGCGTCCTCTAATTCAGTTAGCCCTACTGCAAGAGAGACGACCCAAAGTTCAAACCCATCGGAGCAGGCCAGTGATGGTACTGTCAAGAACGATTATCGTGAGCATGCTCCACGCTTGAAAAGGAGCTGGTCCGCTTCAAGGGTGCCGATTATCATCTCTCCGACCTCGGTTTTCCGCGCTAGCCATTTGAGCAGACTGCTTTACTGGATTCAACTGCTTTCTGCACTAGTTAGCGTCGTTCTCTCTATCATACGACTTGAGTTGCAAGATTTTAGTAGGCCAAAGGAAACAGAAACGCACTCCAACCACTCTAGTGCACTTGTAATTTTCTACAGCCTTACCATATTTGAAGCTTTGGTGTTCCTTCTAGAACGAGCTTACTGGGAGTATATGGTATCGGTGAAGAAAATTTTAGTCGAGGTCAACAAAATGTGTCAACTCCCGTGTGACAATTTGTACACAATCAGACGTTTCTTCTACGACGTCTACTCAAAATGCCTCCAGGAGAGCATCTTCGAGGGTTTGAAGATGGATTTGGTGGAGTATAGCATCACATGGCTGCAATCTGATGACCCGAGTGAGCAGTTGGGCGGAACTTGTGTGTTGTCGGCATTTTCTAAGAATAAGGAATTCTCAGAAGACGCATTAAGGAGAATCGGCACGAGCGAAGGTGCAGTAGAAAGGCTTATCGAGATGATCACTTGGAAAAATCCAGAAGAGCACAATGTCCGGAAGGAGGCAGCTAGCATACTGTGCATATTGGTGAGATCCAACCGGAACTGCAGTCAGGTAGCAGCAATTTCGGGCTCCATCGAGGCCATCCTAACTCTTCTTATTCACAATCGAGACGAAGATCCGTATACTTTAGCATACGCGTGGAGAGGCGGTTCTGAGTGGATATCGCAGAAGCACGTGGATATTCATCTTCTTGGACTGGACATTCTCAAGAACTTGGCCAAAGACACCGTAAATTGTGCTAAAATCGGGACCACTCGAGGACTCTTAGCCAAGGTGATAAGCTTTATCGACGCGGAGCACACGATGCTGAGGGATGCTGCAGCTTCGGAGCACAGAATAACAATCATGAAGAAGTCACTGGAGCTCCTGAGCCTGCTAGCGGGGTCACCAGGTTCGTCGGGGAAGATGCTGAGGGAAGAAATCGCAAAGGTAGTCTTCACGCTGACGAATCTGAGAAACATTTTGGAGCACGCGCATACGCACCCGGGGCTACAGGAGCTAGCGACGGAAATAGTGGCGAGTCTGGCGATGGACGACGAGGCGAGGGAGGAGGTAGGGGAGACGGGGGGGATACTGGGGAGTCTGATGGAGCTATACATGGGAGGGGGGGAGCTAGCGAGGAGGGCGGGGGGGGCGGTGGCGCTATTGATGTTGGAGAGCGGGAGGAATTGCGAGAGGATGTTGGAGGTGAAGGTGGGGGTGGTGGAGGGGATGATAGGGAGGGTGGGAGATGGCGAGGTGGGAGATCTGGCCATGAGGATGCTGGCGAGCTTCTGTGCGTATACAACGAACGAGCAGGAAAAGAAGAAGATCGCCTTGTGCTGCACGAGAGAGGTAATTTAAGGGTGGTAGAATTTCGAGTTTTTGTAGAATTTTTGCACATATAATTTTGTGTTTTTTGTTGTCAAGTTTTTTCCCCACCCACCATACAACTCGTGGGATAACTCCTTCCCCCTACCAGGTTCTCCAGCTCGTCATAGAGGGAAGCGGAACCACCCAGGAGTCCGCCCTCGGCCTCGCCGCCCTCACTGTCCCCCTCTTGCATCCCGACCAATTCCGCTCCCTCTTTTTTGCCAATAGTTGCCCCCTCAGCCTCCCCGCCCTTGTCGCCTCCCTCGCCCTCGTCCTCTCCCACCACCCCTCCCCCTCCATCTCCCTCCCCGCCATCCGCCGCTTCTGCCTCCAGCTCGCCCTCGCCCTCGCCGCCCATGACTCCCCCACCACCCCCTTCCTCGTCGAGTTCCGCCGCCACCATTTCTCCCGCCTCTTGCAAAGCGTCCTCCATGCCTCCTCCACCCTCGAGAACTTTGCCACTTTCTCAGGCGTTGTGGGCATGACCAAGTACCACCCCCCCATCGAGCACCTCATCCACCTCGCCATTTCAAAGCTTCAATGATGCTCTCATTAACCAATGGTAAAGCAACCCTATTCTTAGTGACACCTTGCCTCCCACTCAGAGTGTATACATATAACTTGGGAGATTCGGGAACTTACGTGTAATTTATCATACATGAAGGGACTTGAAATATACTTAAGTAGTATAATTTTTGTTCACAAGTATACAAGGGGGACTTTAAATTCAAATGCATTATATTGAAGGGATCGATTATTTATTTATTTTTTGTAAATGCAAATTATATAACTTATTTCAAACAACAAGCTATATGGATTTTAAATAGTAAACCACAAGGTCTCAACACAAGGTATTATGATATCCATATTTAAATTAAAATCAATTTAGAATAGTTGTCCTTCCACACTTAAACCTCAAATTTTTTCCCTTTTTCTTTTTTTCCAAAAATGTAGGTTTATATTGTAAAGTAAAAAAGAGACAAGTTTTTACATCAAAGTTCTCAACCCCTGACCAGAAATATTAGGGAGAAGTAACATAAGGATTTTTCATCCAAAACAAACCGAACTGAAGTAAAAGGGCTAAGTGTTGAACAAAAAATGTCAGACTGTCTCCTCCTTCGGAACCACATGTCCACAATACCCGGGATGGGCTTGTAAGGAGAAGAGCTCATGTGCTTCTATTTCTTCTCAAGATGCGCTCTCTTGGTGCGCTAAAGGGACTCAATAAAAAGTTCCCTTGACATATTCTCATTTCGCATCTCAAATGACGCACTTGCAGGATCAGCTGATGAGATGGGTCTCTTGAAGGTGAGTGGTAGTGGTGAAGCTTTCGGGGGCATTGGGAGAGCGGTACACTGCTAGGCTTGTGAAGGGGGCATAAGCGAAGGGGCGAGAGAGAGTTTTTTCTTGGGTATTCAAAGCAGGCAAGGATGCATGAAGAGCGATTTGAGGTACCGCCACGGAAGGCCTGAAGGGAATGGGGACAAAGTCATGAGTGGGAAGGATTGCTTGAGGCCCTGGCCTGCCGAAGTGTTCTATGATTGTCTTTGCATCCCATCTCTTTCCTTTTCCTCGTTCTCTGCAAGGAGATGTACTTGAGCCAGCAGCGTATTCTCTTCTTTGGCCAAGCTATCTTTTTTTTTAGTACACCTAAAGCTGAGTCTGGATCTGGATAATTTTATATATATTGTCACTTCGCTCCTGGTTTCAAACATACATTTAGGAAAAAATCATTAGCATCCACATGAGCCTCGTTAAAAACTTTACACATCTTGAATACCAAATGGACCACAATTCAGAACTATGGATAACTTTCCAATTGGAAGGGGCTCTATTAGGAGTATCTCCCAGCAGCAAGTAGGCGTAATTAAACGAGAAATGGGCTATATGTTTCTGCCTCAGGGGGTGCACCACTAAGAAACCCTATGTATCACGTGCATTCAAGAGGAATTTTTAAAAACGCTCAATTAAAATCCCCCCCCATATAAACCACCCCCCTTTACTTATGAACTAATAGGATTTTTTCTAAATTTGGATTTAAAAACCCCTCCTATTATTGTAGCCATGTAAAACATTTTCCAAAAGGTGAATTAAAATACCCCTCCTTTGAATGCACATGGTACACTTAAATTTTTTAGGTGTACCCCTCGAGGTTTCTACATTGAATCCCATAGAGATCTGGATAGATTGCAGTTTAGAAAGACAAGCATGATATCTTCTTATGCACAATGATAGCTCTTACACAAGACATCCCCCTAGCCTATCTTCCTAGTTCGACTGGCTGTCCAGACTGCTTTGTGAAGTATAAGCTAGAGAAGTTAGGACTGCTTCTCTGAGATGTTCCTTCTCCCTAGTTTGATTGGCTATCCAAACTACTTTGTGAAGTATAAGCCAGAGAAGACAGAATTGCTTCTTTGAGATGTTCCTAGCCCTAACTTTCTCAAATCTTTTTGCCCATACTCAGTCTAAGTCTCCTATGCCATTTTAGGTTAAGGAGACCGTTTACCTCTTTCTATCCTTCTACCTAGATGGGTATAGAAGTTAACTGTGTTTGTCCCACCCATCTAAATTCCTTGAGGGAAGGCTTGAGGTGGCCTCCTATCCATGGAAGATTGTCCCTTGACCATAGATTTTGCCTCTCTTGTATCAGTCTGAAATCAAACCTATTGAGTCGAAATCTGGCTATTAGTGTTTCGTCATCTTGCCACTCACCCTATTCTCGATTCGAAAGATCACCCCATACTCTTATTCCTTCTTGTTGAGGCATAACGCTTCTTTCAGATTAAGGGGAACTAGATTGAAATTTGAATCTTGACTACAAAACATGCCTGTCTTTCTTGAGAAATCCTTCTAGATTATATATGTTCTCATTGAGTCCCAAGCCTGCCATATTCCCTTCCATAGTTCAGATCCTTTGGCTCCTTGCCTGAAAGAGGTACCCCAAAAGGGATCTACTTCTAGTGTTTGCATCTTTTGAACTTGACTTTGCCTATATTCTGGCAGATCAATGCATACCATCTTGAGTCTAGTTCTAGAATTGCTTTGTTTATCCACTGGCCCATGAATCTGGATGAGGATTTTTCTACATCTACAATCCCCAACCCTCCTACCTCTTTGGGTAGCATATAGAATTGCCATCTTACCTTGGCCATTTTGTGGTGGTCTGCATCCCCAACCCCACAGGAAAGACCGAAAAAGGCTGTTAATCTTCCCCAAGCTCTTTTTAGTCGGCGCCCAGTTGGGACATCAACTGGAGGAGGGGATGTGTTCTTCATCGGTCTTCGAGTCATTATTTTTGGTCATGACGTAAGGGGTGGAAGATTTTCCTTGGTGCACATGGCTATCATGCGAGCTCTTTCCGTTGCACCTATTTCACCAAGGATCGGCCTTTGCTCCTCCCTCACTTGCTCTACATCCTATTACAAGTGGACTGGGAGAGCTAGAAAAATGCTTCTGCTAGGAGAGGGGCAACAAGAACAACCCTCCCTTGAAATCCTTGATAGCTCTTGAATAGGAAGACGTGGGTTCTGCATGGTGAGAAAGAGGCTGAGCGAAAGAAGACATTGAAGTCTTGGAAATTGTTAGTGAGGTCTTCAACAACAAGCAGCAGAGGAAAAATGTCATGATTATCAAGGTCTTTCTCCCATTCAAAGGGTGGAAAATGAGAAACAAAGTCTTTTAGACGTGACCTGAGAGCTGAGCCAGCAATCCCATCAGGGTGGGAATCTAACTTGAATCTGGCTCCCAATGATTGGGAGGGGTGGAGAAGATGGGACATCCTCTCTAATTCAGCCTCCATCTCTCTCAATCTACTCTATTTTTGTATCGCATCACCTAGATGTTAAAATATCATTTCCAGGCCAGAAAGCAGTTCTTGCATTTGCTAGGCGAGGAAAAAAGTTGATCACATGGATTGGTGGAGGTTTTCACCTCCATGGGAGTTCAAGGGTTAAGGCCAAGGTTGAGGAAGCTAGCTAGGGGTTCCAAGGTTGAGAGAGGGTTGCAGGGTTGAGGAGTGGAGCTTTAGTTAGTCTCCTTCACTGAGGCATGGGGTAAGGGTTTAGAAGGAGGTAACAAGGTTGAGGAGGAGAAAGGGAGGAAGAAGGAGGAGGGAGAGGGAGGAGAAAGGAGGAGGAGGGAAAAAAGGGAGGAGGAGGAAGGAGGAGGGACAAGGAGGGAGGAGAAGGAAGAAGGAGGGGAGGAGAAGAAAGGAGGAGGAGGGAGGAGTGCAAGGGTAAGAGCATGCTAGAACACAATCATGTGAGAAATTATGGACACTTGGTGACCATTTGTGCAAGAACACCAAAGTAGTACTGAACACAATACCACTCAAGAGTGGGAGCTTCTTTCCATTAAGAGAGATTTATACATGTTGATCTCTACATAGTTTGTAGGGGACTTCTTTGTGGAACCTCTTTTATAGGAGACCTCAAAGTGGGACCTCGTTTGTAGGAGACTTCAAGGGTGGGACCTCTTTTGTAGGAGATTTGAAGGGTGGGACCTCTTTTGTATGAGACCTTAAGGGTGGGTCCTCTTTTGTAGGAGACCTCAAGGGTGGGTCCTCTTTTGTAGGAGACCTTTTCCTTGTAGGAGAACTTTTGTAGGTGACCTCAAGGTTGGGTCCTCTTTTGTAGGAGACCTTTTGCCTTTATAGGAGACCTCAAAAGTATAGCTTTTAGTATTTCTCTCTCTAGATTGATTTTACAAGTATGACCAGATCTTTTCTAGAGACTATTTTGGGAATCCTCATCCCACTAGATTCTTTCAATCTCAAGATATTACAAGCAGAGATTTGCAACTTCTCTGTATAGTCCTGAATTCGAAGTTCCAACTGGATAACCCTTTGGTCCCATACTTCAATTGAACTTCCGTCTACCATTCTGACTATATATGCATAGTCAAGTGGGCTAGTCTTTAATTTCAACCTCTTTATAAGCTTGGAGTTAATTGCATTGTGCGTTGACGCTGAGTCAAACAACACAATGACATCATGATTGGCTACTTGCCCTTTCATCTTAATTAACTCCGTATCGTTAAAGGTTGTATACCCCATTGTTGCGGGCTTTGATAGGACATTAACAGGTGCACTGGTTACTAGCATAGCAATAGACACACATAACAAAACAGGTACTGACCTTTGAGAAGATCTCGCTAGCTGAATCTTCATCTGTTCTGCTCTGGGACTTTCCTCCATTTCCATCCGACAATCCTTGTTTCGTGGACAATCTTTCCACTGATGAGGCTAAAGGCATCCAAAACACAAGCCTTCTCTCCTCGCTTTTACTCTTTGCTCTGGGTTCAAAGAATACTTCAACCAAGCCTGAGCTACCATTGGTGTTACTTTTCTTTTCACTCCAATGGTGGTACTTGGTTTAGGAGTCTCAACTGGCTTCGCCTACTTGGCTTAACCACTAGGGTGTGAGGCATTCCCTTTGCTAATCCACTTCTTCTTAAACCTAGTTTTCTTTGGGTACTCATACTAAGTCCCAACCTGCATAAACCCACTTGGTCTGTTCCCTTTGGCACCTCATAGTTCAGGGCTATGGCAATTGCTTCATCTAGCGTGTTCACATACTTAGCCCAAACTTCCATCTTGATCCGATCATTCAGTCCAAAGATAAATTACATGTATAGTTTGATTCTCTAAAATGTTTCAGGTGTGTGTAACAATATTTGTGTGTTTTGACATGCAGATCAAATTAATAGTGCTCTTAAACATCATAGAGAGCAACCGTGCCCATGAATGATCAAAGTTGGCAAAGCATAGAAGAATGTGCTTGAAGAATCCTGAAAAGTATCTTGGTCTCTTTATGGATTGAAGAATCCCTGGTATGGAACTAAAGAAGACCAATTTGCCTCACTTTATGAGGGTACCAAAAGATGTGAAGGAAGGGACATTTGTGCAAATGCTTCTCCTAGGATGTCTCTTATATCACAAAAAGGTCCAAGTTAAGGTATATCAAGTATCCAAGTTTTGCATAGTGATGCAAATTTATCAATCACAAGAGCTCATGGCATTCTCACATCATGAGAAGTCCCCCTTTGAGAACACTACATATCCAGCTTGACAATATAGCAAGAGAAAACAAAAATCAAGCATTTCTTGCATACATGTCCATGCTTGGGGATAAGGGATTTGTTGATAAGATCAAAGTTGGACTCTATTGGTTGGTCATACTCATGATCAAATAAATCACATTTTTAGTACAATCTCCAAGAAACTTTGAAGAAACGATGCATTCACTTTGGTAGAGATGATGGATCTTGTGAAAGAAACTTATATTCCATGGCCTGAAGTTTATCACTTAAAAGAGGCTTATAATTTCAAGATATTTATTCAAGGTGGACCAAGTGCAGAATGTTGTATCAAGAGATTGAGTGACTTGCATCAATTTCCCATAAACAAAAAGCTAGAGCAAAGAATATATCTATGTGGTAAGCAATATGCCTCTTCTACATAATGGGTACCCATGGATGGCTTGCAAATTCTATCTTTCATTCCAATTCATGAAATTCATGCTTCAGTGCAAGAACCTCTAGTGATTGAGAGTGAGGTAAAGTAGGCACAAACTCAAGGAAGAGATGTTGACTATGAAAGGTGCATGTCTGAGAAGAGAAGTTTGATAGAGAAGGCAAAAACATACCCTAAAAGTACAAAGTAGTGGAATATGGTGGAATACTTTCTTTCAAGATCAATGCCTCATTCCTTGAATGGTTCAAGGGTAAATTTGTGCTATTTGTATGTCCAACGTCTTGTCCTTGTTCAAAGCAAGTTGTACAACCTTAGAGTCTACCACTTGAGGTTAAAGCTTTAGTCAACGTACTTGCACGAGAGATCTATCTTGGTGCACGATGATCTCATCAAAGATGAGAAGAGCTCACTAAAATGTGGGCAAGATCCATACAAGATTTCAAGGTTGAATCCTTGATTGCAACTCTTGCTCAAGAGGACCCTCTTGGACATCCATTCTGGATTGCCAAATTGGTGGGAAATTATCACATGAAATAGCTGCATGTCCAAAAAAGAAAAGGGCAAGAGGGGGCACCAAAAGCCAACCAGGTTGGATGTTTTTTCTCTTGGAAAAATAGTCATACTTGTTTATGATTTTCAACTTACAAATGATGAATGCCTAAGGAAGAAGAAAATAGATATCCTCTTTAAGAAGGTTTCATCTTATGCAACACATCTTGCTGGATCCTCCTCCTCTAGACTCACACAGTTGCAAATGGAAGGGGCACTAGGTCTTCACAAGGATGAAGAGAATGTTCTTGATGATAGTGTGTAGGAGGATGGATCATCCACTTCTGGATCATCATCAAATTATGACTATGATTTTGATGATGATAAAACTGTAGGTGTTGATATAGCTGAGGAAACACTTGTAGAGTGATGCAGTGAGGAATCTTCATTGCTCATCTTTTTTTGAATATCAGTGTATCAAAAAATTGCCCAACCTTTTAATTCCTCTAATGAAGTTAGCAAACGATAAGGACTATGCATTGTGTTTTAAAAAATTCTGTAAACTTTGACATTTCCATAGTAGTGATACTGTGCAATAGTATTTTTAATTGTAATTAAAAAATCAAAAACTTTTCTTTTTAAAAAGGAATATTCCATTTGGTTCTCATTTGTGTGTAATGTTAACCCACTTCATATGCAATAGTGTTCTTGCTGCTTTGATGTCTATGCTAATGATCAAGAGTAACTCATGCTACTTATTCCTTCATGTCATAATCATGACTTTCTATGATATATAGCACACTCATTGTCATATCTATCACATTTGAGAACCAACCTAATTTAATGGCTAGATAATGCTAAGTTGTATGGTCTACTAACATTCATTATCTATTAACTAGCATTTGCTATCTCTAGTAACTACATTATGCTATCTAGAGTGACCTTATAACAAGCACAATCTACTAACTTGCAATTGACACTTCCAAGTAGATGTTTCTTACCATCATGGTCTAATAACAAGCATGGTTTTCTCTACATTCTGCTAACCAATAGGATTTGATAACTAGCATTTGAAAGATGCTACTAAGTAGCATGCTTTGATAACTAGCATGGTCCATTAACTAGATATAGCATGGCTACATAGTAAGCATGGTTTGATAACAAGCACAATTTGACCCAACTTATTGTAGTTAGCATGGTTTGAACTAGCTTATTATAATTAGCATCATCCAATAATAAGCATGGTTTGAACCTACTTATTGTAATTATATTGGTCCAATAACAAGCATGGTTGGACCTAGATTATGCTAACTAGTATGGTCTAATAATAGGCATGCTTTGATAATTAAAATACCATGGTCATATAATAAGCATGGCATGATATAACTAGTATGTTCAAATAGTAAATAGGGTCTAAATTTTGGCTAGTTGAGTTCTTCCATAGGTTCAAAGAAAGACATCTAGCCTACAACATTGGTTTGAGATTGTTTGAGATAATGAAGCCATTTTGTATACAGATCTTGGACAACAAAATACACATCCTATTTTGAGTACATGTTTAAATAGGAAAAGTTGAACCGCATGCGGTCTCATACATTTGGGCTTGATGATGTGCAATGCAATGGTGTTGTAGATGCATCGTCTATTATGTTGCATGCATGCATTCAACATCATATTACATTTGTAAGTGTTAAAATATGCATGCATTCAACATCATGTCACATTTGTAAGTGTTAAAATTTGCTTGTATCTTATGCACATTCATAAGATGATATGTGTTGAAGCTTGCACAAATTTGTGCAAGATATCTCAGTATACCTTGCATGCACTCATAGCTAGCAAGCTTAACCAAATTGAACACACAATTAAGGCAAGAATGCATGCACCAGAGAGCCACATTACAAGGGGTGTAGCCATATGATACCAAGAGTATAATATGTTACCACACTGCAAACCAATCATGCCCTGTGCAACCATTCTTGAAGGTAGTGAAGGCACAATTTTATGTCCAATTTGTCAGGTATTTTTTATGTGTCTACCAAATACTATGTCACACCTTACAAACACAAATTTCATCTTATCTACTTATTGAAATCCATGCAAGCAAGAAGTATGTATCAACTTTGTCATGTTGAGTTCCCATCTTCTTTGTATATGGTTTTTGGGCTATGCAATGTTATGTCCCATAGTAGCTTTAAGATCTTCAGTCTTGCAAGCTACAAAATCTTGTATCTCAAGTTTGCCATGTATTTGAATATATGACATCCACATATTCTTTAAGTTCTTAATATTAGCTCTTGAACTTTTAATATTGAAATGTTTGTACAACATATTCCAAGTCCTTAAGTAATACTAAAATTTCCACAAATGTATGCATACTTGACTCTTAAAGTGTTTCAAGCTCTATGTATGATTGTGCAACAAGAAAACCCATTGTAGTAACCCACCAAACATGAAGCAACAAGCAAACCCATTAGAGCAACCTATTCAACATTTTGCAAGTTATTCAAATAAAAATGTTATGTGTCTATGTGTGTCTCTAGAATTGGGTTCATGGGTCTACATTTGCATGGGTGGCTCCCTCTCAGCTCATGGACCCCTATGCTTTTTGCATTATAGCCTCTCATCATCAAAGAAGTGCTTACTCATTCTTACAACTAGTCTAATGTATGCTTATCTATAAATCTTACATCTCTACACTTTCTACCAACTAACATCGTAACAAATATTATTTGGGCTGGCTCCTTGTATATTGGATTCAACTCCCTCCACCCTTAGTCTCCTACACTAATTGATGCACTTTTTCTCATCGCTTAACAAGTGCCTACTTATTCTTGTGGGGGAGTCCCTCTTCAAACTCACCTTTTGCCTTTGGACTGGAGGGAATGGAAAGAGGCTATTGGAGAGGGGTGTGAGATGGATGGAAGTTAGTTTGAATGGTAAGAACTTTCCCAAAATGAAAAAGAGGATAAAGAAAGACAAGAAATTGCAACACTTAAGTTCCCAAAAGCATCAACATGAACATTTAAAAACACTCAACGATGTCAATATATCAGTATTGATAATAAATATACAAAGGGTTTCAATGGATTCATTGATGGTTCTATCAATGCTTATCTTGGGATCATATGGACAAGTATATCAATGGTCATATACATGTATGGGATTGTAAATCATCAACAAGTAGGTTTGTCATTTTATAGATAATTTAAAAAGAATATGATGATAAACATGGAAATCCACTCTAAACACACTATTCAAAATTTTTGGACTTTCTCTCTTGGTTTGGACTTTTTTTTGGAGCATATCCTCTCCACTCAACTTCACTTAGTGAGCTAAAAAATTGGGTTTTTTTGAGCACTAAATGGGTCACTTATATACAAATATGGCCTTATTAAGCTAGTAAAAAGTCAAGTGGTAACCTCTAATTTTAAAAAAAATGGTTCAGTGAAGCTATAATTCCCAAACTCGTGCATGATGCCCCCATCCAATAACTATAATAATAATAATAGTAGTCTCCTAACTCAAGTTCAATTTTAACACTATGAAGTGAAAATATGACACCATATGAAAAGAGTTTGTTGAATTCAACATATAAGTGGTGTATAGATACACCATTTTTTTGAAAAAAAAGAGTTTGTTGAATTCAATATATAAGTGGTGTATAGATACACCCTTTTTTTGAAAAACAAACCATACAATAAATTATCTTATTGGTGGTGTATAGATACACCATTTGTATGGAAAAAAGCATACAAAACATTATCTTATGCATCTGAATCTCGTTCAGAGTCATCAGATACATGTAATGTATTTGAGCTTGATGGGTCAAGTCTTGCCAAATGATGTTTAATATGGACACGACTTGGATCAGGGATTGTGATACATTTTTCAACATTGTATCCATGCTTCTTTTTAAAACTTCGTGTCCTCGATTTCCAACAATGAATAATGCTATTGACTTCCATCTCTCTTAATCCCTCATTATTTGGAACCCATTCACGTTTCTTTTGCAAGCATCCCTCATAGAGTTGTTTTATTGTATATCTTCTCGGGAGATTTTTCAATGGCTTTGGTTCATACCATAAAGCTGTAAATGTTATAGGAGTTCCCTTGTCATCCCTTTCTATCTTAGCAACCTTTGCAACCCAAATTGGGCCACCTTGGTCATCCAACTCTAAACCTAGATCAGATGCCCAAACTGCAACAAATAGACCCTCTTCAATCTCATTAGATGGTATAAACTCTGGTAAGGGTTTGTCTCCCTTCCTGCCACAATATTTTCGAGGTAAAAGGCATTCCTCTGCTTCCTCCATATCTGCTAACATATTTATATCCAAAGGAAAACTTGGTGACCTAGCTTGTTCTGGCCAAAAGGATTCAGAGTATTCAATGCTCATTAAGTTTTCTTGTCTTTCTAAAGAATGGATAAGTGCTTCAGTTGATTTACTTATCTCCAAATTCTTAGTTGATTGCTCAGGATATTTTTGCATCATACTTTGAAGATGTTTAATGAAGGCTTTCAAGCCTTTCATTTTATCTATGTCAAGTGATTTGTTTTTTGCAAGAACAAATCTAGTTTCCTCCAATGGAATTATTCATTGTAATAAAGCATATGACTCACTCCATAAATGATCTCCATCTACTGAGTAGTGCTTCCATTGCATCACTGGAATATTGTTATGCATGTGAAACCGAAAGTGGTGTGGATTTGTGTGTCCTATTAGGGCATCATCTCTTGTTTGTAAATGTGGCTCTATGAATGCTCTCCAATCTACCATCCTCTCTAAGATAGCCACTTCTGATTCTTCCTTGCGAGAACCTCCAATTTTTTTCCCAATTCGAAATAGCATATCCTCCATTGTCAAAACATCCATTGCCTTCAACTCACCAAAGATAACACTGAAGATTTGATCTATGTCTTCATGTATATGGCCGACAAGAAGAAAGCCAACTTCCACTTCTTCAAATATTTTCAAACCAACCAGCATAGAGCATAAAGCAAATATATATTTATTCTTGTTCTCTCTCCAACAATTATCAGCTTGTATTCGCAATGTGTTAGGCAAACATCCGCGAGCATCTCTGACCTTTCTTATTGCTTTCATGATGGATGTAACAACTTGGTTACTATCATGGTCATGCAAACTATCAATCCATACATCGCAAAAGATTCGGTATCCATGTACTAATACTCTAGACAAGTGTGTTTTTAGTCCACGTTTGCCCTCCAATGCTAGTGGGATATGTCTATATCGTGGCAAAGTGGTTGTATTCTGGTCCATGCCATCAATGGTGATGCACATGGACTTATCGACATGTGAAATAGCTTCCTCTCTCCAAGAAGCATACAACTTTTGAGCATCCTACACATGACGTAAATGGATTGACGCCATTTAATATATCTTCCTCGCTACTGCACACATTTACTATGTTCAATGGCATTTTTTAATTCATCACATGTCTTACATTTTGACATTCTTTGCTTTGATGGTGTCTTGACATGGCAAAAATCTCTACGCCAAATTTTGTACAAGGTTGATCATGAAATCATGCTCTCGTCTCTGTCTTGTAAAGTTTTATTGATAGTTTCTAGGACGACCTTCTTTGTCATTCCCAAAGGAAGATGTTGTTGGCATTTGACACGTCCATCTAGCATTGTTTGTTTAAGATGAGGCTGCGGTAATGCATGGTCTTCCAGAACTTGCTTTAATGTTGTGGTTGCATTTATAGTGCTTCCATGGCATTTAAGCTTGTAGGTATTTCCATGAATTGTATGAATAACTTTTTCTTTCACCTCTGCCCAGATGGTCCAGTATGTGCCATGTGATAGTCCAGTTAACCATTGATATCCTCGATTGCAAATGGGTCTCCCATTAACCATGGGTTCCAATCTAGGTTTACAGTGTCTTGTGCTCAAATCTTGATTAGTGCCTTGATGAAGAAAGCATGAAAACTATTGAAGAAGATAGTTATGTCTATTAGGCACTGTCTTACTCCAAATACCAAGGCATATGGCTGCACAATCATCTTTCCCAACTTTTCTAATGCAAAGTCTCTTGCAACAAACTCGCATAAGCATCCTTTCCATATTCTCCTTGGATAGCATCACATGTCTCTTTGGTTCTGGAATTGATGCCATGATTCTTCGCCTCTTCACACACATACTTTCTTTTTGTAAATGGTGTCTTGCGTTTTCTAGTTGTAAGACCATCAAACCTCGAATCCATTTCCCTTGAATCTTCATCTTTATAATCAAATGCTGTGTGGGCTTGAGAATTATTTGATACCTTATAATATCTTGGAAATGGCAATTTGGTCGACATGTTCATTGATGTCAATTTGTTGCCAATGCCTCTTAAATTTTGTGGTTGAACTGTTTCTCCTTCGTAACTCAAGATTCTCCCATCTATATTCTCTGGCATGCTAGCAACAATATTACGAACAACATGACAAGTCTCAGATTCTTTGCCCCTTTTGCCTTGTATTCGAGTGGTAACATCATGATCATTGTCACTAATATCATCAATTCCTGTTATTGCTTCACTTATCCCATCGATCTTTGCATGTATTTTTCTTTGTGGTCCCATCTTATTATTCTCAACACAAGACAAGTCTTTTATATCAATAAGCATGTTTGAGTCACTTGCAGCACAAGACAAGTCTTCTATACTAGTGAGCCTGTTCGAGTCACTTGCAACACAGGACAAGTCTTCTATACCAGTGAGCCTGTTCGAGTCACTTGCAACACATGACAAGTCTTCTATACCAGTGAGCCTATTCGAGTCACTTGCAACACAAGACAAGTCTTCTCTACCAGCGAGTATATTTGAGTCACTTGCAACACAAGAAACCTTTTCTACATCAACATCTGTTACTATAATGTCCTCAATACTTGTGAGCATGCCACTATGATACTCTTGATTACTACTATAGCTTCTTATCAATTTGGATCCCATTTGTGTTATAGTCTTTTTCTTCTGATAATATTCCGTTGTGTCTTCCATGACATTGAAGGAAACTGTCTTGGGCAAACTTGATTTCAAGAAAGCTAACCCCCATTTACAAGTACTATGAACTTGTAGTTGAGACGTAGTATTATGGATGTCTAATTGTGAAGTGCTATCCATTGCATTTTGAATGACACCTGCACTAGTCAACTTAATTATCTCCTCTATATAGAGAAAACTCTGAGCATAGCCCTTAAAGTTGCCAATTGCTAAAACTTCTCCGGAGCAAGATAACATCTCTACTTTTTCCCCCTGGATATAAGTTTTCTTGATATCTTGAAAGTATGTCTTTGGAACAATTTCGTCTTGGTCCCAGAGTGTTCTATGTGCTTGCATATCAAATATGTCACATTGTAAGATATCTCCCAATGTTTCAAAGTCTCCATGTTGATATTTTAAATGTACTTCAGGATTTACAACGTTGGTGATTATCACTACACATCTTCTCTCACCACAACATTGGAAATGACACACATTCATAGGATCAAGACTATGAATTCGTCCAAAAGCCACCACTTCATTCTTCTTATATAACACCACATCCATACCCTCTGTTAGGGTGAATACCTGTTTTATGCATAAAAGTAGATTAGCAACTCAAAATGAACATAATAAATAATCATTGAGCTTATTATTACTTAATAACTTCTATATCAAAACTAGCAGAGAAGGCATTAAACCTAAACCCTACATCCTAAACTTTAAATAATTAATACCAAAACATCTTAACCACCGTAAATCCTAAACTTTAAACATTCAATTCCTAAACCCTAAATCCTAAACTCCTAAACAATAAATCCTAAACCTTAAACCCTAAACTCTAAATCCTAAACCCTAAATCTTAAATCCTAAATCCTAAATCTTAAATCTTAAGCCCTAAACCTTAACCCTAAAATACAACCAAAATTTAATGAATTTTTTTAATTTGTGCAATAGGTTGGATATATCCCCCAACCTGTTGCTTGAGCAACAGGTTGGATATATCAAGCAACAGCTTGGGGGATATATCCAACTTGTTGCACAAATCAAGAATTTTTCTTGTTTGTGCAACAATTTGATATACAATTGGGGAATATATCCAACCTACAACTGAAAAATCTTGATTTGTGCAAGGTTGAGCAATAGTTGGATATATCCCCCAAGCAACAGGTTTAACAGTTGGATATATCCCCCAAGCAACAGGTTGGAGGCCTGTTGTTGGATATATCTCCCAACTTATTGCTTGAGCAATAGGTTGGGGGGTATATCCAATCTGTTGCACAAATCAAGAAAATTCTCGATTTGTGCAACAGGTTGGATATACCCCCAACCTGTTGCTTGATTGCACAAATCAAGAAAATTCTCGATTTGTGCAACATGTTGGATATACCCCCCAAGGTTGGGGGTATATCCAACCTATTGCACAAATCTAGAAAATTCTAGATTTGTGCAACAGGTTGGATATACCCCCAACCTGTTGCTTGAGCAACAGGTTGGGGGAATATCCCCCAACCTGTTGCTCAAGCAACAGGTTGGGGGTATATCCAACCTATTGCACAAATCGAGAATTTTTTTGATTTGTGCAACAGGTTGGATATACCCCCAACCTGTTGCTTGATTGCACAAATCAAGAAAATTCTTGATTTGTGCAACATGTTGGATATACCCCCCAACCTGTTGCTTGAGCAACAGGTTGGGGGTATATCCCCCAACCTGTTACTTGAGCAACAGGTTGGGGAGTATATCCAATCTGTTGCACAAATCTGTTGCACAAATCGAGAAAATTCTCGATTTGTGCAACATGTTGGATATACCCCCCAACCTGTTGCTCAAGCAACAGGTTGGGGAGTATATCCAATCTGTTGCACAAATCGAGAAAATTCTCGATTTGTGCAACAAGTTGGATATACCCCCCAACCTGTTGCTCAAGGGGTATATCCAACCTGTTGCACAAATCGAGAAAATTCCTTGATATTTACAATAGGTTGAGTGCACCATTAACCTATTCGACTTGCAACAGTTTGGAGGATATATCAAACCTATTGCATAAATTGAAAAAAATCATAGAATTTTGATTGTATTTTAGGGTTAGGGTTTAGGGTTTAGTATTTAGGGTTAAGGATTTAGGGCTTAGGATTTAAGATTTAGTGTTTAGGGTTTAGTGTTTATGATTATATTTTTAGGGTTTAGGGTTTAGGATTTAGGGTTTAGGGTTTAGGGTTAAAAATCTAGGGTTTAGGATTTAGCATTTAGGATTTATGATTATTGTTTTAGGGTTTAGGATTTAGGTTTTAGGGTTTAGTATATAAGATTATGAGCTTAGAGTGTAGAATCTAGGGTTTAGAATTGAAAATTAGGTTTTAGAATTTAAGTTATAGGGGTTAGGGTTTAAGGTTTAGGGATTATAACTATTATATAAGTTTAAGAGCTTAGATTGTATAACCTAAGATTTAGGGAACTTTAGGATTTAAGATTTAGGGTGTAAGATTTAAGATATATAGACTATATAAAATATGCATTCTAAAGTATTTAGTTTAGATATATATAGACTATATGTTATATGCTTTCCAAAGTGTTTTGTTTATAGGTACGATACATTGCAAAGGCTTTACTTTAAGTACTTGTATAAGTCTACCTAGTCAAAGTATCCTACTGATTAGGGATAAGCACATAGGCTAAAAGCACACCGATTCATATTTTTTTACATTCATGTTGCATGGTGTATCAGAAGGTACGATCCTTTGCAAAGGCTTTACTTTAAGTAGTTACAAGCCTACCTAGTCAAAGTATCCTACTGATTAGGAACAAGTACATAGGCTAAAAGCACACCGATTCATATTTTCTTATATTCATGCTGCATGGTGTATGAGAAGAAATGAAAAAGTATGTGATAAGAAATATTCGAAGAAATATGTATTCCATATCATGGACATTCGAAGAAATATGTATTCCATATCATGGATACATGGATATCTGGTGGTTGCTAAAGTAAAAAAATGATATGGATGCAATGATACTGTAGTCTTCTAGATTCTATGGTTTTAAATACCTACCTTACAAATACATTATCTAATTTTGCATTCTTCGACTAACTAACAAGTATTATACACATGGAATCATGGAATTGGCTTTATCATGCCTGTGTCAATCCTTGGATCAAGGAACCCTTTATCTTTCAATTCCTACCAAAGCTTCATTAGATAGGGGTCAACCGTTTCCCAAAAAACATGGTAGAATTCTACTGAGAATCCATCCTCTCCTGGAGTCTTGCCTTTTGCCATTACATTAACCGCCCCTTTCAATTCTTCCAATAATAGATCTCTATCTAAGAAAAGGCAATCAAAGGTAGCCACCTACTTTTTTCTGACCTATCGACAGAGATCTCTAGCTCTAAGTTTTTTTGCTAATGAGGATCTCTACCTCACCTAGTAGTTTTTGGAAGTGGGACAAGACTATATCCATAATCGCATCTGCCATCCTTCTGAAGAGCATCTAGCAATTCCTATGCTTCTTTCGAAGGCTTCTGAACATATCCTTGGTAGCCCTATCTCCTTTACCTTCCCACCACTCTCTTGTGTGGATTTTGGCTTGTCTTGCTTTGATCTTTGCCTACGCCCTCAATTTGTCTCTTATGTTCCTTAGTTGTGTCTATCCCTAAATTGAGTTGTCATCCTAAAGCCCCTTTATTTACTCTTCTAACTTCTAGTGCCTCATGAGTCTAGCTTTGTTTGATAGCCTTTAGGAAGTCTCTAGTGCACTCTATGGCTCTCTCCCACTTGTCTGACATACTAGCAATTCTTTTGAAAGCTTTGTGCCAAATTCTTATAATCTTATTTTGTACATAAGGCAACTGAAAGAAAAAAGGGTTCGCCTTGAACTAGGATCTAAGAATCCTCCCTTCACCCTTCTCTAGGGAGATTGGTAACCCATAAGGTAACTCATCCCTCCCTAAAACAATCAGAGAACTCCTCTGCTATTTGATCAACCAGCTTGGCCATCTCTCCATTTTTGGTAACATTAGTGCTAACCGAATAACTATCAATCGGCTCTACCGATGCTATATAAAGAAACAAAAACTCTTCTTGAGCTTTTTGAACTTTCATTACGGAAACCAATGGTCCTTGAGGTATATCCTTTTCACCTCGTAACACATACAACACATCATTCATCTTGAATTGATAAATCTGCTTTTTCCAATCTATGGCTGGATTCTTCCTAGAATGCCAAGCCTTACCTAGGAACTCATAGTCAACAAAATTTTTGTGATGGATGTTTGAATAGGTGTTCAGGCCATGGTCAAGTTTTACGAAATCAGAAAAGTCAATAAGGCCACACACATTAAGTGTGAGAAAAGAAATGGGCTTACTTACCATTATTGTTTTTCCCCTTTCTAGCCTTGGGGGCTGTGGGCTCAAGGAGGCATGTCTTTGCTCTTTATTTGAGAGATTCTCCTTTTGTTGTTTGCTATTGCTGACTTTCCTTGAACTATGATATCTTTCTCAAATCCTTCTTAAGTGGGAAGCTCCTCTTCTGAGTAAACCTCTTCTTCTTCATACATAGAAGAGTCCTTTTGATTTATGTCTTCCTCAAACTCCTTTGACCAGCCAGGCTGAACTTGCTCATCTTCCATCTTGAGATCCTGTAAACCTTCTTCATTGTCATTTTCAACCAAGGTATCAAAGATATTCTTGGATAGGAAGTCGGCTTCTCTCTTGGGTTCCTATGATCTTTCTTCTTCTTTTTTCTTTTTTGGAGAAGAGGATGTTGTTGTTCCATGGCTAACTGGGGGGGCTTCACCTGGCTTAGCTACCCATTTAGCTCTAGGTATGCTCTGGACTTGGGTTGGTGATGGGTCTTTTGGAATGATAGGCTTTCCTCCCTTCTTTATAGGACAACTGTTAACTATGTGAGAAGAGAGCCCACAGAAGAAGCAAGAATTGGGTAGGTTCTTGTAAACAAGAGGCTGTTCTTTGTAGGTTCTCCCATTTCTAGTCAGGATGACCAAAGTGTCAAGCAAATCCTCAGCAACATCCAACTTTACACAAACTTGAGGATTGCCTCTAGGATTGAGAAACTACTCTTTTTCTACCCCTATCACCTCACCAAGTGACTGGCAGAGCCTGGTAGCTTAAGGGACTAGAGAGAAAGGTAGATCAAGCAATGTAACCCACACTGGAATGATATTGGATCTGGTCCTATCAGGGGAGAAATCATGGGCCCACCTCTCAAGATAAAGAGGTTGATTCTTGATGGTCCATAGGGATTGGTTTAGGGATCTAAAGGCCATCTCTTCTTTCTCAAAAAGGAAAAAAAATATCCCTTTCTAAGCAGCCTAACACTAGTGACAACTAGACCCTTTCTGATCCAATTCATCCTAAGCCAATTCTCAATGAAGGCAGCAGGAGGACGGGGATCCAGTAGAAAGCCTATTAGGGCATGACTTTCAAGGTAATCAAAGGACTCAAAGTAAATATCTTCATCCAACAAGGCAAAAGGTTTACCTTTTGTAGATGGGCCTTGCTTAGGATCAATAGCTTCATTCTCTTAGAGATGTGGGAGTCCACCACCTCATTGTTGGGAACTACCATCTTCCTTGGTTCTTAAGGTTGGCAGGGCTGCACCTCCTTCCTATCCTTCGTTGGGACATCAACTGGAGGAGGGGATGTGTTCTTCATCGGTCTTCGAGTCATTATTTTTGGTCATGACGTAAGGGGTGGAAGATTTTCCTTGGTGCACATGGCTATCATGCGAGCTCTTTCCGTTGCACCTATTTCACCAAGGATCGGCCTTTGCTCCTCCCTCACTTGCTCTACATCCTATTACAAGTGGACTGGGAGAGCTAGAAAAATGCTTCTGCTAGGAGAGGGGCAACAAGAACAACCCTCCCTTGAAATCCTTGATAGCTCTTGAATAGGAAGACGTGGGTTCTGCATGGTGAGAAAGAGGCTGAGCGAAAGAAGACATTGAAGTCTTGGAAATTGTTAGTGAGGTCTTCAACAACAAGCAGCAGAGGAAAAATGTCATGATTATCAAGGTTTTTCTCCCATTTAAAGGGTGGAAAATGAGAATCAAAGTCTTTTAGATGTGACCTGAGAGCTGAGCCAGCAATCCCATCAGGGTGGGAATCGAACTTGAATCTAGCTCCCAATGATTGGGAGGGGTGGAGAAGATGGGACATCCCCTCTAATTCAGCCTCCATCTCTCTCAATATACTCTATTTTTGTATCGCATCACCTAGATGTTAAAATATCATTTCCAAGCTAGAAAGCAGTTCTTGCGTTTGCTAGGCAAGGAAAAAAGTTGATCACATGGATTGGTGGAGGTTTTCACCTCCATGGGAGTTCAAGGGTTAAGGCCAAGGTTGAGGAAGCTAGCTAGGGGTTCCATGGTTAGAAGGGGTTCCAAGGTTGAGAGAGGGTTGCAGGGTTGAGGAGTGGAGCTTTAGTTAGTCTCCTTCACTGAGGCATAGGGTAAGGGTTTAGAAGGAGGTAACAAGGTTGAGGAGGAGAAAGGGAGGAAGAAGGAGGAGGGAGAGGGAGGAGAAAGGAGGAGGAGGGAAAAAAGGGAGGAGGAGGAAGGAGGAGGAACAAGGAGGGAGGAGAAGGAAGAAGGAGGGGAGGAGAAGAAAGGAGGAGGAGGGAGGAGTGCAAGGGTAAGAGCATGCTAGAACACAATCATGTGAGAAATTATGGACACTTGGTGACCATTTGTGCAAGAACGCCAAAGTAGTACTGAACACAATACCACTCAAGAGAGGGAGCTTCTTTCCATTAAGAGAGATTTATACATGTTGATCTCTACATAGTTTGTAGGGGACTTCTTTGTGGAACCTCTTTTATAGGTGACCTCAAAGTGGGACCTCGTTTCTAGGAGACTTCAAGGGTGGGACCTCTTTTGTAGGAGACCTGAAGGGTGGGACCTCTTTTGTATGAGACCTTAAGGGTGGGTCCTCTTTTGTAGGAGACCTCAAGGGTGGGTCCTCTTTTGTAGGAGACCTTTTCCTTGTAGGAGAACTTTTGTAAGTGACCTCAAGGTTGGGTCCTCTTTTGTAGGAGACCTTTTGCCTTTATAGGAGACCTCAAAAGTATAGCTTTTAGTATTTCTCTCTCTAGATTGATTTTACAAGTATGACCAGATCTTTTCTAGAGACTATTTTGGGAATCCTCATCCCACTAGATTCTTTCAATCTCAAGATATTACAAGCAGAGATTTGCCGCTTCTCTGTATAGTCCTAAATTCGAAGTTCCAACTGGGTAACCCTTTGGTCCATACTTCAATTGAACTTCGTTTGCCATTCTGACTATATATGCATAGTTAGATGGGCTAGTCTTTAATTTCAACCTCTTTATCAGCTTGGAGTTAATTGGATTGTGCATTGATGCTGAGTCAAACAACACAATGACATCATGATTGGCTACTTGCCCTTTCATCTTAATTAAGTCTGTATCATTAAAGGTTGTATACCCCATTGTTGCGGGCTTTGATAGGACATTATCAGGTGCACTGGTTACTAGCGTAGCAATAGACACACATAACAAAACAGGTACTGACCTTTGAGAAGATCTTGCTAGCTGAATCTTCATCTGTTCTGCTCTGGGACTTTCCTCCATTTCCACATCGCATTCTGAGATCACCATCTCAGCCATCCAACGATCCTTGTTTCGTGGACAATCTTTCCACTGATGAGGCTAAAGGCATCCAAAACACAATCCTTCTCTCCTCGCTTTTACTCTTTGCTCTGGGTATAAAGAATACTTCAACCAAGCCCAAGCTGCCATTGGTGTTACTTTTCTTTTCACTCCAATGGTGGTACTTGGTTTAGGAGTCTCAACTGGCTTCGCCTACTTGGCTTGACCACTAGGGTGTGAGGCACTCCCTTTGCTAATCCACTTCTTCTTAAATGTAGTTTTCTTTGGGTACCCATACCAAGTCCCAACCTACATAAACCCACTTGGTCTGTTCCCTTTGGCACCTCATAGTTCAGGGCTATGGCAATTGCTTCATCAAGCGTGTTCACATACTTAGCCCAAACTTCCATCTTGATTCGATCATTCACTCCAAAGATAAATTACATGTATAGTTTGATTCTCTAAAAGGTTTCAAGTGTGTATAACAATATTTGTGTGTTTTGACATGCAGATCAAATTAATAGTGCTCTTAAACATCATAGAGAGCAACCATGCCCATGAATGATCAAAGTTGGCAAAGCCTAGAAGAATGTGCTTGAAGAATCCTGAAAAGTATCTTGGTCTCTTTATGGATTGAAGAATCCCTAGTATGGAACTAAAGAAGACCAATCTGCCTCACTTTATGAGAGTACCAAAAGATGTGAAGGAAGGGACATTTGTGCAAATGCTTCTCCTTGGATGTCTCTTATATCACAAAAAGGTCCAAGTTAAGGTATTTTTCAACTATCCAAGTTTTGCATAGTGATGCAAATTTATCTATCACAAGAGCTCATGGCATTCTCACATCATGAGAAGTCCCCCTTTGAGAACACTACATATCCAGCTTGACAATACAGCAAGAGAAAACAAAAATCAAGCATTTCTTGCATACATGTCCATGCTTGGGGATAAGGGATTTGTTGATAAGATCAAAGTTGGACTCTATTGGTTGGTCATACTCATGATCAAATAAATCACATTTTTAGTACAATCTCCGAGAAACTTTGAAGAAAGGATGCATTCACTTTGGTAGAGATGATGGATCTTGTGAAAGAAACTTATATTCCATGGCCTGAAGTTTATCACTTAAAAGAGGCTTATAATTTCAAGATATTTATTCAAGGTGGACCAAGTGCAGAATGTTGTATCAAGAGATTGAGTGACTTGCATCAATTTCCCATAAACAAAAAGCTAGAGCAAAGAATATATCTATGTGGTAAGCAATATGCCTCTTCTACATAATGGGTACCCATGGATGGCTTGGAAATTCTATCTTTCATTCCAATCCATGAAATTCATGCTTCAGTGCAAGAACCTCTAGTGATTGAGAGTGAGGTAAAGTAGGCACAAACTCAAGGAAGAGATGTTGACTATGAAAGGTGCATGTCTAAGAAGAGAAGTTTGATAGAGAAGGCAAAAACATACCCTAAAAGTACAAAGTAGTGGAATATGGTGGAATACTTTCTTTCAAGATCAATGCCTCATTCCTTGGATGGTTCAAGAGTAAATTTGTGCTATTTGTATGTCCAACGTCTTGTCCTTGTTCAAAGCAAGTTGTACAACCTTAGAGTCTACCACTTGAGGTTAAAGCTTTAGTCAACGTACTTGCATGAGAGATCTATCTTGGTGCACGATGATCTCATCAAAGATGAGAAGAGCTCACTAAAATGTGGGCAAGATCCATACAAGATTTCAAGGTCGAATCCTTGATTGCAACTCTTGCTCAAGAGGACCCTCTTGGACATCCATTCTAGATTGCCAAATTGGTGGGAAAATATGCACATGAAATAGCTGCATGTCCAAAAAAGAAAAGGGCAAGAGGGGGCACCAAAAACCAACCAAGTTGGATGTTTTTTCTCTTGGAAAAATAGTCATACTTGTTTATGATCTTCAACTTACAAATGATGAATGCTTAAGGAAGAAGAAAATAGATATCCTCTTCAAGAAGGTTTCATCTTATGCAACACATCTTGCTGGATCCTCCTCCTCTAGACTCACACAGTTGCAAATGGAAGGGGCACTAGGTCTTCACAAGGATAAAGAGAATGTTCTTGATGATAGTGTGTAGGAGGATGGATCATCCACTTCTGGATCATCATCAAATCATGACAATGATTTTGATGATGATAAAACTGTAGGTGTTGATACAGCTGAGGAAACACTTGTAGAGTGATGCAGTGAGGAATCTTCATTGCTCATCTTTTTTTGAATATCAATGTATCAAAAAATTGCCCAACCTTTTAATTCCTCTAATGAAGTTAGCAAACGATAAGGACTATGCATTGTGTTTTAAAAAATTATGTAAACTTTGACATTTCCATAGTAGTGATACTGTGCAATAGTATTTTTAATTATAATTAAAAAATCAAAAACTTTTCTTTTTAATTTCTACCTAAATGTTTGAATACATCAAGATGCATGAAATTGCACCATGCGTCTTGTTTCATCATGATGAGCCATGTGCATCAAAAAAAAATAGTAAGATGTTTGGATACATCAAATCAAAAGCCTAATTATGTTTGATGCATGTAGACATGGGTTTTCCTTTTTTTACTTGCACTTGGTTTTGTTGATGCAAGATCACAGGCTCTCTCATCAAGATTCTCTTGTGTGGCAAGATTTCTCTAAATGATATTCTCATGCCTCTACGGTGGTTGAGAAGTCCCTTTGCCATTGGGAGTCTCCTTGCTTGAAGGCTCCATATGCTCTTCCAATACTTGAATATTCATTCTAGCTTGTGCTTTTTTCAATGCCATCTCAAGTGGCAAGTGGGGATGGTATGCATGGATGAGTGTGAAGGGATGTGATGGTATGTGTATAGACAAGTGATGAAAAGACTAAACGAGTTGAACGAAGTAGTTGGGGATAGGGAGAACCTAAAATCAAGATTATGCAAATTAAGTTTAGCTTCTTTAATCAAGGCTAGCTTTTAAAACTAGGCTTGAAAATAATTTTAAAGTCAAGTATAATAACAACCTTAAAATCTATCCACTCTCACAAAAAACTAAAAAGCTAAAACTTGCCAAAATTTCACAAACTACCAACAAATTTAAGAACTTATCAATCTTTCTACTATCATGATTCATTTTATTGTATCATGCATGATCTTTCGTAGGAAAATTTTCATACCATCCTACATTTTTTTCTCTTGTTTGTGAGAAATCATAGACTATTATTGTCCACTCCACATTTGCCTCTTGCACTACTTGAGATATCAAGTATTCTAAGTTGCAACAATACTTATTTCAATGCACTAGTACCACCATTGAACTAAGTGCATCATGGGATTAACATTAGTTTTGCCACTACTACAATAAGTTGCTTGATTAGATGCATGTTTTGCTTACCAATGAGAACTCTCGATGCCTTGAGATGACCAGACTCCAAGTCTTCCAAAGTTCTATGCCATGTATGGTGCATGAATTCATACCAAAGAGGCTTTTCTATATGTATTAGGCATCTAAAGACCGTGATAGGGCCTTGTTGGTATGTGCAAGGCCCTCACATATCATGAGATCAAGATCAAGATTCTAGACACCATTTGCTCAATATATCCCCATGACAATGCTCTAATTCAAGGTTTTCATGCCAAAGGAACATTTTCACAAAATTAAGCATTTATAAATGGTTAATATGATCTCATGGGCCACAAACACATAAGCCCCTCACAAATGATGCATGCATACACACACACACACGCACACACACTCACATATATATATAGGGCCTCCTTGACCATGTCAATGATGTCACAAGGGATGAGCTTGCCAGAAGAGGGGAATCAATGAAAGAGATTACATGTAGTACAAAGAAGCGGTTGCAAATGAGAATCTAATCAAGGAGGTGCAAAAGCATGTTAGCCCCCTTTGAATTCTTAATTCATCGACCAAAAAACCTTTATTGTAAGAACCTTAGATTAGACTAGATGCCATGTAGTAGAGCGAAGGCTAAAATGACATAAACAAAGAAGCATAGGAAGGAGGTCATCTAGAAAGAAGCCAAAAAATCTTCTCTACAGAAGCCACCCTTATGCAGCTGCCAAACCAATTAAAATCTCTTGCACAAGAACCTTTTTAAAAAATCAAAATTCAACAAGCAACAAAAGGAGGTAGCACAAGTGGGACTTTAGTGAGTTGGATTAATTTTATGCTTTTTTGTAAGAGTTTTGTGAGTGTGTCGTAATTGTTTCATTTCATACCTATTCTAGTGATAGACATGTTTTTTCTAAATTCATATGTTTGCTAAAACGAGTTGTTACATGAATAGAAAATGATGAATTGCACACAATGTCAGATTACAACATCACTTTTTCAAAAGGGGATGGCTAAGCTCCTCCAACACTTCACTTTTTCAAAAGGGGATGGCTAAGCTAATAGAAGAAAGGTGAGAGAGAGAGTGACTTCTTCTCAATGAAAGTATTCAAACCCATGATCGCAAAGCATGATTACTTTTAAAGGTAGACTCCAAAACGAAGTAGCAAAAAACACTTTGGTTAAAACTTAAATAGTCCATGCATTACCCCAGTCTTAAACCTCATGCATGGAATCCATAGTGTACTTTTACTGAATTTTACTATAAAGCGTGCCTCCAAGATTGGCTACATCCAGCAACACGGTCTATAAGTTCAATAGAATAATAATGTCCACAAAAAATACCCTTTTTGTTCTACAATGCAGCTTCTATTACAAGCAAAAGTTGCTTCATGGTGGTAACAAACTTTTCACAGCCGTGTGTCTTACTCCGTTCATAGGAAGACAAATTCAGACTAAAAAGCAGTGGAAATTGAAGAGCAAACAATGCAACTTCAACCTTAAACAAACATACTTATACATAGTCAGACCATTGAAATCAAACTCAGTACCATCATATATCCATTTCGTTCAGCCTTAAACATACACATACATAGTCAGGCAAACTCACTTCCCATTTGCCAAGCGCAGACATTTAGAGCGTCAACTAGTGGCATTCATCAAGATTCAAAATCGCTTTTAGCATCCTGAGTTTTCGGAAAAGTAGCAATGCAAGCCTTAAAGCAAGTCTGCACAACGGGATCGGATACTTCTGACCTCCCATGCACAACGCCGTAAACACTAACTCTGAACAAGAAAATTGCAGAGCTACACCGTTTTGACCCTAAACTCCATCGGATTGCTGATACCTCCGCCTAGTTTTGACCTGCCGCACAATGTAGAAGTGGCTATAACAAGTGGAAATTGCAAGTTACGACCCATAAAGAAGTCTAACACCTACTGCCCACAAACGCAGATCAGACTCTTCTAGTGCTGGCCGCACAATGTATAACAAGTGGTCGCTAACACCTCCTGCATCCAAAACCCCAGAGACTCTTCTAGTGCTGGCCGACTTACCAGAGCTGATGGCCTCCGATTTGGGAACCAGCATCGCACCGCAAGACTCGGATTCTGTTACAGGAAGATCAGGCATCCCACCGCATGCTTCGGATTCTTTGTGCGCAACCAACGAGAAGAACGCTGTCGGACCACATTATCACGGAATTAGGAACCTCCTCGTTTTGCATGTAAGCAAATGGCTGGGTGGCTGTGAGCTGTAATTACGTACTTCCATACCTTTGAACAATTTGCCGCATTTGTTGCACTGAAAATTCGAAGCACTGTGAACTCCGCTATCGGTGTGCTGCTTGAGGCTGTCTTGGGAGCTAAAACATTTCGAACATTCCTTGCATACATTATCGAAGGCTAACTTTGTGATGGGAGAACTTCTAACCTTGTCACTGCATTGGCCAACTTTGATCATATCCTTGTGCGTGCTGCTGGAGTGCTGCTGTAGGCTGTTCGGGGAGCGGAAGCGCTTCGGGCATTGGCCGCACACGAAATAATTCCCAGGATTCTTGTGAGAAGGGCTGTTGGCGTGTTGAAGCAGGCTCTCTGGAGTTCGAAACGTCTTGGGGAATTTGAGACATGGATAGTATACGTTCGACGCAGGAGAAGATTTTGGGGGAGTGTAATTTCCACGAGTGGGAGCTTCGAAACTGCACGAGTGGGAGCTTCGAAACTGCACGCTAGGAGAAGCTACAGTCGGGGGAGTATTTCCACAAGTGCGAGCTTCTAACTGCACAATGCAACCGATTCAAAAGGGTGGGATACATAGAATTGGAAGAATTAATCTGCGTAAAGGAGTGCACAAAAAGGAGAGATGCGCAGTACATGCTTGACAAGAGCGGAGGAGGAGAAGAAAGATGCGGAACAGAGGGAGCATTTGAAGTTGCGGGAGTGATGAGAGGCATGGCCACGAGCGTGAGCTTGTGGTGGAACGTTGGAATTAGCAATGCGACGGAAATCCATGTACAATCTCCAATTGCAAAAAGCCGCAAAAAAGATGGAAGAAGAAGAAGAAGAAGATGCAACACAACATGAAGAACAAAGCATGCATCTGTTCATTTTGTTGCTAATTGCACACATGTGACCTTCCCCATTGCATGTTGTAGCATCATTAACACTTGGGCCTTCACACGCTTCATTCATGCACCCCCCCCTCCTTCCTCTACCAAGGCCTAAGAGTGGTTTGAGCATTGGGTCTCCATTCCTGATGTCTCACCTCTTGATCTTTCAAGCCCCCCCTCGTTTCCTAGCTCATTGGACGGGTGCATTTTTGTGGTGTGCGTAAGCTCACCACGGCTGTGGACGCCCGCCCAAGGTGATGTGCCCCTCCATACAACCACAGGCGGATGCGTGTATTTTTTTTTTTTAAGAAAAATTTAAGGCGTGAGAGGGCGCCCCCATACAAGTATGCATAGTAGGTGTTATCACCTCAAGGTGTAGGGGAGTCCCCATCCCCATACTGTACATGAAAACCCCCTATAGCATTCATGTGTGAATGCCCTGAGGATGTCCCCAACATTCATGCATGGGGATGGTAATAGTTGCCACCTCAACCTCCTCCTCATGCATGGGACCACATTTGCAAAAGGATTTATTTTCATCTTTGATCTCAAATTTGACACGTGAAGATGGTGTGGTGGTTTAACCTCAAGAGGTCTCGTACGAGTATCTAGATCCATAAGTGGCCTAAGAAGTTTCCTTGTTTAAATAAGGAAAGCCCTAGAATCAACAAGCTTTGTGTGCACAATATTTTCCATTTTAACATTCTGGCTTGAATCTACTACACCAGAAGCTCATTGCATGCCAAGTAGCCTAGTGCAACATTAGAATCCTCATAGCTGGATGCTGAGGCAAAGTCTTTATTTTGTTGTGTTTGCTTCCCTTTCTTTCCTAGCCCCTTGGCCGCTGCACTTTATGGGCTCAGGTGAGGAGTCATTCCTGGTTCTCTTCTTGCTCTCACCCTATGTGGATTTCTTGCTCTCATGCTCTCAATCTCCAAGGACCCTTTCTCTCCAAATATGTAAAAAACCAATACTGCTAATAGATTAGAGTTGGTCCTTACTGTTTCTTCAATCTGTTCTCTCAACTGAATAGGATTAACTTTGTCAAAATCACAATTGATCTGTACCACTGATATTTCTTTGAGAGGCGCGAGCCCAAATCCTTTGAAACTACCAAGGTCACAAAATCATTGCCATCCTCATTATAAGTAAGGGACCTTAGAGGCCACAACACTTGTAGGTCCTCTCATCCTCTAAGAGAATAGCACCCCTTGCCAAATATAACAACAAGCACTCATTGTCCTTGTGCTCTAGATACCATTAGTTATGAGGATACTGATGGGTGACCTTGGAAATGTCCTAGGAGCCTCCTTGGGGGAACTGCTCTCTTGCCAATAATTTTTACTGACCTGGTGGCTTGATGTTGAGAAGTCCTCGCTACTGCCACTGGGCACAAACATCTTCTTTTGGGCTCCAAATGAAGTAGACTCGAAGTAGATTTGTCCTAGATTTCTTGAGGGGTTTGGTAGGAGTTAAAGAAAGAGAGGAATCCAAAGGTTCAAAGTCCTCTTTGGGTTGCTTGATTTTGAGCTTGAGTGGTCTGTAACAAAACAGCATGACAAAATAGCATTTGTGTTAGAAATTTTTTATAAAATGATAAAATAAAATCCAAAACTAAGGACAATATAAATTCTGGAGCACAAAGTCTTTTCTTTAATGCAAAAAGCATACAAAGAACCTACCAAAAATCACTTTTTTAGTAAAGAAAATTCACTAAAAGAAACCACAAGTTTTCCTAAAATTCTCATGTAAAAAGTAGAAAACTCGATCAGGGGGTCACCCAACTAGAGTATTCCATCAAATACTATTTAATTCAACATGTTATGACACATTCTCTATTCTCTCTAGAAGAGAGAATGTGTGATACACACAAGTTTATTTCATAATTAATTTGTCACATAAAGACACATGGAGGAAAGATGCAGAAAGATTAAAGAATTTGACAAGAAATTTGCAAAATCCATTCCTATAAGACTTTGGAGAGGGCTTGATTTGAAGCAAACATGAGTGCATCACCAATCATGCTCCAAGGCTAAGGGATCAAAGGTCTAGTGAGTTGGAGAGTCTTTGAGGGTGTACAATATGTTAAGCCAAAGAGGACCCTGATGCTACATCAACAATGAGCACTAGGAGATCTCACACTGTTAATGAAGAGTTGTATGTAGCCCAAAGTTGAGCACATAAGTTTTTATGAATGAAAGCAAAGAGAGGGATTGAATGATGTTGAAACTGATGTCTAAGCAATGACGAGGGGTCAAGAATGACTCCAATGGAGTTGCAATTCGATCAATCAAGTCCTATGATTGGTTTAGTACTGTAAGCTTGAGTTCAAGGGTTGGAGGGACTATGCATGATTGAAACTTGAAGGTTGGAGCCACTATAAGGTTTGATGGTGGCTAATTGAGCACATGTCAAAGCTACATAGTCATGGATTCCTTCAAAGTCCTAAATGCCACAAGCTACTATATTGGAGCTCATCCAAGCAACATAGGCCCTCATCATCAATCAGTTTTCTTAGCCATAGCATGACACAGCCTCATGTTGGTGCTTTCACAAGGGGGTCATGGGGCAACTCAAGTGCTTGGTATGCAAAATCTTGTGGGAAAGACTAGATGGCACATGAAACACTAGGACCAAGGCTTGGCAAATGACGATTCTACCCCAAGCAAAGAGAGGACTAGTGATCCAAAGATGTAGAGAAGAGCCTTGATGGGAAATTTAGTAGTGCACGGTCTCACCTTAGGATTAGAGCCATGGAAGCTCTTGCTTCACAAAGGGCCTCTTAGGAACACCCCCCACACAAGAGGTTAATAGTAATCATCACATCAATGGATTTTCTCTAAGGCCCCTCTCACTAGAAAGGGCTCCCCATTGTGAGGAGACTAAGTGGATCTGTACTCTGGGGGACCCACTCAATCCACCTTGTAGTGCCAGGAGGAGTGGGAGCACTAGCCCCTTCTCCACCATCTAGAGATGTGGGACCAAGAGGGACACTTACTAAATAAGGAAGTGGACAGGCTGGACGCAGTGGGATAGTGATCCAACTAGATCATTTGGAGCATGAAGTTGCTCCCACATGAGCTAGAGGCAAATGTGAGAGGTCTCTCTTATTTGAGAGAGGCAGGCATGAGGATACAAGAGATAAATGCCACCATATATCCAAGTCTTGGAGGGAAGGTCTACATAGTGCCTCAACCCCAGGCTTGTGGTGTTATCACTAATTGTCTAGGACTAGGGTGCCCTTGAAGATCTAGGATATACACAAATACCTTGGCACCCTTTGCAACATGCATTATAGATTGAGCCTTGGGGGCTTTTTACAATCAGAGAGAAATGGAGATCCAGAGCCAGAGGTAGCCTTGGAGATGCTAGAGTGGTAGCAAATCAGAGTAGATGGGACGTCTAGGCAAGATCAGGTCCATTGACCACCTGCCAATCATTCTGGGGTAGGACCACTTGCCTTGATGGATATGGTTGTGGGAGGGCGCACTCTTCAAGGGGTTCAATGGGATCCAAGGAAGTGGTTCCAGCCCTCCAAATGGGGTGCTCAAATTGGATTATGAATATTTTCTTCTTGTGTATGACATGCATCATACATTATCTTTAGGTGAAGGCAGTCGCTTAGATCCCCTCAAGAGGGTACCACTAGGTGTAGCAGCAGGTGCCAATTTCAATCTGGTGATGGTGGCTTAAAATTCCTCTTAGAAGCCATCCTATATATTTTTATATATATAAATATATATCTAGGTCATGCCTCTCTAAGTAGCACGTGTGTATGCATGCATCTGTTAGTGTCCGTAGCTCATGGTAATCTACAGTGTGAAAGTCCAACATGGGGTTCGCTTATAGGCGAGCCCTAGATTCCCCTTCATTTTTGCTATTTGTAGAGCAGGGGGAGGAATGTGTGTGTGTGTGTGTGTGTGTGTGTGTCCACCTCGGATAATGTTTAAGGGTAGCGAAGAGAGACACTAAGCAATCAAAACCTCAAATGATTATTCCAGCTGCATTAAAAGTTGAGAATCCCAAAGAGCAATTTTTATCAGTTACTCTAATGGTAAAAACCATATGACTATACCGATACATTTTCGTAAGTGTGCATAGCAGGGCGGAGAACACTATATCTCATCATGGGTTCCCCAAGTGTGTTCCTCAAGGTTGCCAACATCCTTTCTCGCAATATCATGCTTAAGACTTTATTTGCAAATCTGACAGAGAAGTGTGCCAACTCACCTACATCCATCCGCAAGCACAGCACGTTAAAACATGAATACAATGCACTATGGGACTGCAAGCTTCAATGCCGGCACACGGTTGTTATCCTTGTCACTCTATCTAGACTAGCAATATCAGATCTTGGCATTCTAGTATTTGAAAAAGATCAGAGGTTGGCTTTTAAATAGTTAAAGAAATGCGTATAAAATCATGGCAATACAAAACTATAGAAGCCATCAAAGACCATTTTTCCATGAGAAACCATAGATCCCATCCCTTTTGGATGCCAATTTCTCAAGATAATTCAAGCTATTCAAATAACCAAAGCTAGTCAGAATCAAATAACAAACATATAAAAGAACTGGCATTGGAGAACCTACAAAGATCCATAAGGTAGAGGTAAACTACCAGTTATGGTAAGAGCCCATCCAAGGGCACCAATACGTAGTAGAATCCCCAAAGTTTTCAAGAGGCGATAGTAAAATATTATTTACCATAACTAAATTGTCTCGTAAGGAGGTTGTTTAAGCCCTATCCCATAAGAAATCAGAATATCCTAAAAAAGGTATTAATCTCATGATTTTCAGTAGTAAAAATCACAAGAGATCATATTTTAGCAATAGAAATTACTACCACATTCTAGTTAGACATATCCCTTGGTCCACCGAGGTAGAAATAGACCTCCACATACAGAAAAGTCAGTATGACTGCATTTAAATGCCAATAATGAAATAAAAAATAGATAACATGTAACTAAATAGAGAGCTCCTTTTCTTTCACATAATATAAGCTCTTTCTATTCCTTTATTATATAGTCATGACATGTGGAGTTACTGAAATCAATCGAATTCTAGTAATGTTCATGGATCCAAAGCCTTGGTAGACTATTCCATAGTGCAAAAGGCAAAATATAGTCTTACCATTATCTAAAACGAATCCTTACAATGGACTACAAGGAAAACCACAGGGAGTTTTTAAGTGTTTGAACAGCCTATCACATCGTAATGTGTATGGCAACCAATACTCCAAAATCTCTCTTTATATCCAAGCTTCTGTAAGTGGTGCCCACTTGATCAATTGAATAGCAGCAAATTTGTAGGTGAAGGATGTCAAAGGAGAGGGCAATAGCTTGTAGTTAGCCTCATAGTGGACATCTACATACACGGATCTCACAACTCTCTAGTTTCATGCACTTGAGGCCATTCAGGAAGGCATGTAACTTCCCATCAAACCCTGAGAATGGACTTTGACTTTTCAGCTTTCCATACTCAGTGCACTTGTCCACTATTCATGGTCACTGGTTCATTTTCAGTCGTACTGTGATGATCAAAGTAGTGTTGGCTGCTGCACATAGGCATTTGCCTCTATGCTAAGATGATTGAAGTAATGATAGCTACCTAAAGAGACCCAAGCGAAAAAAATGGGGGGAACAAAACTTAGACTAGCTACCTCTTTTCTATTCTTGTAACGATAGCATCCATATAGTACATTGAATCTCCCAACATAAGAATTATCAAGGAGTGTAAAGATTGGTTGATATTCAAGCATTTGGTATCAACCACAATTCTGCCTGCCACAAGGTATAATGACCATCACAGTGCAGTCTATTAGAACCAGTCTTCTAATGCTAAGACAAGGCATCTAGAGGGTCATTGTAAACACACTTGCACTGCCAATAAAGCAAAGAATTCGTATGTGTACAGTTTGGTTGCCATCCTTCAGCCTTGGAGGGCAAGTGCAAGAACACGTGAGTCATAAAAACCACAAATCCATGGAAGCAAAGGGTCTTGCTATTTGAATCAGAAGCTCTATAACAAAGTGTAGGTCAAGCCAGAGTGTGCAGCCCAATATATGAATCATGGAAATGAACCTTCATCAAGATAAAAAGAAACTTGGCATTGCCACGGTACTAGCACTATGCACAAGAAAATCAAAATGTATAACATTTAACAAGCAAGCTCATAGCACACAAGCTCACAATAGGAAAAAGAGAGACAAATTAGTCATGTGGCTTGCTAAATAGGTGCCTTACTAAGTACTTGAGGAGGCTCGACTTCCACCATACTAGTTCATCTACAAAAGGGGAAGTGAAGCGGTGCCCCTCAAGACCAGCATCTAACCTCCTTGGGCTATGTGTGAGCTACTCATAAAAGCCCAAATGGCTTTGGAAAGTGGAAAAAAGGTACTATTCTGCCTCCATAACTCAAGTATCTTGGTACCTTGGACCAAGGCAAAAGGTCCATCCTAGGTAGCAAAACATCGTCAAAGAATAGCCGTGTGAGTAATGATGTTGCTTGAAAAGGAAGTGCAATCGAATCAACAGAGTTTTGTATGCTTTCAAGGGAGAGGGGTCATTGCTAGGCTGCCAGGACCGCTAACTCAGATCTCCTTGAAGTTTCAGCAACCAAAAAACTAGAGAAGGGAAGTGGTAAGAAGGAAGTGAAGTATATCACCAAGCACTATATCACGGAAAGCTTCCTAGGGCACAACAGCGGATTACTATCTACCCTTCGAACAGCCCGACAAGATTCAAGGAGTCGGGCATGTATTTGCCAGTCAGGGAGAAAAACGTAACATAGGGATTAGAACAAACAGCTATAACGGAGTTCTCTGGACTCTCTTCCTTCATTTTAAAACATAACCCATGAGACACCATGCACAGCGATGCACTGTGTATTCAAACCAACATCTGCTCATGGGTTGACTCAAACATGTAGTGACACAACTGTGTGTCTCCCAGAGCAAGGAGGGAGCTCTTACCTAGCTGGGATTGTAGTGAGGAGCTTTTCCACCATCACGCTTTCAGGGAACTCGTGCCAGTTCTGCCTGTTTTTCAAGGGGACAACAGAGGGTTCTAGTTGTGACGATTAACTCCTCAAATGCCAGAGCTTCGAGCATGGAAGAGAAGAGTTTCTGGATCAAGGAAGCTGAAGGGCTTAGAGGTTGGAGGTTGGAGGGGTGGGGCGGCAAGATGATGGAGGGAATTATCTCACTATGAGTCTCAAGCCTTCTCTAGAGACATCCCAACGACTTCAAGAGTCCTTTTAGTTAATAAATGTTCCATCTATCCATATCCATATTTGCTACTGTACTGTCTTTACTCAAGGGTACAAACCAAGATGAAGGGTCTGCCCCATCTTGTGCATAGGGAGAGAGAGAGGGGAGGAAGATGTACTTCCCCATGGAATTACTCCTCAAGGAGATATCCTCAGGACAATATCTGCATCATTCTACATGGCAGTTCTCTATAGTGGTTCCAACCAAACTTTCGTAGTAGTGATGGGGGAGGAAGTGTACCCCCCAATGCAATCAATGGGCCATACTTCTAAAGGCCATAGTGCTCTGTCATTCCATAATAACTTGTCCAATGGTCCAATGCACAGGGTATCCAAGAGCACTGTGGCTCAATCGGTTACTAAAGTAATAGTATCCCTTCCTCAAAATGGATATTCCACATTGTCCCCTCTACCACTCTTCAACTCCTCATAACTGTCAAATGTTATGTGGGCATGGTGGTCCAATATCAGTACATACCCACTAGCATAATATTCCCCACCATATGATCCTAGTGGTCCATGAATAGTTCCACACTCCTAGTAGTCCACCAGAGTGGTCCTTGAATACCCTATGATCACAGGGGGGTCATAAGGGTCCTCAAGGGGAGGAGTGTGTGTGTGTGTGTGTGTGTGTGTTTCCCACCGACTGCATTCCCACAGGTCTGACACATAATCCAAGTGAGGGCAGCAGTCCACCCATCATAGTGGATTGGGTTGGACTACTGCCCTCAATAAAATCAAATCAATTATATAGAGTAAGAGTAATTTGTTAATGAAATCCATGTCCCACTAGTATTGTGATGAATATGAATGGGTCTTGGAAGTGCCCTTAAAGTAGGGTCACGAGTTATGGAGGGTCCTATCCCATACTGATGATTAGTCTCCAATAAAGAGCTCAATTATATTTAACAATACTTGGAGAAAATCCGTTGTAGAGTGTTTGTCAAAGTTGCCAACACCGTGTCTTCATGCCTTAGATTTTCAAATGCAAACCTAATGGAGAGGTATGCTGACTCACCTGCATCCATCCACAAACATAGCACGTTAAAACATGCACACTCTGAATTGTGGGACTACAAGCTTCAATGCCGGCACATAGTTGTTATCCATGTCACTCAATCTAGATTAGCATAATCAAATCTTGGCATTGCATTTTACTATTCAATAGTAATCAGAGGTGGGCAATTAAAGATATGAAGAAATGCATATAAAATGTTAGTGAAATCCAAGTAATAAATGGGAATCTTAATTAAACCATAAATTCAGGTGTTCCAAGCAAGTCCAAGGGAATTCCCAAGGTCAACAAACCCAAAAAACATCAATATACTTATACCTTTCTTTGACCTCTTGTTGGCATTTTTCAATTATCAATATCACAATTAAATTTATGCACATATCACAATGCGATAAGGTCCTTGAGAATGTCAAAATTGAAGGACAGAATCCATGTTAAATGGCCTATTCATCATTTTACACATAAAATCATGCTATATTCTTGACCTCTATAGATAAACTCCCCATGGAAATCCCATAAGGTAAAAAATGTTCAATGGAATCACATAAAATCCCAAATCAAAGTAAAATCTCATGGTCCTAAAGTTATCTATATCAACATCAATGAATCTTGGTATTTTTCATTCTTCCATAACACTCCAAATACTTGGATGCACAGGAAGATTGATATGCCTAAATCAGTCTCATGAACAATGAGTAAAAAAAAGTTTAGACATATGTAGAAGGTATGTGCTTGGAATAGGCTAGATACATAAGTTCTAGAAATAACTATGAAATATGGTGGCCTTTTCCATTCATCAAAGTATAAAGTGTAAAGTGTAAAATATCCAAGTATAAAGTGTAAAGTGTAAGTCAAGACCAAGGCTAATGGTAAAATATTACCCATGGACTCATTTTTTTCGATTTAACAATTGTTCTACGGGAAATTCTCTCATTTTCTTTTTTTTTTATCATGAATAATAAAGCAATGTCCTAGTAATGTCCTAGTAAAACTCCTAGTAATGTCCTAGAGTAATTAAAGCCAATGATCATATGATGAGTAATAAAATTACCAACATTAAATATTCCCAACATCTCTCTAAATTCCAATGGCCAAAAAGCTACTATCCAAAGCATTTATATGGAAAGCAATATAGGGAATTTATCTAATATGCACTAGAATTAAGAGAAATCTTTAGAAATAATCTACTCTTTTGCCTTTAGTTTTGTTTAAAACATGTGCAAGGAGGCAATATCAAAGGGCATTTGATAATTAAAGGGCCCTAGTTTCTCCAAAAGAAAAAAGACTAAGGTAACACTAAACTCCTACAAAAAATCAAAGATGAATGCATCATAATCACAAAATGCAAGGTCAATTCTCTCATCATCCCATCACTATCTTAGCCCCTTGTCGTGATATGGATATGCATCATGCCTGGAAACATGCCTTTCTAGAAAGTGTTGTCTAGCTACCATAAGAAATCCATGCCAAGGATGCTCCATGATAAAAGGTTTCAAGTGTACTAGCTTAGTGCAAAACTGATAGAAGGTCATTGGACAGGCCCTGAGGACTCGCTACCTTATGTCTTGAGCATAAGAGATTGGCATCTATAGAGTGGAAACGCTCTATCTGAGTAGCTGTAGGATGGATTTTTAAGCGTACTGCTTCTTGGTGCCACAACTAAGCTATCAGTTCTCAACTATGAAATACCACAAAGTGGGCTAGAGAGCAAATCTATCTAACGTCAAAGTGCAGAGCTAGACACAGTGTTAAGGGAACACAGTGCTCATTCGTATCTACAATTTATCTAGCTTGTGATGAGAGCTAATCAATGTAATAGTGTGCCACCCTTTCAGCCAATTGCTTGGTCAATGCTGCTTGGTAAATACGGTATCCCAGTGTGTGGGTTCTATCGTACTATGCGTAACCACAAAATGATATCCCAATCTTTATTTCGTAAGTCTCCCTTATCTTATGTACGTAGAGCCACAAAACAATCTCTGCTCTAGCTTCCACTAAATTATGCCACAAAACAATCTCTAAGACAGTCGAGCATAACTGACATAGGTTCCGAGAAAAATATTTTCTGAACCAAACATACCAGACGTAGGCTCTCACACAAGGTAGCATCGATGGAAGTGCTAGAGTCTCTACCTAGGCCCTCACACAACATAATGAGAGATGGAGTGCTCCATCAAAAGGAGTGTTGCAATAACTACTGCTCTGTGGCAACAACGTTGGGAAGGGATGTCAAAGCCTAAGGCCCAGCAGATTGTTGCAGTCCTAAAATCTTGTGGATAATGGTTTCTAATTATAGTAGCAGCACCATTGAGCGATTGTAAAAGATACTCCAAAGATAGTCCCAGATCATTCAAGTTAGGAACAACATGAAACTTAGACTAGTAGTCGTCGAAGGCTCTCGTTGGAGGGTCATGGTTTTTCACAAGGCAAGTGAGCAGCTAAGTATAGTTCTCCAAGTGGAGGACATTTCACCAGACAAAGGTCTTCTTCATCTTGCTACAAGCGGTCTTCAATAGTGCCATGAAATAATTAGCGTAGAAAACTCTCAACCCTAACGTTCATAAATCTATGTACTCCATTAGTGAGCTACATCTACAATGACATCTTATCGTCCCAATGCAGAGTCACACATGGCTGTGGATTATTACATAGCCCTTGGAGTGTAGCTGAGTGGATACTTATTCACTCTGCAGTGTATATATGCTTGTGAACTTTAGTGGTTTTGCAACACAAGCAATGGCTTATCGTGTGAGTGACCAGAAACATAAAATAGAAAATCACTGACCTGTCTGATCTATGTATTTATAGAAGCTCCATCGCTCCCTTGCCAGCCATCTCCAGTTTTATTGCTCCTTAGCCCAGCGTGATAGTATGACCAAACTAGTATGACCAAACTGTGTTCTCATCTTCCCTTTGAGTTGTGCACTATTTGCCTCTCACGATATATGGAGCATTCCTTAGTAGAAGGGGGGGGAAGACATACCTTCCAAGGCCAAAAGAGGGGGGAAGGTGTACCTCTAGGCATATAATAAATGCCATGCTAGCCAAAACATGTTGCAAATCGTCAAGTGCATCTTCGATATTTGCCAAAATCTTCACCATTTCCACTTCTTGTCATAACCATCACCCTCTTAGTATGTGAAATTCCCACTCTCTCTTGTGGTCCAAACCATCCATGACTTCCCACTTGTCATGTTTCAAGATAGGGATATTTTGTACATATGGTACCATTATGCATATGCTCCATTCCATAAAAGACCCAATATACAAAGGCTAGCCAACTGTCATGCAATCCATAGTATTCCACATCCCCTTAAGGTCCCATATCATGGTATATAAGAGAGACAGTGTCCAACCCTTTTCAGAGTTCAAAATGCCATAAGAGGCTTATAGGCATCTAGAGGGTCATTGTAAACACGCTTGCACTGCCAATAAAGCAAAGAATTTGTATGTGTACAGTTTGGTTGCCATCCTTCAGCCTTGGAGGGCAAGTGCAAGAACATGTGAGTCACAAAAACCACAAATCCATGGAAGCAAAGGGTCTTGCTATTTGAATCGGAAGCTCTACAACAAAATGTAGGTCGAGCTAGAGGGTAGCCCAATATATGAATCATGGAAATAAACCTTCATCAAGATAAAAAGAAACTTGGCACTGCCACGGTACCAGCAATACGCGCAAGAAAATCAAAATGTTTAATATTTAACAAGCAAGCTCATAGCACACAAGCTCATGATAGGAAAAAGAGAGATGAAGCAGTCATGTGGCTTGCTAAATAGGTGCATTACTAAGTACTTGAGGAGGCTCGACTTCCACCATACCAGTTCATCTGCCAAAAGGGGAAGTGAAGCGGTGCCCCTCAAGACTAGCATCTAACCTCCTTTGGCCATGTGTAAGCTACTCATAAAAGCCCAGATGGCTTTGGAAAGTCGAAAGAAGGTAGTATTCTGCCTCCATAACTCAAGTATCTTGGTACCTTGAACCAAGGCAAAAGGTCCATCCCAGGCAGTAGAACATTGTCAAAGAATAGCCGTGTGAGTAATGATGTTGCTTGAAAAGGAAGTGCGATCGAATCAACAGAGTTTTGTATGCTCTCAAGGCAGAGGGGTAATGCTAGGCTACCAAGACCGCTAACTCAGATCTCCTTGAAATTTCAGCAACCAAAAAACTAGAGAAGGGAAGTGGTAAGAAGGAAGTGAAGTATATCACCAAGCACTCTATCTCACGAAAAGCTTCCTAGGGCACAATAGCAAATTATTGTTAACATTACTCTACCCTTCGAATAGCCATACAAGATTCAAGGAGTCGGGCATGTATTTGCTAGCCAGGGAGAAAAACATAACATAGGGATTTGAACGAACAACTGTAACAAAGTTCTCTAGACTCTCTTCCTTCATTTTAAAACATAACCCATGCGACACCATGCACAGCAATGCACAGTGTATTCAAACCAAAATCTACTCATGGGTCGACTCAAACATGCAGCGACACAACTGTGTGTCTCTCAGAGCAAGGAGGGAGCTCTTACTTGGGTGGGATTGTAGTGAGGAGCTTTTCCACCATCACGCTTTGAGGGAACTCATGACAGCAGAGGATTCTAGTTGTGACGATTAACTCCTCAAATGCCAATGCTTCGAGCATGGAAGAGAAGAGTTTCTGGATCAAGGAAGCTGAAGGGCTTAGAGGTTGGAGGGTGGAGGGGTGGGGCGGCAGGATGATGGAGGGAATGATCTCGCTATGAGGCTTGAGCCTTCTCTAGAAACATCCCAAGGACTTTAAGAGTCCTTTTAGTTAATAAATGTTCCATGTGCATATGAATGAAGGCAACATTGGGGACGGGTAGCTTATCCTTTTTCCATGCAATTGATGATGCATATTTTCCAAAGAAGGGTCTATGTAATGTGAAGGTCATGTTAAGAAATGTAGTGCTGTCTACATTGTGGAACCTATGAAACTTGAAGTGGGCTTAAGGAAAGGATGTCAAGAGGATAGATCCACCAAGGGTTCTTAGATGATCTACACTGAGTAAGATCAAGGCATCTCAATATAAACTCATTATTCCAAAGTTAAGATCATCAATATTCTAGAAGAGTATAAGAAGGCCTCTACCATATCCCATTGATTGAGGCACGTATGTCTTTTGATGAAGGCTATCTCAAACCTTAGAAGGTAATATACATTGCTCCATGAGGGGCAACAAGAATATCCCATGGGAATCCCAAGTACTTGTTTGGCAATGTTTTTCCCAACTTTCACAAAGGCATTAGTCAAAATATAGAGATTTAATTGCCAAAAAGTATCAAATTAAATTTTGGGTTTCTTATCCTTTTGGTAAGCATCATCATGTGTGTGTGCATTCTAAACCCTAAGTATCATTTTTTCTTAAGTAATCCCAAGTGAAAATTCAAAGCAGCCATTACGCTATCTTCCCCCATGTGAGGGATGGCCTCATAACATGTGGTAATGTCAAAAGTGTGCATAGAGACCATAGATGATGGAATTTCAATCAAGAAGTCGCATGAACTATTGACTAGCCACCAGAAAGCATTAGTTTTCTTATGACAAAATTTCCAAGCATCATTGTGCATATCAAAAGTGGCCTCTTTGAGTCCTGCAATCTTAGTAGAAAGGCTTGAGCTAATTAATATTTGAGAAAACACATGAATGAGCATTTGTAATCCAGCGAAATCTATTCTTATGACTTTTATAACTGCACATAAGGTATGGGAGCGTCATAACATTCATTTTACCTATCTCAAAGGACCTTAATCTTTCTTTAATACACATTGTAATTTTGTCTTCATTCCATAGGATGGCCCCGAATTTGTTTCTAGAAATCCTCTTGATGGCTAACAATTGGCATAATCTTTTGCAAATAAAAGTGGGGGTTTGAGGTGATTTATCCAATCCAACCACCAAAAGATGTGACTTTAAATACTCAACTTCATTCTTGAGTTCATCTTTATACCATGGTTGAGAGGCATTCCAGTTAGAGCATTGTCTATCAATTATTTTAAGACACAGGGCCCTGATCTTGTCTTTATGATGGGTATTAGGCATGATGCCCAATATTTTACATAAATTACACAAAGCTTTATTCAATTCTTCAATGGCCACAAATGGGTTGGGAGGAAGTGGGGGAATGTGGTTAAGACCTTCAGAAAGAAACTCTTTTAACTTGGGGTGATGTTAAATAGATATATCCTTGGGGTAAGGATATTTGACTCATTTAAGAATCCATCATTGAGAAAGGGGGCAAAGCATTGGCTTTGTAAACATATGCAAGAAGTATTTTCGCAAGTGGAAATGGTGTCCAAAGGATGATAGAACCACTTTGACACATTTGAAGTATAAGACCATGCAAAGCCAATGGTATTGAAAATATATAATTTTGAGGGATCAAAACTTTTAACAACCTCCATCAAAATCCACCTTGGCTTTATAAACTCAAAAGCTTTGGAGGAGAAACATCATGAATGAACCTTTTGGCATTTTTCCTTTCCACAAAAAGAGACCTCATACCATTAACTTGAGTACTCAAAGTCCATTGGGGGCCATCATTCGAAGGTGAATTGCTTGGCAATGTTAGAGATGTGATTATATCTCTTGGCTTCATGCATGGGTCGCTTGGAGGAGTTGGAAGATGACGACCCTTCCAAAGTAGAGAATCTGGATTTCTTGAAAGATCTCTAGAGGACTTAATGGCAAGGTTAGGCTTCAAGATTTGTTCAATGATGTGAGCGAGAGGGGTATGATTGATCTTGGGGAGGAGAGGGGAGCTTGGAGAGGAACGGGTTGGGTTGTGAGCCCCTTCAAGAAACTGCTCTTGAAATAAGTAGTAGGCTATGAGATTGGTCCTGACCTTAAGAGGAAGAGAAGCAGCCCATGCAATAAAGGCATAAAATTGACCTTTGGGGGACTCAAGTTTAAAAATGTAATGGAGGTTGTGGATCATAAATCAAAGGACTTGCTCCAACCACCCTCTTACATTGTTGGCGACTTCAACATTTGCTACAATAAGCCTAGCCAAAGCCTCAGCACACTTATTAGCTTCATGCGATGACACAACATGCAGTGGGTAAGCTCCCAGCCAACAACATGCATCATGTAGTCTCCCATGCAATGATACAACATGCATTAGGTAATCTCCCAGCCAACAACAATTCACGCTTTCACCCTCAACCACGTCTGGGTCTGTGGACATGTGAACACTCATCAAAAGCACAGTACAAACTACATTTACTAGTTCGATCACTCCTTAGTGTACACCACCACCCCATGCACATGAAACAATCCTCTCCACAACACTTGGCAAGCCCCATGAATGTCATTCATCTTTTTTAGAGTTTGTAAGTCCTAGAGTCTAAGAATAGCTACTATAAACCCATATGTTTAGATTTCTTTGGAGCTAGATAATCATACTTTGTGATCTACAGCCTCAAATGTAATTTTAGTGAATGTGACAGCAAGACAAAATTTGATCTTTGCAAATTTTTTGACATATTCAATGAGTTCCAAACTCAACCATACTTTGTATATGTCCTCAATAGGATATTATGGAGTAGCATGAGTTTTTAGGGGACCTATTGTCATGTAGAACACCAAATTCAAACCATATATTGATTGTTCATTATGTTGTAATTCATGCTAGATTCAAGATACAAGGGTTAAAGGATACAATAAGAGCATTCAAGCATTTACATTATACTTATAGAGTGTCTCTAAAGTGGTTTTGGTCTTTGAAAGAAAGAAGGATAAAAACAAATAAAGGAGTGGCATTCGGTAAAACTCCATTTGGGGACCGAACCATGAATAATAATAGGGTTTCTCAACCATGGCATCAATGAATAGAATTTGTAGATATGGTTCTCTCAAATCTTGCAACCTTGTAAGTTTTGCACCTAGTAGCACAAGACACTCAACATGCTCCAAGCATGCACTTTCATAGCCTTTAGGTGACAATAGGAAGTTAATATAAGCAGCATATATGATATTAATGCAAATGAACACAAAACCAGGTACACTCAACTCAAGTTATTGACATTGTCAACACTAAAAGTTTGCCCAGGGGCTCCAAAGCTATACATGCAAGTGCTAAACCTCATCATGTAACAGCTCATACTTTATTCTCTTAAGAATTCCTCTCGAAAAACAATGAATCAAATTCCAAAATCCTCTTAAGAATATGTATTTGTGAGCCAAATTTGATGCTAGACAAGGTAGTCAACCACAAGGACTCTCAACATGTGCATCTACACACCATGTACAAGACAAAGTCAAGAAATGCCAAGCATTATCAAAAGGAAAATCTAGGCACACATCCAATCTACAAGAGAAGAGAAACTTTGCACACACTCAACAACAAGGCAAGGACTACTTCGATGATATAATCACATCAAAAGAAGGTACATCAAACTAACCCCAACAATCCAACAACTCCATGGAAATAAGAAAGTTCAAAAATATTCCCACTCAAAGCATCGGATAGTCGAGTACGAGTAATCAAATCGGTGTGGGGGAATGTTCACTCTGCGGCGACAACAAGGGACAAAATATAGTAGAGCAACAAAGATGAGATCATTATGTGTGCAGAGTAGCGACAAAGCTCCCCTTATAATAGCTTGAGCCTGAAATATGGTATGATGAATCTTAAAGGTTGAGGATAGGCGAAATCCTCTCTAGAAAAGATCCAATCATACTTGCAAAAACTTGATCTAGAGAGAAATTCTAAAACTAGAGAGAGAAAAACTAAAAGCCTACATTTTTTGAGGTCCCCCCTGCTTTGTGGAGAGACTCAAAAGATCCCCCACTTTGTGTAGGGACTCATGAGGTTCCCCTACTTTTTGTAGGGACTCAAAAGGTCCCTCTAAAAAGTGGAGGGACTCTTGTCCAAAAGGTCTCCTACAAAAGAGGTCCCACCCTGGAGGTACCTAAGAATTGTGTAGAGACCAACATGTATAAATACCTCCTAATGGAATGAATCTTCCATTTTTTGGGGTTTAGAGTTCAATTGACTTTAGTATTCATGTGCTTTTTCTCCTTGTGTCCATGCTCCCTCAATGTGAGAGCATGCTCTAACCTTGTAATCTCCCATCCTCCCCCCTTCCTCTCCTCTTCCTTCTCCTCCCCTCTCCTCCTTCCTTTCTCCTCCTCCTCCTCCTCCTCCTCGCTCCTCCTCCCCCTCTCTCCTTCTCCCTCCTCCTCCTCCACCCTTCTCCTCCTCCTCCTCCTCCTCCTCCCTCTTCCTCCTCCTCCGCCCTTCTCTCCCTCCCCCCCCCCTCCTCCCTTCACCTCCTCCTTCCCCCCTTAATCCTCCTTCTCAACCCTTTACCCCTTGAAGTCACGAAAGAGGCTAGCTCACCACTCCTCAACCTTGGACTCGTCCTAAACCCTGTAACCCTCTCTGAACTTTGGAACTCCTAGTTAACTCTCTCAACCTTATCCCCCTTGTGATCGCTGCAACCCCTTTTTAAACCCTTGAACTCCCATGGAGGTGAGAGCCTCCACCCATCTTTGTGATACATCCCTCTTTCTCACCTATGTGAGTACGAGTATTGCTTTCCATGCTTGAGCCTACACCTCTCACCAGATTACGACCCAAAGACCTATCCTACACTTGTGTGCACATGTGCATGTGTGCACACACACACACACACACCCCTCTAATTTTCATACTTCAATATGATGTTGCCCCCCTGCCCCCCCCACAACACACACACACACACACACACTTGTTCACCCCTCCATAGATGCACACTATTATAGACACAACCTACCACACACTACTCTCTTAAAAAACACTCACATATACCCTCACACTCTCATTTCACCAACTCTCTTTGGATTTGACACCATGGGGTACTGATACTAATAACAACCCCCATTGCATTTGCTATCCAATATGGTTAGTGTTGGACTTCTTGAGCAACCATGATTTATAAACCTTTCCATATTCTAATGAAGTCTTCCAATTTTGTCTTGCAAAAGAAGAATTTTGTAAATGTGTATTTTCTTATGAAACCTTATCCCTTTAATTATAGTTTACTTAACCCCTCCCTTCCCCATATCCTTCCAGTCCCTTTTTAGGAAATTCGTATGTGTGAATCCCCATGTCCCCTTTGAAACTTGTATGTGTTAATCCCCATGTCCCCTTTGAAACTTTTAATTGCTAATTCCCATGTTCCCCAAATTCTTTTTTCCTTTCACTCTAATGGGTTGTTTTTCCCTCACCCTTATGATTTTTTGTTATTATTTTAAAAAAAGGAGTTTTTTCTTAGAGCCATGTTTTGAAATTTTTTAAATTATTGACACTAAGGAATTTGCTCCCTAATAGTAATCCCATGGCAAGCTATGTATACCTAGGACTAATCTCAACCATGTCTTGGAATTCTTTGTGTTTATATTTTTATCTACACTATAATTATAAATACTTATTGGACTCTTTATAAGCACAAAAAAATTGCTTATATGTATACCCATTGTCTTTATATCTAAGGCTTTTAATCCCTTATGATTGAGAGTGAAGGGGTATTGTGTGGGCTGAGCTCATTTATCATCCTCCTCCCCTTATAGCTCCATGACGACGTGATTCTCTGGCTACTATCTTAGCAATGAGTATATGACTTCTTTTTTTATGCATGGCCACTCTAGTTCTCTCCGAATTGTCTATTCACATAGCTCTAGCACATAATTCAACGTACAAGCTGCCTTTCACATTGGATTCTTGTGGCATGGTCCTCTATGACTATGAGTCATAGTCATAGACATTCGATTCTTATGGCATGGTCCTCTAACTATGAGTCAGTTGCCTTCATGCACTAGCCTGTGATAATGGCATAATATGAACTGACCACTTTGTATAACCTTTGATAGTAGCTACATAGTTATACATTGGTAGGATAGCAACTCAATGACCACGATGATGACTTGGCAGAGAAGCCTGTGGGAAATTACATTTAGTGTTTTGAGACAAGATGGCTGGATGGATGATCACCTTATGCTTTTGGAATTATGCTAAGATAGCATTCGAATAGCGAGATATGCTCTCAACATTACATACACATGCTCCTTCCTCGTTATTGCAAGTTTTTTGCCTTGTTCTCGATTGATTTCATCCTCTCTCTCCATATATTATATATACTTATATACTCATATAATTATACATCTATACATATATGTATACATATATGTATATATATGTATATAATTATACATCTATATATACACACAGACACACACACACACACACTCTCTCTCTATATATATATATGTGTGTGTGTGTAAATATTTATGTATATATATATCTAAATAAATAAATAAATAGATATACATATATACATATATGTATGTATGTATGTATGTATGTATGTACATATAAATAGATATACATATATACATATATGTATGTGTGTATGTATGTATGTACATATACATATATATATATATATATATATATATATATATGTACATACATATATATGTACATACATATACATATACATATATATATATGTATGTACATATATATATATATATGTATATGTATATGTATGTACATATATATGTATGTACATTATACATACATATACATATACATATATGTATATGTATATGTATATATATACATATACATATATATATATGTATGTATATGTATACATATATACATATACATATATGTATATATATGTATACATGTATACATATATACATATATATATATATGTATACATACATATATACATATATTGTTGAGAGTTCACGCTCAACATCATGTGATCATGTGTGCATAGCACCATCACGTGATCATATGTGCATAGCACTAACCTTATAGAGTGCTATAAAGGAAAGGGTTAGATCCCCTAACCCTAACCCTAAAAGGGTTTGTATATATTCTATTTTTTCAACTAATTCTAGTGTACAGTTAGTCATTTGTGGTGTGCTCTCTAGCTGTGCCCTCTCTCCTCATCTCCACTCTTCTCCTCTCCCCTCTTCATATTTTGTCATGGTATCAGAGCTTCCTTGTCTTCCGCTGAGACATTGCGATTCTTGAGAGTGTGAGAGAGATTGTGAGATTGAGAGTTCTCTTGAGTGATTGTGAGATCCTTCCCTTCACTTCCGTTGAGAGAAATTTCCATCATTGAGAGGAAATTTCCGTCCATTATTCTTTCTTTGAGTTCATTCTTGAGAGATTTTAGTTCCTTCTCTTGAGTGTTTCTTATTCCGTGAGAGAGAGAGACCTCTGAGTGTTCATTGAAAGCTTCAAGAGCTATTACTGTGTGAAAGAGATAGGGTGAGAAAGAAAGGTTTTAGTCTCATTCTCAGAGAAAGAGATAGAGAGGTGTCTCAAGTGAGTTTGAGAGTGTTTTCTTTTTCAAGAGAAGCCCAGCAACAACCAAGGCTCCATCGACAAGATATTGTGGGCTACAACGAACGCAGGCCACTGCACCAACGGGCCTCCTTTCATGTCGCATGCGACTCCAACAAAGCCTTAAGCCCACAGCTGGCCATATCCTTATGCCATCTACGGCAACCTTCTCCAAACGCGACTCCCGACAGACCTCCTTCTACGTGGCTACGACCACGGCTGGCTCCACTCCAAGGATGATCTGCTTCTCCACAACGCTTCTCCAACGAGCTTCTCCACAACTGCTCCAACGAGCTTTCACCATGTCTGCAGCACGCCAAGCCTCTCTGTCGACTCAAACGACACTCGACCTCAGCCGCCTTCATCTCTACAGCCGATCTGAGTGGCTGCAGCAACACCTTATACCAGCATAAGCCACCTCCAACCACCAAGCTGCCTCCCATCTCCGAAAGCTCCGCACTGTCTTCTACTCCATCGAGCTCTAACTACGTTCCAGCAGCTTCCAACGACTACTATTCCAGCCAGCTCCAGATGACCGGCCTCTCCAACGAGACGAACCTCCAAAGCCGCCTCCAACGGACGGCGCACCTTCAGCGCCAAGCTCCTATCTCCTGGCTTCTCAAAAGCCTGTAACACAAGGCGCACACAGCCCGACTACTACAGCGCATTGGCTTTCATTCGAGGCTCCAAGCAATGGCCCCTGGCACTACGTGGCCAAGTTTTCATGCTGTCTTTTCAGAGCTTCTGCCAGCATCGAGCGCCATCTCCGATCGACGGCTCTAGCTTCGGTGTAGCTCTCCATCCATCGACCATCGCGACCCCTGAGCGAAAGACATGGCTCCTCCGAGTGCGAAGCCACAGTAAACCGCACGCTTCACAGCACAGAAGCTAGAGCCTCTACACCGAGCGACGCCTCCTACAACGAACTCGAACGGCCTTCTCAACGAATCAACGGAGAAGACGACGGAATCTCCAAGATTCCGTTAGAATCTTGGGTAGATTCCGGTGCCTCGCGTTTCGACACGTGGCAGATAGCGTTTTGCCACGTGGCAACCTTACCTCCAATTGCCACATCATCAGCCTATCCTCACTGCCATGTCATCACCGACTGCCACATCATCACTGACTGCCACGTCATCATCGACTGCCACGTCACCACCGACTGCCACGTCACCTACCACATCATCATTGCCACGTCATCAGTGCCACGTCACCAGTGCCATGTCATCAGTACCACATCATCAGTGCCACGTCACTTGTGCCACGTCATCAGTGCCACCTCAGCACTGCCACCTCAGCAGTCCCGTCAGCACTGACCCCTGCAGGCACAGTCCCTTGCCAGGCACACTGTGCACACACTGCATGTGCACACTCCTGCCACCTCAGCACAGAGCTTCACTGGCACACCTCTTGCTAAGCACAGTGCCACATCATCACTCTATGTGACTCACAGTGACACATCATCATTGAGCACCATTTGCACTCCTTTTGCCCCTCCACTTAGATCAAGTCATATCTCTTGATCCAGGAAGAATTTGAGGGTGCTCCAAAAAGGAAAGTCGCTCGATTTTTCGTGCTCTACGCGCTCGTTACATCACGCACACATTTCGGCGCAAGTTACACTCACATTTGAGCCTCGCCGACAAAACCACTTCCTTCACGCACATTTGCCTCTACATCGACGCATCTGACCCAGCACTTAAAAAGAACAAAAGAAAAGGAATTATTTGCTGCTCTTTCATCGATCGACGGTTGGTTTATATCTAGATAAGAGTAGACTAGATCGCCATAGAGGGGACGCTTTGAATTCCCCAAGTTGCCAATCTAAGCCATGCCCGAAATTCCCGACTATAGTACCTACAGTTCATACGCTCACATCCGATTTCACATCATTACATTACCTGAAACCTTACGTTCATCAGTTCAGTGAGCAGACTTCAGAGTTCAGAGGCATTGCAGATTGATTCAGTGGGCAGATAGCACTTGATTTCACACACACATGCCACCATTGTAAAGCCTATTTGGCTATCTCACGGCATCGTGCACATCATTTTTTAGCCTTGTAAAGCCTCTTGGCTATTCCCGGCATCATTGCCACAAGCCTTGTAACACAGATCAGATCTTATATACTGCAGTTCTATCTTCACCGACGGTACAGAGATTTCACTTGGCATCTTCAGTGTATTTGCAGTTGATTCATACAGAGTTTTTCAAGACACTTTTGAGTACATTGTTTGCACCATGTCGACTAGCAACCTCAATCTGGAGGCATCTACTAAGTTAGACAACTCCAATTACGGTACATGGAAATACCAAATGGAGACCATTCTTGTGCTTCAGGACAAATGGGAGTATGTCGATGGATCCATACCTAGACCATTGGCCGATCCAGCCACCAGTAGCTCTACTCCATCTGTTGTCACAGCACCAGCAACGAGATCTACATCTACACAAATAGTTTCCGCACCAGTAGCAGATCTTGCCATTGCCCGAGCTCAAGCAGAATAGCTCAAGCAGAATGGGATAAGAAAGACAAGTATGCCTATCACCTGATCAAGCAGAATGTGCAAGATGTCATGCTAGGACAGCTCAACACAGTCAAGACATCAAAAGAAGCATGGGATATGTTCGCAGCTCTCTACGAGTCCAAGAACACATCCAGGATTCTCACCCTGAGAAACCAGATCACAACCAGAGTTTCCGCAACAGCAGCGAAACCGGTCATGCTTATGTACTCCGCATCAAAGACTACAACAATCAACTTGCAGCAGCAGGAGAGACTATGAATCCCGTAGAAATGGTTCAAGTAATCCTGAATGGACTAGGAGAAGGATATGAGAATCTAGTCCAGAGTATTGCCATCCAACGGCAAATTCCAACACTGGAAGAACTTCAGTCAGTTCTACTTGGTGAAGAACTCAAGACTCAGGCCATTCATGCACGTAAAGGTCATTCTAATGATCAGGCATTCACAGCTTCAGACAGAAGCAGAGGCAAAGGTAGAAACAGAGGTAGATCATATCAGAAAAGTAGTCATCATCAACAAAATCAAAGTCAGAATCAGCATCAGCATCAGCATCATCCTCAGCAACATCAAAATCAGCAAAGAGGAAATCATTCCAACCGAGGAAGATTCCAAGGACGAGGGAATGCATCCACCAATGTGTCAAACATTCAATGCAACTATTGTCACAAGTTTGGACACTATGAAAGAGATTGCCGCAAGAAGCAATATGACCAAGGCGGTCAATCCAGCAGTAATCGAGGGAATTCCCGAGGAAGAGGAAATCATCGTGGTGGACATTCTAGTCACAGTTATTTTGCAAATGAACATGGAAATATGTTTCTTGCAAGTGAGGAATTGCATCAGACTGATACAATGCACCTAGACACTGATTTCAATCCCAAAGAGGATTTCAGCTATCAAGTCGACCAAGTGGAACAGGATCCTTGGTACATCGACAGCGGTGCATCATCTCATATGACAAATCATCAGGAATGGTTCACAGAAATGAAGCCATTAGAAGGTCAAAAGAATGTCATCTACATAGCAGACAATACACCGAGAATCCGGTTCAAGGGACAGGTGTTATCCCTATGAACAATTTCACTGGTACAAAAGGATTAGTCAAAGATGTGCTCTATGTTCCGAAGCTCAGCAAGAACCTTTTGTCAGTAGGTCAAATGACGGAACACAACTACAAAGTCATCTTCGACGGTGATGAATGCACTATCAGAGACAAATCCAAAAGAGGTCAGCTAGTAGCAAAAGGTGTCAAGGAAGGACGCTTATACAGGATGCTAGCTACAGTACCAGATAAGCATGCCATGTCAGCTCAAATGCAACAGATGCCACTATCTGCAAAATGGCACAAGAGATATGGTCATGTCAACTTCAAGTACTTGTTAGACCTCAGGAATCAAAATATGGCAATTGGGATTCCGAAGCTACAGTTTCTTGGAAAAGTTTGTGAAGCATGCTGCTTCGGCAAACAAAAGCGAACCAACTTTGTCAGAAGTACCTCTCGTGCACGAGGTATTCTTGATTTGATTCATACAGATGTATGGGGTTATGCCCAGACCCGCAGCATCAATGGTTCACTTTATTACTTGACCTTCATCGACGACTACAGCAGATATTGTTGGGTCTACTTTCTGAAAGAGAAATCTGAAGTGTTTACCAGATTTCAAGAATTCAAAGCCATGGTAGAAAACCAAACAGGCAGAAAGATCAAGGTCATGAGATCAGACAGAGGAGGTGAATACATGTCTTCAGCATTCATGAATTTTTGCAAAACTCACGGTATTCGAAGACAATTCACATGTGCAGATACTCCTCAGCAAAATGCAAGAGCTGAAAGGAAGAATGGGACTTTAGCAGACAGTGCTAGAGCAATGCTTAGTGAAAAGCATCTTCCGAATCAGTATTGGGCAAAAGCAATAGCTACAGCTAACTACTTGCTTAATCGGCTTCCTACCGAACCGATACAAGGTATGACT